>NC_080169.1:70165630-70495878 GCF_950295315.1 Erinaceus europaeus | reverse complement strand
CATTAGTAAACCATTAGTAAGATGAAGACACACCTGCTGTGAACGTAGACACGGGCCCAACTACAATTCCCAGCATGCCACTCTTCCCACCACTGCCCTCCGCCGCCCACGCTCCCGGAGTTCTGCCGGCCAGGACTCGAAGCACCAACCCGCGGTAGCACTCTAGAATTGAAACTTTCTTCCTAGTCGTCGATAACACCACACGTTTCAGTTTGAATCGTAGTCAGACTCAGTAGGGTTTTCGCGGTTCAGAACACAATTTACCTCCTGCCCGCGTTCCTTAGTGTTACACGGAGACCGGCCGGACCACGCGCCGGAAGTAGATGTGAGGCGCCCGATCATTGGCCGGAGAGGGGGCTGGGGCGGGAGGGGGCGTGGTCCTGAGGCGGGGAGGGCGGGGCTGGATCGGCGTGGCGTAGCGTTTAGGGCGGAGCCACCGCGCGGGGTCGTTCGTCTGGGTGGCGGCGGGGGCGCGCCCGTGGGGAGAGGCGGCTGAGGCTGCTAGTGGAGAGGGTGGGAGGGAGGAGGAACCGGGAAGAGGGGGGGCTGGGGGCTGGGCAATCGGAGAAGCCTTGTTCCTGAGGCGGTGGCGGCGTCTCCGACGGAGGAGGGCGGGGAAGGAGGATGGAGCAAGCTGGGGGTTGGGGCTGGCGCTAGCCGCAGCGGCTCTGCTCTTACTGTGGGAGCGCGGCGGCTGCTCCTGGAAGTTGTGGTGTCGGAAGCCGGGCGGGTGCCGCCGCTGCCGCCGCCCAGGGCGGTGGGGGAGGAAGCGGGAGCAGTGGGGTTGGCGGGGGTCTGGAGGGAGGGGGACGGGGCTGAAGGAACGAGCTGGGGAAGACCGAGCGGGCTCTGCGCCGGGCGGGCGGGTGGCGGCGGCGGGAGGGGCAGCGACCGCAGCCAGGGGGACGCGGGAGGATGGAGCAAGTGGAGATCCTGAGGAAATTCATCCAGCGGGTCCAGGCCATGAAGAGTCCGGACCACAATGGGGAAGACAACTTCGCCCGGGACTTCATGGTGAGTCCCTGCCCTCGCCGCCGCTCCTGCTGGTCGGCAGCGGAACCCACCGCTGCCTCGCCGGGCCGCGGGCGCTTTGTGTGCGGCGGGGGCGCGCAGCCGTCTGCAGGGCCGGGGGTGGGGGGGGTCTCCGGCCGGCAGGAGGGGAGCCCTCACCCCGCATCCGCCCCCACCCCCGGCCTCCTTGCCCTGCTGCGGGCATTCGCGGCCCCCTCATCGGGACGCGAAGGGAGGCGGCCGCCGGGCCGAGCCCGCACCCCGCACCGCCGCCCGTGACCACCTATTGTTTCTCGGGCCGGGAGCTGGAGGCGAGTGAGGTGCAGGCGGCGGGGGCTCGTCTCTCTCCCTCCACTTCCCGGGCGAGCCTGACCCTGCAGGGAGGGTGGGTCGAGGCTGGGTGTCTCGACCCGCGGGAGAGCGAGTCGCGGCTGACGGGGCTGGGGAGGGTCTGCCGAGCTTGGCATTCTCGCCCCCGCGGGGTCCCTCGGCACAGGCCAGGTCCCAGAAGTGGGCAAGGTAGGAAGAACCGCTGCGGCTTTTCCAGATCGGCGGCTATTCTTTCCCAGGGACTTAGGAGAGGATGGCCCCCTAAGGGATCTGGTGATTTGCCTAATTTCCATTGAGCTCTGTCCGATCTCTTCTCTCCTGAGACTCGGGTTTGAGAAGGTGTCGGGGGGTGGGGGGACTGGGGGGGGATAGGTCAGCGTGACTTTAGGTGAAGGGGCTTAGTGCTTGCTCCTGTACGTGTGTGTGGAGAGAGAGATGGTTATCCTGTAGGAAGCCTACTTGGACTCCCTAGGGGATATTGCCGAAGGCGGAGGGGATGTGACTATCATTTCCTATCCGGGGTGGGGGTGGGGTGCACGGGAACAATAGTCCTGGTGGGGCGGAGGCGACGATAGGGGCCGAAGCCCTGAACCGGGAGATAACCTTCGCAGCCGCCGCCACCACCACCCCCCCTTCCGCTCTCTGCTTGGGCAGGCTGGTTGGAGAGGAGGTTAAAAGTCTCATTGGGGAAATTGCTTTAGATACATCGCTCTTAAAGGGGGTCAGATCCTAAGGCGTGGGACCAGAAGTCGACTTCCTACATTGCTTCCTCACCCCCCCCCCTTTATTTTTCTAGTGGACAATGTTCCCTTTAGGGTTGTTTCCCGGCTCAGGAGGCGGTGGTGGTTGCGGCTGCTGCTCCTACGGATATTGCGCAAGACTGGGGCGTTGGAAACCCTAGAGGTCTGGGCTATGGAAAAGGAAGTGGCACTTTGGGAAGTGGTTGGTTGCTCCTTAGTCTTGGCGGGTTTTGGGGGAAAGAAAAAAAAAGGTAGGGGAAATTTTGTCCTGAGCGAGACACAGTCAGGTTTAATCACTCAGCGCCGAACTCTCGATTGTAAAAAGGATGCACATATGATGTCTGAAAAAAATGAATGAGCAGCCTACAGTGGCCTGTTCTTGTTTCAGAGCACTGCAGCCGTTTACAGGGTGCTGCTGGTGAAATGACTTTCTGTACTGAAAATGCTTTTTCACATTTTAAAGAGACCTTACTCTAGTAAAGCTTCACCATTAAAATTAGCAGCTTATAAAGTAGATCCTCCACTTTGCACACTATAGCAGTATTATTGTTGAATTTTGCGATCTGTCTGCCTCCCTCAACCAGAAAAGGTTAGGAGTAATGTTCTGTTACTGTCTTCTGAAAACGGAAGAATATACATCGGATAATCTGTCTTATTTCAAACAACTCCTCGCAACCTGTTTTTGAACAATTAATTTTTTTTATCCAGAAAGGATAGAAAGAGAACATTTTCACATTCAGCAATTAAGAATTCTTATTGTATTAGTGTCTTGAATGGTGTCACAGTAACTGACGTCCCAGTTTTACTGCACTCTAGCACACATTAAAGGGAATGTTTCCTTCGAATATTTAAAACGTTTAAAACTAGTCTTCTGCAGTCTTATTTTGGTTATGGAAGAACAGGTGATGTGGTGTTCCCAGCCACTTCTTGTTTGCTTGCTAGTCCTCTTGCTATCCCTGGGCATATCTTGTAAGAAAAAAAGCATTGTTTTGTGATGCAGGCTATCAGGACAGGTGCCCAGTCTCTGAACTCCTGTACAGGGGAAGTAGCCTTAGGGCTCGTGCTTTGGGAATGAGTCAGGGATTCATATTGGAAATTTTATTTCTCAAGAACTAAGTGAGTTTCTTTTTTCATTTATAATACCATGGGATAGCCAGGTGATTCTCTATCCAAGATTTGATGACAAAGTGAAATTTTTGTTTAATTTCATGACTTGATAAGCAACAGCTAAAAGTAATACTGCTAGTTGGTATCACCTTTTTTTCCTTGATTGGAAGGGTAGAAGGAACCTGTTCCCTTGTGGAAAGAGAAGATCAACTGATAGATTCTGACTTCTGTTATTCTTAAATTCTGGTTTGGATTAAAAAAAAATGCATTTAAAACTTTCAACAAGTTAAAATTGTCCCTTAACTAAGGATAGTCTGACCATTATAACCATTTATACAGTGAAAGTGTTCATTGTTTCAAATTTAGTATTTATGGAGTAATAACAATGCCTTATCCTTTGGAAAGTAGAATGGGCATCCAAATTCTGCTTTTTTCCCCCCACCATTCTCTCCAGCCTTCCTGTAGTCCCTAAGGAGATATCTGTTAATATTTTAATGTGACCATGCTGGTACAGTAATTTTAACCTGGTGACTAGTTTACAGCTTAACCATTTGTTTATGGTTGAATGGTTAGGCCATTTACTTTTTTGCTTTTATATATCTTAATTCTGTGGAAAACATTTTGTTAATGAGGCTTCTTTATTTTGGATTACTGCTGGTCTTCCAGTAAGGGAAGTACTAGCTAAAGGATATAAACATTAGGCTTTTCCCAATGTTTATGAATAATTTTTTAAAGTTATGTTATTTAACACAACTGTCTTAAAGTACAAGTGTCCCGTTATAATTGTTGTGACCTTTGATGGTTGAAAAATACATAGTTTTTGGAAAGTGTCTCCTTTTTTGTTTATTTCCCCATTTGTTGCCCTTGCTTCTTATTGTTGTTGTCATTAGGACAGACAGAAATGGAGAGAGGGTGAGAGAAAGATAGACACCTTCAGACCTGCTTCACTGTGAAGTGTCTCCCCTGCAGGTGGGGAGTGGAGGGGGGTGCTCAGACCAGTATCTTTACTCTAGTTCTTGGGCTTTGTGCCACGTGCACTTAACCTGCTGCACTACTGCCCGACTCCTTATTTTTATTTTAACCAGAGCACTACTGCTCAGCTATGGTTTATGGTGGTGTGGGGGATCAAACCTGGGACTTCGGAGCCTCAGTCATGAGAGTCTCTTTGCATAACCATTATGCTATGTACTCCTGCCTGGAAAATACTTTGTTTTAATTTCTTGATTACAAGTGAAGGTAGAAATTTTTCCAACAGCTATTATCTGTTTGTTCTGTTGTGCCTTCTACTATCCTTTTAAAGAGAAGAAAGCTAGTGATGCAGATATTTATTTACATATTGCAAATTAAACAGCTAATTTGTGGTGGAGCCAGATCTTGATTAGTCTAATTTACAATATAGCAGATAGTAATCATGCCAGGTAAATGTATATGGCCAAGTAGTGTGGTATACACTCATGTTTGACAGGCCAGTGTCTCTCTGCCACTAGCTAACTCTGGCTGTGAAAAGCCAGTTAAAAGAAATAAACGGCTGAGTTTTTCTCCATAAAAGAAGTATGTTGTGGACTTTACTGGTATGTTGGGTCATCATCTAACATTATTGTGTTATGGTCTGTATATCCTTGTGTGGTTAATTTAATAGTAAATTTCCTATAGCTGATGGCAGAAGGATAGAAGTTCCTTATCTGGGTTTTCATTTTCTTTTTATCTCTCTCTCTCTCTCTCTCTCTCTCTCTCTCTTTTTTTGCCTCCAGGGTTATTGCTGGGGCTCAGTGGAATCCACTGCTCCTGGTGGTTATTTTTCCCATTTTTTGTTCACCTTGTTGCCCTTGTAGTTGTCATAGCTGTTGTTGGATAAGACAAAGAGAAATCCAGAGAGGAGGGGAAGACAGAAAGAGAGAAAGATAGACACCTACAGACCCACTTCACCACTTGTGAAGCAACCCCCCCTCCCCCCGCAGGTAGGGAGCCGGGGGCTCGAACCAGTATCCTTTTGCTGGTCCTTGTGCTTAGTGCCATGTGCGCTTAACCCGCTGCACTACTGCCCAGCCCTCTGGGTTTTCATTTTCAGTGATTTTAAAAGCTTTTTAAACTTTTATCCTGTCAAAATTGTTGAAACAGTATGTATCTTAATAGGACTAATGGTTTTTTAATGTGTTTTAGTCTTGTATATTAAAAGCAACAGACTATCAGCAAATATGGCAGGTTTAGCATTAGCCAATTCTCATTCCACTTGTTAAGGTGAAAGCAGAAGTTTAATGAGTGAACTCTGAAGCTTTGAAGCAAGTATATGAATTGTGAATTGTTGAATTTTTGGTAAAACATTAGAAGGTGAGGATTTATGAAACTTTTTCTCAGACCAAACTTGGATATTAGGAAGATATACTATATTAAAGTGCTATTTTATTTACTTATTTATTTTCCCTTTTGTTGCCCTTGTTTTTTTTTATTATTGTTGTAGTTGTTATTGATGTAGTTGTTATTGTTAGGACAGAAAGAAATGGAGAGAGGAGGGGAAGACAGAGAGGGAGAGAGAAAGATAGACACCTGCAGACCTGCTTCACTACCTGTGAAGCGACACCCCTGCAAGTGGGGAGTCGGGGGCTTGAACCCGGATCCTTAAGCTGGTCCTTGTGCTTCATGCCATGTGCACTTAAGCCACTGTGCTACGTCCCTACTCCCTTAAAATGCTATTTTTAAATAGTTTGACATTTTAAATTAAGGTGGACTTAGTGTATCAAAGATAACCAATCAACTACTATAGAAATTAAGAGTTGTTGGGAATTTATTATACAAAATGCCTTATGTTGTATAGTAGAAACCCTGACAGAACAGCAGTAGCTTGTTTGCTTGTCTTGTTAATACTGAACAGTCACTACAGTTTTTATTAGTAATGTCAGGGATTTTATTAATTATTCTAAATAAAGAAATTGTCTTACTACATGTTAAATATGGTGCTGGAAAATTCAAATGTCTTATTTATCATACAATTATGAGATAGATAAAACCTTTGTTCTGTATTTTACAGAAACATATTCTGAGAAGCTAAATATTTGACCTGGATTGAAAATTTTTATTCTTTTAATTGTTTCTCCAAGATAAGTCTATAGCATTTGGATGAATGCGAGTAGACTAGTGATGGAAAGCACATTGCCATGCAAAAGGATGGGAATTAAAGTTAGAACTGTTTAGGGAGCAAAAGGTAATGTGTTATAGATTTATTTTACTTATTTTATAAGAGATAATTTCACATGAGAAAGAGAGGTCTGAGATTGAACTTGGAGTCTTGGACATGCAGATACTTTGTCCTACCAGATAAGTTATTCCCTGACTACTTGGGGTCTCAGGTCCTTTATACTGTTAAATAACAGCAATATTTTATTTTTTGACAAGCAGAACCTCACACGTGTGTGATTTCACCACTCCCAGGACACTTTTTCATTCAGATAGTGAGTGAAAGACCCCACAGCACCAGAGCTGCCCCCTGGTATCCTGGCTGTCTTAGATGGTACGGGAACTCCCACCTTGAACTGCATGCAAGGCAAGGTAGACACACTACCCAGTAAGCTATTCCTCTGGCCCTGAGGAAACCAGGAATTAGAGAAATAATTCATCTTGGAGGAGGCCGGCTTTGCCATGCATACCCAGGTTCCTGTCTCCTGACCTATACATAGCATGTGGGAAAAATTAAAGTTGACCCAGAGTAATGAATCCTGGTGACTACAGCAACACTAACAGTTACTTAGGATACTAAAGAGTTTTTGTTCACTCTGTTAAAAATTAAAACGTCTGGGAGTTGGGCAGTAGCACAGCGGGTTAAGCGCACATGGCGCAAAGCGCAAGGACTGGCATAAGGATCCTGGTTCGAGCCCCGGCTCCCCACCTGTAGGGGGTTCGCTTCACAAGCAGTGAAGCAGGTCTGCAGGTGTCTGTCTTTCTCTTCCCCTCTCTGTCTTCCTCTCCTCTTTCCATTTCTCTTTGTCCTTTCCAACAATGACACCAACTACAACAGTAAAAATAAGGGCAAAAAGAAAATATTTTTTTAAAAATATTCAAAAAAAATTAAAACATTCTTTTAAAAATAATAAATCTATCCCATATTAATTTGTATACTGTTCTATGACAAGTAATTATTAAAAATGGAAACTACATACTTATACAGTATATTTATTCTTTATATAAATCAGTCTTAACAGAAGAAAGGTGGGTTCTCATATTGTACTCATGCTGTTGTGATGTTCTATTTTCCACAGCATCATGTTTCATGCACCTTTAATCCACAATAACTACCTAAGAGAATAAAAACACAGTTGTCAAGACCAGTAATCCATTGTGTTGTTTACAAATGAGAGAAAACATAGCTCAGTATTATGACAGTTTTGACCTTACATACCCTAAAATGGTCAAGAGCTGAGGTTGTCCCTGAACCATTCTTTAAGAACCAGCGAGGCAATGCATAGAAAAGGGTAAAGATGCCTGAGAAAGGCAGTAGGATGATTGTGAAGGTTTTTGTATGCATACTATTGACCAACAACACTAATTGTAGGCCATTCTGCACTACAGCTCAGACTAATGGGAACATTATTGAGTAACTCCAGCAATGTTTCCCACCCTGCCTCCCCACTCTCCTCCCTGCAGCCTACTTTACTATAAAGCTTTAGCTATATCATTGTGATGATTTCTGGTAGAAAAGTCGAGAATCATTACTGTAGGTCTCTAGAGAACTGCTGCATGTTTGATGCTATATGATCTGTGTGGTAGAAAATTGATTCTGATGGCAGTATGAAGAATGGAAATGGGTAAAGAAGAGCATTTTGGAGTTCCTTGATATGTAAAGAAGGTGCAATATGAGACTATGAGCAAACCATCAAAATAAGGTAAATAAAAGAATGTAGGGGCCCTGCAGTGGCACCTCCAGTTGAGCCCACACATTACCATGTGGAGGGCCCTGGGTTCAGCGACCCCAGCCCCCACCTGCAGAGGGCCAGCAGCTTCACAAGTGTTGAAGCAGGGCTGCAGTTGTCTCTTTCTCGCTCTTTATCCCCCCCCCCTCTCAGTTTCTCACTGTCGTATCAAAATTCAAAGAAAAGATGACAAAAGAAAATGGCCACTGGGAACAGTGGCTTCATCACACAGGCATCTAGCCCTAGCATAGCCCTGGTAGCAAAAAGTGAGAAAACAGGAGGTAGCATAGTGGTTATGCAAAAGATTTTCATGCTTTGAAGCTCCAAGTTCCCAGATTCAGTCCCAGCACCACCATAATCCAGAACTGGATAGTGTTCAACTGAAGGGGAAAAAATATGAATTTTAAGGGCATCTTAACTAGATGTGAGTAGTATAAGGGGAGTGGTGTATATGAATCCAAGTTTTTGAGCTTGGTATCCCCTTACCCACATTAGGTACCATTTGGTAAAGGAAGTGAAGTGAAACAAATACAGAGGACCAAGAGGATAATGAGAGAAGGAAATTATGAGAGACGACATTGAGTTTAATTTGGGACATGTTAAAACTGTACTGTGTGAGAAATCTCAAATGTGGAGCACAAAAGAGCTGACAGGATAAAATTATAAGGATTTCGGAGTCATCATATTAGAGGTAGAAATTAAGGCAGTGAGTGAGTTTATTTCAATGTAAGGAGCATCAACATTTTAAAAGCATGGGAGAAATAAATGTTAGTTGACTGACTCCCAGGGATATCAGGAAATCCTGGGAGAGTTTCAGGGAAAGACTAGTTACCAAAGTCAGATAATTCTAGAAGGACCAGTAAGGTGAGGTTGAGAAAGTACCCATTCTGTTTGCCAAGTAGGAGTGATTTGATAATTTAAAAAAGCAGTTTGGGGTCAGAGAATTTTTTTAAAAAAAGTTATGGTGGGCTGCAGTAGAAATAAAGTGAATATAGATACTTTCTGTTTATCATTTTGAGGATAGCAGAAGCTACTAGAGGAATACACAGATTGAAGAAATCCACTTCCATCCTCTTGTTTAAAAAAAAAAAGAGAGAGAGACCATATTTTTTTTACATATTTCTTTTTTTTTTTTAATTATCTTTATTTATTTATTGGATAGAGACAGCCAGAAAATCAAGAGGGAAGGGGGGATAGAGAGGAAGAGAGACAGTGAAGCTTCCACTAGTGAAGCTTCCCCTCCCCCCCTGCAGGTGGGGACCAGGACTCGATCCTGGGTCCTTGCGCATTGTAGCGTGTGCACTCAACCAGGTGTGCCACCACCTGGCCCCTTTTTTACATATTTGTTACCAATGATTCTCTCTTATGAAATAATTGCTACTTAAATATAGTTTTAGAATCCAGATACAAAGGGCCTCATCTTTTTCATACGATCTTAAATTTCTGATGTATTAAAGTTTGGATTTGAGATACAAAATAAAGGAAAAGAGATTGAAAGCCTCTCAAGAGCTAATGCTGCAGAGCTATATGGCTGCTTGTATGTACTTCAAAAATTTATAGTAGCTTTATTGAAATTTTTGCCTACCACAATGTATTCATTAATCTGAAGATTTTAATATTTTTTTCACAAACCTTTGTAGCTGTCACCATGGTTGGATTTCATTATTGTAACACCAGGTAGTGAACTCAAGTTCTTGCATGTGCCTCCTTGCCCAATTTTCTTATTTAGGTAGAGAGGAGAGAGAATACTGTACTATTCCCCCATGGAGCTCCTCGCTGCTATTTGTGGTACTCCCATTTGGTGCCAGGACTTGATTCCAAGGCTTTACATTTGGTGAAACATGAACACTACCTGATTAGCTGTCTCTTGGCCTCTATTTTATTCCTTTTTATGACTGAATAATCTTTTATTGCATGGATATCACATTTTCAGTTGTTTCCACTTGGAATATTGCATGTTCTAGAGCAGTACATAAATATAGCTATATTTTATGGCTATTATTACTCTGAATATATACAGGGTTTTTGTTAGAATATATGTTTTCTATTCTTTTAGCTATTTATCTTGGAATACAATTACTAGATCATTTAGTAACTTACATGTTTAAAACATTTTGAAAAATTGCCAACCTGTTACTAAAAGCTGCTGTACATTTTACATGCCCTCCAATTGCAAAAATCCTTACCAGCATTTGCTGTTGTCTTTTTTTATTATTATTATTGCACACTGTAATGGGTATGAAGTAATAATAAATTTTTTATAGACAAGGTACTGTGTCTTTCAAAGCTAGAGCTATAGGAAATACTCAGTACTTGCATTTGAGCTACTCAGTGCTTTATTTGTGTCCCTGTTTTTTCAATCTGGACAAGTAAGATAACTCACTTGGATAGTGCATGTAGTGCATGTGCTTTACCAGCACATAACCCAAGTTCAAGTCCATCGTTAACTACACAAATGGAAGTAAACTTTTTTGTTTTGTTTTAATCTGGCGCACATATGAGTGATATGCTTTGCCACTGAGGCACCTTTCCTCACTTTTTATTTCACCTTGTAAATAGAAACAGTCTGAGGGCCAGGTGGTAGCACACCTGGTTGAGCAAGGACCCGGGTTCGAGTGCCTGCTCCCCACCTGCACAGGGGATACTTCACAAGCTATGAAGCAGGTCTGCAGGTATCTAAATTCTCCCTCTTGGTCTCCCCTCTCAATTCCTCTCAGTCCTATTAAATATAATAAAAAGGAGAAAACAGTGGGGGCAGCAAGAGAAATGGCTGCCAGGAGTGGTGGATTTGTAGTGCTTGCACTGAGCCCCAGTGATAACCCTGGTGGCAATGAAGGAAGGAAGAATGGATCTGAAGAGATTAAGTACCACTCCTACTCCACCATTAGTGGAAAATCAATCTCTTTCTCTCTTTTTGTCTGGACCAAGGATAGAGCTTAGGACCTCATTGAGGCATATGTTGTTCTTCTGAGCTCCTTCCCTTTCCCTGAAAGTGAACTTCTAATTCTTTTGACATGGCTCTCTGTGACAGTTTACTGAAAACTTACCTCAAGTACTGAATCTCTAGAATGTCTTTACTATATTTACTTTTAGAATGTTGTTAACCTTTTTTCTTTAATATTTGAGATTTAGTTTCAGAAAGGTGGAAAGTAAGATCTTAGCAGCTAGATTCATTTTTTTTGTTCATCCATTAAGCACTTCTGTATTTCTATAATACTTAGTTCATTGGATTCATAAACATTTACATTTCTGATTTCTCTGAACTGAAATCCTCCAAGGCTAGAGACTAAGACTTAATTATCTTTGTATCGTCATTTCTTAATATAATGCCTGGCATTTAGCAGGCATTAATGGCCATTGCTTGAGCAAAATTGTAGGAGAGCTTAATGCTGTAAGACAAATTGACTTTTCAAGTGCATTTTTCAAGTGGTCCGAGGGGCTTGTTTGTTAAGCCATCATGAAAACTGCTTCTTCCCATTCTGTGTGTGCAGGTATGTTTACACAGCTCCTGTTATCCACTGGGAGGAAAAAGAAAACTAGATTGAATTAAACAAGACAAAATAGTTTTTACTAATTGTAATTTTCACATAAATGTGAAAATAGCATAGTATACATTTGTGTGTATAAGAATTCAGAGAGGGCTGACGAAGTAACTTAACAATATGTGTATGCCTGAGATCCCAGAAATCCCAGGTCAATTAAAATGTAAGATTCATGCCATCAAGTCTTGATAATTATATCTCTGAAATGACATAGAAAAATCTTGTTTCTGTTGTACAATATTATAGTGTCTATGAGTTGATTTGGAGAAGATAAATGAGAAGTTTTTCCCTAAAATATTTTCTGGGGGAAAAGTGGAATGTATTCGGTTGTTGAAAAGTCTTGACATAGTTTTTTATGCGAGAAACTATAATTTGAGTAGCTGTTCTGTTATACTCTAAAGGAATGAAAAAAACTGTGTTGGCGTTCATAGTTCCTACAATCCACTACTCATACAAAAGATATCCATTGATTGCCTTAAATACTGTGTAGAATTGACATTTGAAAATACGGCAATCATTGCTCTTAGAAATTGTGAACAGACTTGTGAGAAGAAGTAATAGGAAGCTTTTCTGGATGGGCTGCTGGAGGTTTGTGAACTATTATTATTATTTTCTGTGTCAGAAATTCCTTTTGACCCTGCTATGATAATAAGTATATGAAGATAAATGAAATTAAAGGTGTAGTACTTAACTTAAAAGACCAAGGTAATATGCATGTAATACTCCTAACATAGTATGTAGAAGAAACTCAATAATTCAAGTGGTTATGTTCAGTGGATGTTTAGTATTTAAACTCTAGAGGCTGGAGAGTCCAAATCCACTTGACTAGATTGTGAACAAACTCAGAAACTCAGTAAAGATGATAGATTTTAGCTGATTCTAGAGGAAGAGTTTGTCAGGTGGATTAGAGAAAAGACATTTTAGATAGGAAAAAAATAACAGAAAGATATAAATAAGAACTGTGGCGCCTCAAGTCTTTTGCATAACCACTGTGTGTAGGAAGGACTTCTTATTGGAGGCCAGGTGCACAACACTTTACCATGCTTAAAGACCTGGCTTTAAGCCCTGGATCCCCACCTGCAGGGGGGAAGCTACACCTTGCCGTAGGTGTCTCTCTCTCCCTTTCTACCCCTCCTCCCCTCAATTTCGCTCTATTGCTATTAAAAATGTGCCAGGAGTAGTGAATTTGTTGTGCAGACACCCGACAATAATCCTGGTGGCAATTTTTTAAAAATTGGGAACCAGGCACTTTCTTTTTGGTTTCAGTTATTGTTTTTTTTTTTTTTTTTTGCACAGTATGAAAAGGCTAGGGGGCCAGGTGTTGATACACCTGGTTAAGCGCACAAGGACCCAGGTTCAAGCCTCTGGTCCCTACCTGCAGGGGGAAAGCTTTGCAAGTGATGAAGCAGGTCTCTCTGTCTCTTTCCCTCTCCCCTAGATTTCTGACTGTCTCTATCCAATAAACAAGTAAATAAGTATAATTTTAAAGAAAACCACTAGGGACAACACCATGGGAATTCCATGAGTGATAGAATAATGCTTAAGTGTCCATTCCTTTCCCTCTTTCTAAAAATGTAGAGTAAAAATTGGATGCAGAGGCCGGGGAAGCAGGTAGCTCAGTGGTATTGCACACAAGAACCTGGCTTCATTTCCTAGGAAAGTGTTTTTAAAAAGTCTTAATTCACATGACTCTTCATTTAAATTTGTCTATGACTCTCATATGTATGAGTTTATGGCTCTCTAGGGATGCTTGATGAATGCATGTCTTTAGTCCTCTGTCCTACTTTACTACTTTATTTTACTTTATACTACTTCATTTCATTTTATTTTACCAGGGTACTGCTGAGCTCTTGGTTATGGTGGTGCAGGGAGTTGAACCTTGGACTTTGGAGCCTCAGGCATGAGAATCTCTTTACATAGTCATTATGCAGTATCTCCCCCAACCTTGTAATACATTTTCAATTCACTGTTAGGTTGTACATGTTGAATAAAGGCATCCTTTATGGTGACCTAGCCAATTTTAGAGTAACTAGGACTGTTCTGACATTTCCTTAAAGAATCAACTTGCCAGTGATAGAATACAACATAAATATGTGGAGTTTACAGACGTAGGGAGCTTATTTAAATGTTCATAGAAGAAATTTTCCTAGGGAAAATGAGGGCTAGTTCACTACTAGGCAGACAACCCAAAGAGTAGTACTAAATTCTTGAAGCAAAGCCAGGGGGAAAAAAAATTAGCTACTATTTTAAGGTTTCAACCCCAAGTAAACTCCACCCACCTTCTTTCACAGAAGGAAAAAAACAAAAAAACACAAAGAGTCCTTGTGCCTTAAAAGAACATTCTGTTGGCTCTGTCAGAACACTATTTCACATATACAGTGTAAAACATCAGGCATTTTCCCCCTCACCAGACCTATTCCAGAACTTCATCCCTGCATCATGGTTCCAGGATTCCACGAGAACCTCTTTTTTTTTTCCTGCTAAGATTGTGTGTGTGTGTGTGTGAGAGAGAGAGAGAGAGAGAGAGGGAGAGAAAGAGAGAAAGATGGAGGAGGAGGAAGAGAAGGACACCACAGTACCACTCCACTGCTTGTGGAACTTCCCTGATGTGGGTATTCCCATATGGTAGCCAAGAGCTCAAACCTATGTTCTCTGGTATGGTAAAGTGTGAACTCTACCAGATAAACTATCTCCCAGCCCCATCAGGTGATGTTTTTTAAAAGATTTTTTTTAATGTGTAGAAACCATAAAATTAAACTATAAGCTGCATATATATGGTACCTGAAATATGAATTGTAAATGTTTTAGTGTTGAAATATGATACCAGACTGAGTGTAGTTCAGTGGCAGAGTGCACACTTTTCAAGGTTTCAAGGAATTACTGTTCTAAAGCTCTCTACCTAGATAACAACTGAAATACATTCTTGTCTGAAAAGTGAATTATTTTCTTTATAATAGATTTTGCACTGAATAAAATTAAGCTAACTCTCTTATTCCTATAGTTCATTAATCCTCTAAAGTGCACTAAAAGTCCTGTGGCACATGACTGCTACTGTGTTTACTTGGCTGTCCCTGTCTACTCTGCCCTTGGACCTGTTTGTACCTAAGATCCATTAATGTGTTTTAGAAATTGCTTTTGACATAGATAAGTATGTACTATGTAATTTGAAATAATTTTCCTATAATGTATTCCTAGTACTAATTTTTTTCTTTACTTTTAATACTGTAAGTAGGACATTTATACAGATATCAAGGAGAAATGTAGAGTAAATAAATATCAGTAGTATTTTGTGCGGATCTGCCTCAGCAGTAGGGCACAGCCTTACATGTGCAAGATCCTGATTTTGTCCTCTGGCATCTAGCAACAATTAATTTTAAAAATAGAATTTTGTAGGTAAAGTAAATGAATATGTTCAAATATGTCTCTCTCAAGTGATTTTCATCTGGGTAGATGCAGATCCTGAAAAAAATAAAATTATTTTCTGCCATTATTGGCTGTTGTACAAAATTAGTTTTGATTTTTTTAAAAAATATTTATTTCCTTTTGTTGCCCTTATTGTTTTATCGTTGTTGTGTTTATTATTATTGTTGTTGATGTCATCGTTGTTGGATAGGACAGAGAAACGGAGAGAGGAGGGGAAGAGAACGATAGACACCTGAAGACCTGCTTCACCGCCTGTGAAGCAACTCCCCTGCAGGTGGGGTGCAGGGGGCTCGAACCGGGATCCTTAAGCCAGTCCTTGCACTTTGCACCACTTGCGCTTAACCTGCTGCGCTACTGTCGACTCCCTAGTTTTGATTTTTAAATTATCTTATAATATAAATAATATGTTATTAAAAGTAAGATAAATATGATTTTACTGTTTCAGTATATCACATGCTTTGGGCTTTTTATTTTGTGGAAAAGCAAAAAGGACCAAGGATATAGCTTAACTGGTAGAATGTGAAACTTATTAATATAACATACCTGGGACCCCCTGGCTTCTCTCTTTTTATTTTCTCTCTCTCAACCTCCCCCCTCCCCTCATGTGATCTACCACATGGAAAGAAGGAAAGAAGGTAGGAAGGGAGGGAGGAGGTCCAGGAGATACTGTAATAGGTAAAGTGTTGAATTTTGAAGCATGAGATCCATAGTTCCAGCCCCAGCATGACATGTGCCAAAGTGAAGCTTTGGTTGTCTCTCTCCCTCTCGTTAATAAGTAAAAAAAAAAGTAAATAATATGGACATGTTAATAGTTCAAAAACTAGAAATGACCAGGAGCTAGCTTATTCAGTAGAGCGCAAGACTTAATAAATACCTCAAGAGCCAAGGATGTAGCACCATGTGGTAGCACCAGGAAAGGTTCCAGGGATGGTAGAGTGAATCTTTTGTTTTTCTTCCTGCATACATGCATATTCACACATGTGCACTCACACTCTGTGTCCATAGACAAAACTGCACTAGGGAGCAGTGGAATTGAGGGGCCGGGCAGTGGTACACCTGGTTGAATGCACATGTCACAATGCGTAAGGACTCCGGTTCAAGCCCCCCAGTCTCCACTTACAGAGGGAAAGCTTTACTAGTGGTAAAGCAGGGATGCAGGTGTCTCTGTCTCTTCCTTTCTATCTCAATTTCTGGCTATCTCTATTCAATAAATAAAGATAAGGGAAAAATTTTGTTTTTAAAAAAATTGCACATGTGCAAGCCTCTACCTAAATAATATACCTGAAATACATTCTTGTCTGAAAAATGAATTATTTTCTTTATAATAGATTTTGCACTGAATAAAATTAAGCTAACTCTCTCGTTCCTGTAGTTCATTAATCCTCTAAAGTGCACTAGAAGTCCTGTGGCACATGACTGCTACTATGTTTACTTGGCTGTCCCTGTGTTCCATTGCTGCTTTCTTATTTGCCAATTTTATGTTGTTTGTAGTCATGGAGTGTTGTATGCTTTACATTGGGTTGTTCTAGTTCTCCCCCGCCAAGAGAATTGGATCAGTCCAGTTAGTTTCAGGGGCCCACTTGGCCCCGCCCCTAGGAACCCCGCCAGAGTTCCAGAGTTCAGAGGGTTCCTGAGTTGGAGAGTTAAAGAGAGTACTTGCGCCGCGGCAAAGAGACGGCAGAGTTCTGTTTGGTGATTAGTTTGGTTTAGTTTATGAATCGTTGTTCCTGAATAAAGAAATACAGCTTCCCTGCCCAGCCGTATGTCTCTGGTCGTCTCTGTTACCCACCGTGAAGCTAGCCCGGCCAGCAAGAGCCACCGAAATTTTAACAACAAATGGCGCCCACGTGGACCTGACCTGCACATCTCTCAGATAAGTGAAGACAATTTGGCTACCTATGTACTATGGCCTTCTCTTCTGCTTGTGAAGAGATCTCCAAAGGCCTCTGTTCTTTCTTCACAAGACTGTTTTGCTGTTTCTGGAACATTTATCTCTGGACCACTCTGTGGTTTCCACTCGCTCGGGCGAACTCAGAACAGCCAGCGGGAATAGCCAGCGGGCGGGAGGCGAGGCGCGGAGCTGCTGTTTCCACCTGGTTAAACAGCCAGCTAGCCGGCTGCGCCCAGACGACCCCGCGCACCGTGCCCGCAACCCCGCAGCCCGCAGGAGCCCGATGCCACCACACAGGAGCCCAACGCCACGACACAGGAGCCTGATGCCAGCATGCAAGAGCCCGATGCCAACACGCTGGAGCCCGATGCCACCATGCAGGAGCCCGATGCCAACACGCGAGAGCCCGATGCCACCATGCAGGAGCCCAATGCCAGCACACAGGCCAGCCCACAGAAGCCGGCTCTCCACCGCGTGGAGCAGGGCACTGGACGCGTGATCCCTCCACGCTGCTCGGCCACTGCGAGCAGGGCAGCAGACATGGCAGGGCCTATCATGGCCGCCACCCCTGGGCACCTCAGCCTACGCCTTTTACAATGCTGTCCCACCCATCCTCTTGCTATAAATTCTGGAACGATCCCGGACCCCCGGGCTCCCTGCCGAAACTGGACACACGAGATCTCCAGCTGCCGGTCCGGTCTGAAGGCAGACAAGCTGGAGTACGCAGAGATTTGTGCAGAGATCACAACCTACAATTCCTAAAAGTGAAGCTGCGCGGGAAGCCACCTCCGGATGGTGAACCCACCCCCCCCCACACAACTAAGACAGTACAGATTTAAATTCGTGTTTAAAATGACATGTCTTCGTAACAAAAGTTTCTCTCCTAGTGTATTAATGACCATGTTTATGTGTATGTTTAAAGTTTGGTAAACAGTAACTTTAAGGCTAAATTCTTACTAGTCAAAGTTAAATGAAAAAGGTTTTCAACGTAATTCTCATAAAGATAAAAATTAACTTACATTTAAAGTCTGAGGTAAAAATTAGTTAACAATCAATATATTTTAACTAAGTTGGTCTAAACAAAAGGTTAAATAGACTTGTTGATATGTAAAACTCTCCATTACCTTCTCTATTAGAAATGGTAGATCGCACAATGGCTATGCTAATTATTCTCATGCCTGAGGTTTCCTTTCCTGAGTACAATGTGACTCCATCTTGAATGGGTGTAACAAAAGGTTAAAAAGACATTGTTGCTATGTAAAAGTCTCAAATTCCTTCTCTATTAAAACATTAGATTGTGCTGTAGATATGCTAATAACAAGTTTTGTTTCATAGTAAGTAAATTGCAGCCAGCTGCCTTTGGGACTCTAGGCCATTCCCCGCCCCCATTCAAATGTCCGTCGAGAAAGTACGCCCCCCCCAGAGGCAAGAAATGTTTTTTTTTTAAGCTAATAAAGTTTTGCCCACAGAGGCAAAAAATGGCCGGCCCCCTCAGGCCTTCCCTTGGCAGCACACTGGTTCTTGTTACTTGCTTACATGTTTCTCCATGTTTGTGCCAGTTTCCTTTTTTAAAAATGCCTGTATGATATATGTTTCTGTTTACCCCACACCCTTGGTACTGTAGTCATTTAGTTAAAAAGAAAAGGGGGAATTGTTGTATGCTTTACATTGGGTTATTCTAGTTCTCCCCCGCCAAGAGAATTGGATCAGTCCAGTTAGTTTCGCGGGCCCACTTGGCCCCGCCCCTAGGAACCCCGCCAGAGTTCAGAGGGTTCCTGAGTTGGAGAGTTAGAGAGAGTGCTTGCGCCACGGCAAAGAGACAGCAGAGTTCTGTTTGGTGATTAGTTTGGTTTAGTTTATGAATCGTTGTTCCTGAATAAAGAAATACAGCTTCCCTGCCCAGCCGTATGTCTCTGGTCATCTCTGTTACCCACCGTGAAGCTAGCCGGGCCGGCTGGAGCCCCGAAATTTTAACAACAATGGATTGTTTATAAATCGTAGACTGTTTATGTTGTACCTATAATTTCTAAAGTATGTTCTAACATTCACCTTTATTATTTTTCTTATTAAAGAAGGTTTGGAATATTTTATTTTAAAGTGGAATGTGACTGAATAGATAAGTGGATTGTCATTATTTTCTCTTTCATATATATTGTAGCTAGAAAAGTAAAAGTAATCTTTGATACCGGCAGAGAAAACAAAATTTTTAATAGTTTATTTGATAGACACAGAATTTGATAAGGAATAGGGAGATAAAGAAGGAGAGAAACAATTATCGCACCGCTTCACCACTGGTAAAGCTTTCCCCTTGCAGGTAGGGGCTGGGCTTGAACCTGGATCTTCATTTATTTTATTATTTTGTCCTCTCTTAATTCCAGATTTCTTTCTCATTTTTCTACCCTCTGTGGTGCCACCTTATGCGGCTATTTAGTTAGCACTCTTTTTTTTTTTTTTTTTTATTGCTGGGGCTTGGTGTTTGCACTACAAATCCACTGCCCCTGGAGGCTATTTTTTTCCCCTTTTGTTGCCCTTGTTGTGGTTATTGTTATTGATGTCGTTATTGGATAGGACAGAGAGAAATGGAGAGAGGAGGGGGAAGACGGGGAGAGAAAGATAGACACCTGCAGACCTGCTTCACTGCTTGTGAAGCGACCCCCCTGCAGATGGGGAGCCAGGGGCTCAAACTGGGATTCTTACACTGGTCCTTGTGCTTTGTGCCATGTGCACTTAACCTGCTGTGCTACCACCTGACCCCCTAGTTTGTACTCTTAACCTCTAGAGCAAAGTGGTCTGTTGCAACCAGGGTTGTCTTAAAGTTCAGAGATTATAGAATCAAGAAAGTATTACTTTGGTGTATTTATCTTGTTGCATATCATATTGCAATTCTGCATTTTTGTTTCTATTACTAGGTTGTGATGTCTTCAGGAGCCAGAGAGCTACATGAAGACATCAGAGATACAGTGATCTATTGCTATCTTTTTTTTGGGGGGGGGATCAGTAGCTGTCTTATCTTTATACTTCTGGTACCTAACTAGTATCCACTTTAGATGCTTTGTAAATCTTCTTAACTAATCATTGTAATGTACTTTCAAAGTATGTTTAATATACAACATAAGTAATGGTGTATATTTGATGCTGTGTTCTTGTTTATACCATAAATTCTGCAGCAACTGTCACATGTGATTTTACTTTGTTGTTTTTTGTTTTGCCACCACGGTTATCACTGGGTCTCAGTGCCAGCACTACCCGCTCCCAGTGGTCATTCTTTTCCTTAGGATAGAGGGAAGTTGAGATAGGAGGGAAGATAGGGAGAAAGATAGACAATTGCAGACCTGCTTTACCGCTCATGTAGTGGGTCTCCCTGCAGGTATAGAGTGGGACTCAAACTCAGATCTGTGCTTATGGTGATATATGCTGGGTGCAACACCACCTCCCCCCACCCTGTGATTTGCTTTGAATTCTCAGACTAATAGGAGTTCTATTTTTGTACAGAAAACTGAACTTGCCCAAGGTCATGTGGGTGGCAGAAATAATTCTGACTATAAAACCTATGCTTTTAGCAGGCTGAGTTCATTGCTATGAGCTAACTTTTTCCAGGGGGACTTGGGAGAGACCGGAGAGACTGAAACTTTCTCTAATATAGTGGAAGTCAGGTTTGAACCTTGGTCACACATGGCAAAGGAGGCATTCTGGTGCTATTATGCCAGGCCTCATTTTATTTGAGAGAGAAATATTATATCTAGGTAATGCTTCGAATGTATGCTTCATAAGGACAGGGATTTTGTCCTCCTCACTACTCATTGTGTCTAGAGATCATGGATGGTAGAGCAGTGCTGTGATGTTTCTCCCTCTCTCCTCCTTATCTCTAAAAATAAAGAATGAAAAATCTGCCCTGGTTAGGTCACTCAGTGGTGGTATGGCACACGCATGAGACCCCTGGATTATTCTCTGGTGCCACAAAATAAAGAATTTCTAGCACCATCGAATCAACTAGGAAAAAATGATGAAACCATTCATCTTCAGGAATATGGTCATTCACTTATTTTCCTATTACTATAAATGCCTGGATTCATTGTCAGCAAACTGAAAAATGGTTTTTGTTTATAATCATTACAGTTAATTTATGAGCAGAGCTATCCAGTATTATGAAGATGATAATTTGAGAAATACTACTGGCACTCACAACTAGCTGGTTCCCCTACATACATTTGATAGGACATTTAATTTTTATGCAAACAACTACAAAGGATTCTTTTCCTTTAAAAAAAATCTTAACCATTTGTAAGTATATAGTTCAGTACTGTCAAATATATGCACAGTGGTTTGCAACTAGCTTTTTTATCTTAAAAAACTAAAACTGTATATCTATTAAATAATTCCTTGTTCATCTCACCAATATACAGTTATAAATTCCTCTCATGACTGGGGAAGTGGCTTTACAGATAAAACATTTATTTATTTATTTATTTATTTATTTATTTTAACCAGAGCACTGCTCAGCTCTGGCTTATGGTGGTGTGGGGGATTGAACCTGGGACTTTGGATCCTCAGGTATGAGAGTCTCTTTGCATAACCATTATGCTGTACCACATTCCTTATATGTGTTGCCCTGGGTTTGATCCCTGGCACTGCATCAAAGTCAGCGCTTCGATGTTTCTCCTGAGTTTCTGAACAGAAACTGAAACTGGTAATGAGCATTGTGATCTCAAATATCCTATTTAGGCATGGCACCAAATCTTCAAGCACAGACAAAAACTTTGATTAAAATGTTAGAGACTACTTAAATCTACATATAAAGACATCTTAGAATCTCCTAGTTTCAATAACAGTTCAGTTAACGTGAGGCCACTGATTGATTTTCCCCTCAAGTTCCTCATTTGTTAATAGATCTTACTCATTTCACTTTACATATTTTTTATTATCTTTATTTATTGGATAGAGACAGCCAGAAATTGAGAAGGAAGGGGGTGATAGAGAGGGAGACACCTGCTGCCCTACTTCACCACTCATGAAGCTTTTCCTCTGCAGGTGGGGACTAGGAGCTTGAACCTGGGTCCTTGTGCATTGTAACATGTGCACTCAACCATGTGTACTACCACCTGACTCCTCACTTTACATATTTAAAGGCATGTACTTACTATGCTAGATTATCTGGCGGTTGTTTTGTCTACATGGTGTAATCAACATAAATACATTTCTCCTGTCTCTACTCCTTGACATTTTAAATAATATTTATTATGTTATGCCTACCAAACTTTGACCTGTCCTCTGTCATTCAGAGGGATTCTTATTTTTATTTTCTGAATTGAAATAAAAACACTTGGAATTAAAGAAAAGAAAAATCGTTATATGTTATCCTATACAAACATATCTTTTTTTTCATAGGCAATGAACCTAGAAAGTAAGAGGTTTGAAAGGTGTTTACTAAGGTGGATCCAATGGAACTTGATTGGATATGAGAGAAAGTTAGTGGGCAGATAAGCAGGGCAAGTTCAAGACTTTAAGTTTTAAGACTGAGTAGGTAAGCAGGGCAACGGTACCATGAAAATAAATTGACATAAAAGCATTTGAAAGGGAGCCTGGCGGTAGCGCAGCAAGTTAAGCGCAAGTGCCACAAAGCACAAGGACTGTTATAAGGATCCCGGTTCAAGCCCCCGGCTCCCCACCTCGGGGAGGGCACTTCATAGGCAGTGAAGCAGGTCTGCAGGTGTCTTCCCCCCCCCCCCGTCTTCCCCCATCTCCATTTCTCTCTGTCCTATCCAACAACAATGACATCAGTAACAATAATAACTACAACAATAAAACGAGCAACAAAAGTGAATAAATAAATATTAAATTTTTAAAAAAGCATTTGAAAAAATATACAAGGGGTGGAGGGTAGATAATGGTTATGCAAAGATACTCTCGTGCCCGAGGCTCCAAAGTCCCAGGCCCAATCCCCCACACCACCATAAGCTAGAACTGAGCAGTGCTCTGGTAAAAAAAAAAAAAAAAAAAAAAAGTTTCTTTTTGTCTAGCTAGATTTAGGGATTTTTACTAAGTAGTTTGAATATGGAACTGAGAAGAAAAGTCAGGACAGCAAATAGAAATTTTGGGATCTCCACAAATGTAGCTAAAGACATAATACTGTAGGGATAGATTTGCTAAAACGGTAGGCAAGTTCTATAAGCATGTTTACTGGCTGGCAAGTATAGAATCAGTTAGTCGGGTAGAGAATCAAGAATTAGTCCTTTGGTGAAATCTAAAATGAATCTGTTAGATATTCTTAGGTACTGATGAGGCTTTTAAGATTTTGTTGCCTTTCGGAGACTGTTGGTAACTTTATAAAAGTCGTTTCAGTACAAGCGGTAAAAAGATTGACTTTAAAAAAATTTTTTTTATTTATTTATTCCCTTTTGTTGCCCTTGTTTTTTTTTTATTGCTGTAGTTATTATTGTTGCTGTTATTGATGTCATCTTTGTTGGATAGCACAGAGAGAAGTAGAGAGAGGAGGGGAAGACAGAGAGAGGTAGAGAAAGACAGACACCTGCAGACCTGCTTCACCGCTTGTGAAGCGACTCCCCTGCAGGTGGGGAGCCGGGGCTCAAACCGGGATCCTTATGCCGGTCCTTGTGCTTTGTGCCACATGCACTTAACCCACTGCGCTATCATCGGACTCCCAAGATTGACATTTTTGAGGGGCTAAGAAGTTAACACTTCACCAGGAAGCATAGGTGTTTCTTTAGAACTTTGACCTTGTTGACTGCTGTGGGAGGGAGAGAGGGACAGACTTATTTCCATACAGTGGTAAATATGTAAACTACAAATGACTTCCTTTGCTTTGTTTTGAAAAGATAAATATGAATTATTCACCTATGCTATTAATTTAGGTTGACCTTTTTTTTTTTTTTTTAGATAGACTGTTGGTGTTCTTTTGTTCAAGCTAGAACAACAGTCTCAGTTTTACTGTATGTTTATATTACATATTATAGAATAAGATTAGTGATGGATTACTTTGGATCACTTTGACAGTCTGAACTTGACATAGTGTTCCACAGTGGAGACTGCAGGGTAAAGGAGACTATAATTAATTACGTCTTAGATAAAGACATAATCAGGTAAATGGTGACAACTTCATCAGAATCCACATTTCAATACCTAGATTTTGGAAGTTTTAAGAAATTTACTGACAGGACAATAATACAAAATATTTGAAGTTAGAATTGACCCACAGGGTGTGGAATCAGTGATTGCAGAAGTTAAATGGATAGACGGGCAACAGATAAAGAAAGGAATGATAAAGAAAGGAATGAAAAGTGAGGAGGGCCTTACACATATGACAAGGCATTTTATTACTTTGAATTGAGTATTAGAAGTACAATTCCATACCACTCCCACCACCAAGGTTCTGCGCCTCTAGGAATCTACTTCTTTTCCATAAGAATGTAACTTGACTTTAAATGATAAACTTTGAAGATTTACTTATCAATGAGAGCTTGAGTGAACTAGAGCATCACTCTGGCATATGATGTGAGAGGGATTGAATTTGGGACCTTAAACTTGCAAATATCACCTTCCTAAGTTTGATCATGAGAAAGCACTGTGATTCCCCTACCCATTCTCAAAGAACAGGACCTTTAAAAAGGAAAGACATTGGCTTATATAGACTTTGCAGAAAATAATCACAGGCTGATTGTGAAGTTTTATTACCTTTTTCCTTGGTTTGATACTCCATGCTGTAATTACAGTTTTTAAAAGACAAGTTATTGAAGTTAAAATCTATTGTAACACCCTCTTGGAGAATTGCAAAGGTCCCCTTTTTAAAAAAAGTCATTAAGCGCACGTGGCGCAAGGTGCAAGGACCGGAGTAAGGATCCTGGTTCGAGCCCCCAACCTCCCACCTGCAGGGTGGTCAGTTCACAAGTGGTGAAGCAGGTCTGTAGGTGTCTTATCTTTCTCTCCCCCTCTCTGTCTTCCCCTCCTCTTTCTCCATTTTTCTCTGTCCTACCAAACAACGATGACATCAATAACAACAACAATAATAACTACAACAACAATATAAGGGCAACAAAAGGGAAAATAATTTTTTTTAAAGTTATATAGGTGAGATGACCACTGCTAGTAATTGGTGGAACTAGAAATTGAACCCCAGTTTCTCTGACTTAAAGTTGACTTATGAGGAGGCAATGAAGTGTTAAGGAGGAAAAGAAAACCTCTTCATCAAGTACGTCAGTCAATTCTGATTTTTTTTTTTTGTCCATTTTCTCTGAGAAGACCTAAGCAGTGAATTGAACTCATTAATATTTGTCACGGGTAATGCTGGTAGTAGCTGGTACTATAAAATGAGGTAAGGTCTGTATCTTAGATGATTGATTCATCCTCTATGAGAGGCAGTGTATGTACATATAAAAATGATGATTGCATTTTGGGATGTGAAGTGAAAGTTAGGGGATGAGTACTACTAGTATTTGGAAATGTTTAAGCAAGATGATTTGGTACCAAACTAGAAAAAAGCAAGGAGATTGTTTGGCAGACAGTAGAAAAAATACTAATGGTAGAAATCAACATGAACAAAAAATAAAAGTAAAATTTTGTTACTGAAAGGCCTTATTTAAACACGTTGTTTCTGTATCTGTCTTAGCATTTAGTCAGGGGACATAGCTATGCTTTTTTGTTTGTTTGTTTTTGTTGTTGAAGAATGGCTAGAGGACTAAGATTGAATTTGAAAGGCAGAGCGTTTGCATGTGGTGAGTGTTAGTGATGTGAAGGAATTTGAGGCAGTAATTGAAAAGTCTTGAGTACTAGTACTGAATTTATTTACATCCCATTTTATTCCAAAAAGAATTGGAGTTTAATTTCATTATTATTTTCTTATTTATTTATTATTGGATAGAGACAGAAATTGAGAGGGAGAGAGACAGATAACCTGCAACCCTACTTTACCACTCATGAAGCTTTCCCCCTGCAGGTAGAGACCAGGGGCTTGAACCTGGGACCTTGTGCACTGTAATGTGTGCCCATAACCAGGTGTGCCACAACCTGACCCCAGAAATTTAATTCTATTTTAATTCTGTTTCCATTTGTTTTTTAAATTATCCTGAAGTAAAGTCCATTCAATATTTAAATTTAATACTTGTCCTGTCTAAATGTATTCTGAATTATAAGCCCTTTTGTGAATATGAAGATAACTCAATATTTTATAGGTATAACTAACATGGTGCTGATGGATTAGATAATTGGGGGATAGGGTAGGTAAAGGAAGGAATCAAGGATAATTTCCAGCTTTTTGGTTTGAGTAGCTATTGAATGGTGGTGTTGTTTCAACTGGTCATGACCATGTGGTATCCAGTGAACAGATATTTGTAGAGATTCACCAGACATCACACCAAACATTTTCATTAGCTTCTGTAATTAGGAAAATGAATATGATCTGCTCTCTTAGTGAATTCAGATCTTGACATGCTGAGATACCTTAATGACCATTGAGAGTTGATTGGTTTAGGATAGAGAAACAGAGAGAGAGAGGCCAACCCACTGACTGAGACCACCAGAGTTATTACTGGGGCTTGGTGCCAACACTGACACTGAATCCACTGCTCCTGGTGGCCTTTTTTTTTTGTAATTGGGCAGGACAGAGAAATTCAGAGAGGGAGGGATAAATACCTGCAGACCTGCTTCTCTACCCATGAAGTGTCACCCCTGCAGGTGGGGAGTGGGGACTTGACCTTGCTCGTGGTAATATGTGTGCATAACCAGGTCATCACCTCCAAGCCCCCAGTTTTTATGTTTTAAGCAATAAAGAAAACATTAGAGGGCTGGGAAGTGGTGCATGTGGTAGAGCACATACATTACATTGCACAAGACTTAGGTTCAAGCCCTTAGTCCCCTAGTCCCCACCTGTAGGGAGGAAGCTTCACAAGCACTGAAGGAATACTACAGGTGTCTTATCTCCCCTCTCCCTCTCAGAGCCTGTCTAAACTAACTAAATAAAATATTCTTGAGAACATTAGTAGTTTGGAACTTTAAGACAAAGTTATTATTAAACTTAGTTTATGTTTGCATCAAAAATTCTAATGTAGGGGCTTGGAGATGGCTCTCGTCCAATAGAACGTACAGTTTACTATGCATGAGTACCTGGGTTAAACCCCTAGCAACCATATAGCATCACCATGGATGGGGAAGCTTCATGAGCAGTAGAATAGTGATATGGCTCTATCTCTCATGTGTGTGTCTGTCTACACACACACACACACACACACACACACTCATGCCCTTAATGTGGAAAAAAGAAGAGTCAACTGGAAGCAGTAGAATCATGCAGTTTGAGGGGGTAGGGTGGTAGAGCCAGGAGATCTGTATTAATGCAACAGACTCTCATATCTGAGGCACCAAGGGTCACAGTTTCAATCCTTGGAACTCTCATAAACTAGAACAAAATAGTGCTCTGAAGAAGGGGAAGCAACCTAATGATTAGAAACATCTCCATGAATTACCTGAGAAGACTCAATGAATTTGAATTTATATCTGAACTATGAGCACAAGGTCCTGAGTTCAGTTTCTGGCATCATATACTCTTGATGTTCTCTCTGTCTCTCAAAAGCTCCTTGGATATTGGTAGTGTCTTCCCTTAGTGTTCTTTCTCATAAAAATATGAATTAAAAATGGGGCCGATGAGTTTATTCAGTTGAAGAGTGCATGTATGAAGACTTGTACTCATCCCCAGTACTGTTTTTGGAAAGAAAAAAATTCTGGCCCATACGTCCCAGGTAGGTTACCCACATTGTCGTGCTGTAGGCCCTGGTTGAGTCTGTGTACCACATGGGAGGTATTGCAATAGGAGACAGCTACTATAATATCTTTAACCCTCTCCGTGTATATTTTTGTCTATTTGAATTGAAAAAAGTAGCCAATGGCAGTGAAATTGCAAATGTAAAAGGTATTTCTCCACAGAAAAAGATTTTTAAATAATGGATTTTTTAGATTATTTTATTTGTGATTACTAGTAGGTTACAAGATTGTGAGATTACAGTGTATGATCCCACCCACACCTACCATCAAAGTTCTGTATCCCCACCCTCCCAAAGATAACTACTACAGTTCTCACAAATCTTAGAGAAGAAAATTGCTTACTTTTGGTTATTTTCCCCCATATGTATCAGATCTCTAGATTCCATATATGAGTGGAACTATCTAGTCTTGGGCTTTCATCTCTTTATTTTGCTAAGCATAATCAATCTCCAGTTTCATCCTTAATGATTTTTTTAATTCTTGAATTCATCTATTTTTAGTGCACTGTATTGGATACAAGTCTGTAAAGTCCCAATAAGATAATCCAGTTTCTGCCTTCAGTATTATAGTCTAGTGGGAAATACATACAAGTACAGCATTGAAATACTTTTCATGTGATAATAGAAAAATGCATTCTGCAGACTGAGGGACCATTAAAAAAGAGGAGGTTCAAGAAAGGATTCACAAAGGAAATAACACTAGCCACAGTTCTACTGGTAATGAGCAAAAGCAAAAATTGTGAAGCTCTGCTATTAAGGGTGTGTGATTGCAGTTTTGAAATGAAGTTAGGGGGGCTGGGTGGTAGCACACCTGGTTAAGCATACATAGTGAAAAGAAGTTAGGAAAGGCAAATGAAATAGTTCACTTGTGCAGCATGCTGCTTTTTATCTTGTGTGCCACCCAGGTTCAAGTTTGCCTCCCATTGCATTGAAGAAAGTTTTGGTGACATTATTGCTCTGCCTTTCTCTATGTCTGAAAAAAAGTAGATGGATGGGTGGGAAGTCAGAACATTCAAAATGCTATTACTAAGCTAAGAAATTGGTACTTGGAGGTTATAAAACCATTGGAGGGCTTTTAAATAAAATTGTTATTAGACTTACCTTTTGATTGAGGTTAGAGTCAATTTAAGGAATTTATTATTGAGTTAATGGAAAGTTCATGATGCATTTTTGCATAGAGAAGCAAAAATAGGGCAAGAGTAGATAGCATAATAGTTATGCAAAGAGACTGTTATGCCTGAGTCTTCGAAGTCTCAGGTTCGATCCCCTGCACTACCATAAGCCAGAGCTGAGCAGTTACTCTGGTTAAAAAAAAGAAAAGCAGAGTGGGAAAGCTATCAGGGGAGGGGGTGGGATATGGAGATTGGGTGGTGAGAATTGTGTGGAGTTGTACCCCTCTTACCCTATGATTTTGTTAATTAATCCTTTCTTAAATAAAAAAAAGAAAAAAGGAAAGCAAAAATACATCATGACTTTTGACAACCAAAATATGACTTTTTCAAGAATATTAGTGGTAGACTTCATTGAAAATACCCTTAAGGCTGTTTTTTTTTTTTTAAGCCATATATGATTTTTTTTAAAAATGTGGTGATACAAGTTTATGTAAACACACTTTTTAGCTACTTTGTTGTTAGGACATTAAAATTATATGAAATACTTGTAACTTAATAAGTTTACTTCAAGGTCAGTCTTGTCACATAGTTCTGTATAACATTCTTTAATATATTGTGCCATGTTTCTCAGACTTCTAGTAATAGCTTCACAGGAGACAATGGGGTGATACTCAGGAAATCAAAATGAAATTTTGTTTACATGTTTCATTTCATAAATTATAGTTCAAATTAATTTTGATATTACCTCTGCTTTAAACATTATTCAGACATTCATGTTGATATAACATTAAAATATCAAAGTCTCTTGATTAGACTAGCATTTAAACTTTGCTCTAAACTTTTAACATTATATGGATTTTATTATGCTCAAAGACACTAAAGTATTAATTTCACTGTAATGTTATATTCATGGAGTTTAGTGTTATTAATAGGGAAAGATATACTCTATTGTAAAAGATGTGTTAGGAGTACACACACAGTCTAAAAATAACAGGAGAGAAAGATTATTTTTACATAAGGAAGATAAACTGTACAGAGGTCAGAGAAGTGCCTCAGTAGTAGAGCCCTGCATACTTGTGACCCTGGATTCAATCCCCAGAAATTCTGTTCTTTCACTAAAAAAGAAGAAAAAAAGAAAAGCAGCTGACATGGAATTTGAGAAATCACTAGGAACCAATGAAAATGCATGCACAAAATATGATTATCATGGAAATTTTAAAAGTTGAATCTTGAAAGCACTTTTCTATGGTGTGTTTTGTTTGTCTTATTTTAGTGTGCCAGTTTGCGTAATAGGATTGTCCAATGCTGCCGTTCACATGCAGTGTTGTCTTACTTCAATATTTTAAAGAGGTAGTAAAAGAAATTTAGAAGAACTTTTATTTTTCTTTTTTGTCTAATCTCCCAGTTTCTTACTCTAATCTTAAAACTTTTTAATTTTTGTAAGCCCCTTCTTGTTTATACCCAGTACCTTTTTGTTTTTTGTTTTGTTTTGTTTTGTTTTTTGAGAATTGTGATTTTTCTCCTAATCTGCCTTCCAGCTTTCAGGAAAACTTCCTGATCACTTTTTTTTTTATTTGATAACACTGTGTGAAATAAAATATAGAAGAACCAGAGAATGCTTGGAAGTCTGCTTCTGGCCCTTTGTTTTACAATTTTCCTTCCTCTTGAACACAAATAGCTTATATCAGTGGTTCTTCAAGCACAACCCCTAAATAGCAGCAGCAGCAGCAGCAGCATCTGAGAACTTAAGAAAAATACAAATTCTTGGACTGCACCTGAGAACAACTGAACAGGAGTGATGAGACTCTAAATCAGTATTTTAACTAGTCATCTGGTTATTCTGAAGCTCTTTTATTTTACAATACTCATTACTTTCAGGATGACAGAATTTTTCCAGAATACTTGATAACTTAATTTTTTAAAGGAAATAAATTATAATTACAAATAATAAAGACTTTGAGTAATTGAATCAGTAATCAGAGTTAACTTTTACTTAGCCCATTTTATGTAATTCTTCTTGCTGAGTATAGGTATTATCCTCATAATTACAGAAAGTCAAGCACAAGTTACATATGTTCAGTGTCATAACTAGAAAGTGACAGATCTAGAATTTTTAATTTAAGCAGCAAACTTTAAAATGACCTTTTTTGTTGTTACTATTGTTAGGGGAAGGTCTCCACTTGAGATTATGTTTTTAATACAGTTAGGTAGGATTTTCTTTTTATTTGGGATTAATGGTTTGCACTTGACAGTAAAATAACAGTAGTTTGTACATGTGTAACATTTCTCAATTTTCCACATAACAGTTCAATCCCCCCACTAGGTCCTCTTAGGATTTTTTTAATGTCCGTTTTTAAGGAGAAAGCATGAAAAGTTTTAGTGGTTAATGGACCATGTTTGTTTTACTCATACTACATCAGAGAGTTTCTCAGATGTGTGTGAAATTTCTAAGTACACTACTTGTGTAGGTTTATTTTAACAGAACCTTTTTAAGGAAGTATGAAATGTAGAAAGCAGCTTGGTATTATTTTAAGGAAGTATGAAATGTAGAAAGCAGCTTGGTATTATACTAGGCTTGAATAAAGCTGGATAAATAAAAATTCATTTCTTTGTACACAAGTGTTCTCAAGATTAATTATGAGAAATGGAATATGACTTCACATTAAAACTTTATTTTGCAAATTTCCCAGTAGCATACTTTGTCAATTAAAAGAAATGCCCCTGGTGATTGCAACACATATTGAAGTGTGTTTACATATTTTTATTAAATTTAGCTCACTTTCCTTTGTAGTTTGTACATTTAAATTTTAATTAGTTTTACCGAACTTAAACCCCACCCATCTATTCAGCTATTTGTGTTTGTAAGTCATATTCATACGTAGTACTTTTGTGTGCATTAAGATGCTACAGCTACCTAAAAATAAAAATCTTTAGGGGCTAGTTGGTGGCACACTTAGTTGAGCACACATTAACAAATGTGCGAGGACCTGAGTTTGAGCCCCCAGTTCCTACCTGCAGGGGAAGCTTTGCAAGTGTTGAAGCAGTGCTGCATGTGTCTTTCTCTCTCCCTCTCTGTTTCCCCCTACCTTCTCAATTCCTGTCTCTCTACCCAATAAATAAACTAAAATAAATAAGTACATTTAAAAAATATATCAGGGGCCAGGGTTCACAAGGGAAGGCTCAAGGATCCTGGTTCAAACCCCTGGCTCCCCACCTGCAGGGGGTCACTTCACAGGCAGCGAAGCAGGTCTGCAGATGTCTGTCTTTTTCTCCTTCTGTCTTCCCCTCCTCTCAGTTTCTCTTTGTCCTATCCAACAATAGCAACAACAACAATGGTGGGGGGGGGAGAGATGGCCTCCAGGAGCAGTGGATTCATATTGCAGGCACTAAGCCCCAGCCATAACCCAGAGGCAAAAATAAATTTAAAAAAATATTTAAGGGCAGGAGAGATAGCATAATGGTTATGCAAACAGACTCTCATGCCAGAGGCTCCTAAATCTCAGGTTCAATCCCCAGCACCACCATAAGCCAGAGCTGAGCAGTGCTCTGGTGTTTCTCGATCTCTCTCTGCATTTCTCTCAAAAATAAAATAAATATTTTTAAAATATATTTAAGTCAAAAAGTAGACATTTTCAGGTTAAATGTGCAAGATGTATACGTAAATAATTTTAGAGGTTTTGTGTTAGCACAAAACAATGAAAACATGTCTTTTGGGAGTCAGGCGGTAGTGCAGCGGGTTAAGCGTACGTGGCACAAAGCACAAGGACCAGCATAAGGATCCCAGTTGGAGCCCCCAGCTCCCCACCTACAGGGGAGTTGCTTCACAGGCGGTGAAACATGTCTGCAGGTGTCTTTCCCCCTCTCTGTCTTCCACTCCTCTCCATTTCCTAACAACAATGACATCAACAACAACAATAATAACTACAACAATTTAAAAGGGCTACAGAAGGAAAGATAAATATATATATATTAAAACATGTCTTTTTAATTTTTAATAGTGATTTACAAGATTATAATACAATAGGGGAGGGAGCCAGATGGTGGTGCACCTGGTTAAGTGCACACATTACAGTGTGTAAGGATCCAGGTTCTAGCCCCTAGTCCCCACCTGTAGGAGGAAAGCTTCATGAGTGGTGAAGCAGGGCTGCAGGTCTCTGTCTCTTTCCCTCTCTACCTCCCCCCCTAGTTTGTCTCTACCCAAAAATGAATAATATTAGGACAATAGGGGAGTAATTCTACACCACTTCCACCACCAAAGCTCTGTGTTCCTACCTTACTCCCATGATAACATAATTCTCCTAAGGTCTTAGATGTAAGTTGACCATATATTAAGTACATGACAACTTTTTTTTAGATTTGAATTTTTGAGTAGGCAGTTTATTCATACAGTATAAAAATATGAAAACATTGGCATACAGGAATATTTCCTACAGCTGTCCATTTTTCTTTCCTGTTTCTCTTTTGGAAATGTTTTATCCACGTCTTAACTCACATGTTACTCATCTTAACACTAGTAGTAGTAATAGAGGAGTGTTCCCTGGTTTTGACACTTAATATGTATTTTTGAGTTATTTATCTCTATATATGAAGAGCTTCCTTATTTGTTTTCAACTATCAAATTTTGATTATATGATTAAAAACAACTTACTTTACTTAGCTTGACCTCTGTTACTAGATTATTGTTTGCACTCTTATTGCTCTTATTGGTATAAGCAGTGCAACAAATAGCATGTGTGAATCATTTTTTAAAGTATGCCATTTATCTACGGGACAAACTTGTAAAGGTGCAATTTTTGGACTAAGGTTATGTGGGGCTGGTAGGTGTTGCACCCAGTTAAGTGCACACATTACTATGCACAAGGATCCGGGTTTGAGTGCTCGCTCTCCACCTGCAGACAGGACGCTTCACGAGTTGTAAAGTAGGTCTGCAGATATCTCTATCTATAACCTCCTTCCCTCTCAATTTCTCTGTCCTCTCCAATTAAAAATTTTTTTTTTTTTTTTTGAAAAAATGGCCACTGGTAGTGGTGGATTCAGACTGTTGTCCCAACAATAACCCTGATGGCAGAAATAAATAAAGTGGTTATGTGTATTTGTAATTGCCAGATTACAAATACAGGATTGGTTATGCTAGTATTCTTGGTTATGCTAGTATTCTTGGTTATGCTAGTATTCTTTTCTCTCAGCATTGTTTGCAAGTTCTGATTTCCCCCATACCCTTACCAACAACCCCATTTACTTTTGAATAGAAAACCTCCCCTAACACAAACTTTGAGAATTTTTATTACTACAGGAAATTGTAAATGTGAGAGGTTTTACTTTAGCATTGTGGCAATGCAAGATTCTAATATGTTTATTTATGGGGGAAAATGTATTCTTGTTTTAATTCTCTAAGATTATGATGATAAAATATAGTTATTTTTCGCACTGGCAAGATAGTACACCTGGGAGGGTGTCTGTTTTGCCATACACATGAGCCACGTTCAAGCCTAGCCTCCATCGTAGTGAGAAAAGATTTGGTGCTGTGATCTCCAGAGTGTGAAGTCCTGACAAAGACAGAGAAAAAGAAAAACCACTCATTCTATACATGCCTGCCTATTTGCAAGATTATTTCTATTACTGCATGCAAAAGTATATCTTAACAAAAATAACCAAGAATCTTGAATCAGTGTCCTACGTGTCTTTTTTAAAAAATATAGTTAAAATACACAAAGTAGCTTAAATATCAGCATCACAAGTAGCACATGCACGGTTGGAAAAGTATATGTTACTGTACTTACTTCATTTCATTTCTTGGATAATAATTTGTTGAATAGTGAAACCAGAATGCTTTCAATATGTCTTTAAGCCTGGAAGAAAGTAGCCTCCTTTGAAATTAAATTTCAGCAGTGAATTTAAACAATTCACAATGCTGACTTTCAGTGCTTCTGAAAGCAGGAAGTGTATTACTAACATGCAGAAATATTCCAGCCCAAAGAACATCCCTACTGCCATATGTGGTAAGAATTTGTCACTGACTCACAAACCATTTCTGTAATGCAGTGAATAAGCAGAATTAGTTTTTGTTGGGCATTTCCAATTCAGTGTGAAGGAACTTTGTTTTGCAGTGTCTTGTAAGTAATTATTAACTTATGCCTTAGGAGCCTGTCACATCATGGGTACTCAAGGTATACTCAGAGAAGTGAGAAAGAAACCTGTACAAAACTGTACAAAAACTTTTAGACATGATTTTGAAACTTGGTAATTGAGACCCTTACTTAAAACACAAAAGTTGAAACCTAAGTAAGGTAAAGCCTGAGCTAAATATTTCAGGCTCAGCTTATTAATGAGTTGTTTAAATCAAATCACTTTAGTGTTGTCACCTTTCTTTCACTGCTCTTATATTTGCAAATATGCTATAAAACAATTATCTTTGGGGTTAAGATGACAGGGAGATACTGTGAGCTTAGAAAATCAGGAAAATCATTTGTGATCATTTTGAATTGGGGTCAGCGTTAATTCAGTGAAAAAATATTTATAAATCATTGAATTTCTCAAAGTAACTTTTTCTAAACTTGCACTGTATTTATTTTATATTTTAAGCGATTAAGAAGATTGTCTACCAAATATAGAACAGAAAAGATTTACCCCACGGCCACTGGAGAAAAAGAGGAAAATGTTAAAAAGAACAGATACAAGGACATACTGCCATGTAAGTTTGAAATGTTCTTAATAAAATAATGGGAATGCTAATTAGCAATTTAACTAAACTGCTTTATTCTTCCTAAAGAGTTTGATTGTTAAGGTAGTAATTAACTTCTCTTTTTTTATGTTTTTTTAAATATTTATTTTATTTATTTATTCCCTTTTGTTGCCTTTGTTGCTTTATTGCTGTAGTTATTGTTGTTATTGGTGTTGTTGTTGTTGGATAGGAAAGAGAGAAGTGGAGAGAGGAGGGGGAGAGAAAGATAGACACCTGCAGACCTGCTTCACCGCCTGTGAAGTGACTCCCCTGCAGGTGGGGAGCCGGGGGCTCGAACTGGGATCCTTACACTGGTTCTTGCGCCTTGTGCTGCCTGTGCTTAACCTGCTGCACTACCACCCGACTCCCTAACTGCTCTTAAGGTACACTACAAGATATCTTTTAGTAGTGTTTCTTATTATAGTTTTGTTGTTAGTTTCTTTGTGTCACAAATAACTTTTCTATTTTTTCTGTCTGCCTTGTCTGTCTGTCTACCTATCTATCCTTCTTTCTTTTTTATTGTCACAAAGCTGATTGCTGAGGTTCGTGGCCAGCATGACAAATTCACCACTCCTGGTATATATGTATATATTCATTCATTCTTTTGTTGATAGAGACAGAAATTGAGAGGGATGGGGAGGCAGAGAAGGAGAGAGAAATATATACAGCTACAGATTGCTTCACTGGTCATGAAGTATCCTCCCTCCCCCCACCCCAAAAAAAAAGTGGGGACTAGGGGCTTGAACCACAGGTCTTTGTGCATGGTAGTGTACACATTCAACTGGGTACACCACCGCCCAGCCCCCTCTAGTTTGTTTTTAAATACCAAATAATGGAAGAAAACTTGTGAATTCCATTTTCTTTCAGAAAATATCTTCTGTTCAAAGGAGATATTTTTTGAAAGTAGTAAAGACAGATTACTCAATAAGTATAATTGAATAAACTTTATAAAGTGCAAAAAAAAATAGTTTATCTATTCACAATAAGAACCTTGGTTTAATTACACAAGAAATTAAACCATAAACTGGCTCATACCTATTTCTGCTGTTGTCAGCAATTTAAATAGGTATCTATGAGAAACAAGTGGCTTATACTGAAAGAAATGTAAACAGTGACTCTGAAACTGTACCTCCATTTGTATAATTTTATAATTGCATGTTTTATTTTTACTTGTCAATTTTTAGAAAGTATAATAGTACTTTTTAACACTTGTATAAGTTGGCACACACCTTTTAAAAATAATGTAGCAATTCCTCTGTTCAGAATCTTCCCTACACTGCTGTTGGTGACTGTTGATTGAAGTGGTATGTTTTTAAAAGTATGCAGCAGTATGTATAACATAATTCTATTTGTGTATACACATAAATTAACTTTGGGAGGAAAGGAACCTTAATATTTTTGGAAGCATGAGCCCTAGAATTTCAAGAACAGGGAAAGATTATTTTTCATTTCACTTATTTTTCTAAGGCCTAATTATCTAAAATCATATTTATATTTATTTAAGGATCAGCGAGCTAGCTTACCCAATAGGTCACCTGCCTTGCTGTGCACATAACTAGCATTTTACCCCAGTACCACATGAGAGGTGCTTTGGTAGTGGAGGAAGTTTCGGTGCTGTGGTATCTTCTTTTTCTTTGCTTTTTTTTCCTTTTGATTTTTTTAAATTGATTTAATAATGATCGACAAGACTGTAGGGTAGGAGGGTTAAAACAATTCCACACAATTGTATCTTCTTTTTCTTTCTGTCTGAATAAAAAGCAGCCCAGGAGCAGTGCAAAGTCTAGCCTCTGCCCAAATATATGTGAATATGTATGTATAACTAAACATGATTTTGTTATTTTTTATTTTATTTCTTTTTTTTTTATTTATTTATAAAAATGAAACATTGGCAAAACCATAGGATAAGAGGGGCACAACTTAAGTCTGGTATTTTTTATTTTAAAGATTGATTTTACCCTAAATTTATATTCCCTGATAATAAATATTGTTGCCACATGCAGTTGTAAGTACTTTATATATTATCTTAATTCATGTGTCATCATTTGCTTAATTTTTATAGCTTCCTGTGAAATATGGAAGTTAGATTCTGTTATTGGAATTTAGACAAAATAATTAGTGTTCATTTCCTGGTATACTTGTTAAAAGCTGCAGAGATTTAAAATCTAGACTCTTATCTAGTATGTCTGGGGTGATGTCCAAGAATTGGTATTTTAAGAGTTTCTGAGATTATTCTGAATGTGACTTCAAAACACAGTTTTATGTTACTTGTTTATTTATTTATTCTCTTTTGTTGTCCTTGTTTTATTGTTGTAGTTATTATTGTTGTTACTGATGTCATTGTTAGATAGGACAGAGAGAAATGGAGAGAGGAGGGGAAGACAGAAAGGTGGAGACAAAGACACCTGAAGACCTGCTTTACTGCTTATGAAGTGACTTCCCTACAGGTGGGGAGCTGGGGGCTCAAACCGGGATCCTTACTATGGTCCTTGTGCTTGGCGCCACCTGCACTTAATCCACTGTGCTACCGACTCCCTACTTGTTTGTTTTTAAAGCTATCTTTCTGTTAGTATAAGGTTAGTAATTAGCCTGCTGATACCTAAAGTAAATGTTTATTGATTTATTATTATTTTTTTTAATGTGATGCCCTGGCCTCTCATACATGCTTAAGCCATCAGTAAGCAGCCTCTCTGGACCAGTCTTTACATTATTTATTTTGGGATGGTGGAGGGGAGGTCGAGGCACCACTTCACTCATAGAGTTGTTGTCTTCTGGTGCTGAATAGTGCTGGGGTTCAGACTCAGGCCCTCATTCACAATCAGTCACTCACTCTACAGTGTCAGTTATCTCCTCGCTCTTGAAAGTTATTTATTGAAGCTAGAATTTTTATTAAGTATTTACACAATTCATCAGAAAACACCTATCTTCCAAAAGAACCTAATTTATGAAATTTTTTTCTTGTAGTTGATCACAGCCGAGTTAAGTTGACTTTAAAGACTCCTTCTCAAGATTCAGACTATATCAACGCAAATTTTATTAAGGTACGTATTTATTTGATATTTAATTGCCATAATTTAATGTCTTCCTGCATACTCACCGTTTTTAAATCTATTTCCTAAACATACCAACAACAAAAGAAAAATAAAAGCAAAGTGCTGGCATACTTTTTTGCTTTCTTTCTAGTTCCATGATTCAAAATAATGCTTTTGCTTAGTTTTATGATAATATAAATAGACTTTTTTTTAAAAACAGAGGGTGAGAGACAGAGAGATTGAGAGGGAGAGAAAAAGAAGAGACCTGCAGCACTATTTCACCACTTGTGAGACAGGTTGGGTCTGGGGACTTAAACTCAAGTTATCATGCATGATAATGTGTGTGCTCTACTGTTGAGCCAGTACCTGGCCCCATAAAAGTAGAGTTTTTTATTGTCAAAATAAAAGTTGTCAAAAGAGTCCTAGCACAATTTTGCATAGAAAAAATAATATGTCATGATTTTTTCCAACAACCCAGTATTTTGTCCTTTTATATTAAAAACTTATAAATATACTGCTAAATTACCTTTCAGTATACCTTTGAGTTTATGCAGAATATACACCATTGTGTTGAACTATTCTTACATTGATTTCTAATTTTTCCTGATGCTCTGGTCACTGTTAATCTTCCAAATAATTTGTTAGGATAAATACTAAATCTGGGATTACTAAGTAATACTGATTTAAAATTACAGAATAGTGAGGCCAGGGATAACAGAGGAATCTGTGCAACAGATTTTTTTTTTCTTTTAAAGAACAGTTTTGTTTTGGTTTTTTTAATTATCTTTATTTATTTACTGGATAGAAACAGCCAGAAATTGAGAGGGAAGGGGGTGATAGAGAAAGAGACAAAGAGATACCTGCATCCCTGCCTTAACCACTTATGAAGCTTTCCCCTGCAGGTGGAGTGTGGGGGGCTTGAACCTGTGTCCTTACGCACTGTAACGTGCACTCAACCAGATGCGCCACCACCTGACCCTGCAACAGATTTTTATGCCCATATCTTGGAGTTCCAAGGTTCAATCCCATTATGGAACCCACCATAAGCCAAAGTTGAGCTGTGCTCTGGTCAAATAAAATAAAATTATAGAATATAAACTCATTAAAAGCTTTTGCCAGTTAACACTGTGTTTCCAATAGCAGCCTAAATGAGTAGAGTTTATGTGAATGTCTTTTGGGACACTTTGAAAGCAATTAGATTCTTTCTGTTTTCAATGGAGAGACAAATGCAAACTACTTGATTAAGTAAAAGCCTGCCTTTGTTCTGTTAGTTATTCTGTGGATTTTTTTTTTAATTTGTTAAATCATGTAGAAGTATAGTTACAATTATTTTATATATGACATGTATGCATATCTTCATTTATTTTGGTAGAACTGAGACCACATGCATGATTTCACTGCTCCAAGCCCCTATTTTCTTTTCTTTATATATATATTTTTTCCTCCAGGGTTATTGCTGGGCTCGGTGCCTGCACCATGAATCCACCGCTCCTGGAGGCCATTTTTCCCCCTTTTGTTGCCCTTGTTGTAGCCTCGTTGTGGTTATTATTATTACCATTGTTGATGTTGTTCGTTGTTGGATAGGACAGAGAGAAATGGAGAGAGGAGGGGAAGACAGAGAGGGGGAGAGAAAGATAGACACCTGCAGACCTGCTTCACCGCCTGTGAAGCGACTCCCGTGCAGGTGAAGAGCTGGGGCTCAAACTGGGATCTTTAAGCCGGTCCTTGTGCTTTGTGCCATGTGCGCTTAACCCACTGCGCCACTGCCCCACCCCCATATATAATTTTTTTATTAGTGATTTAATAATGATTGACAAGATTGTGGAATAAGAGGGATACAGTTCCCACCACCAGAGGTCCATATCCCCTCCCCTCCAATGGAAGTTTCCCTATTCTTTATCCCTCTGGGCCAAGCCCTTGTTTTCATTCAGACTGAGAAAAAGAGACACAGGAGAAGAACAAAAACTTTCTTCATTGCCATAGCACCTCCATCCTGGTTCCAGGACTCAAATAAAAAAAAAGTTTTCAACAAAGTGAATTTTAACGTATTTACAGGAAAATACAAAAGTACTAAGTCTTGTAAATCAACATTTCTTCAATAAAATGACTTGGCTTTTAAAAACATGAATACATAGGTGGTTTGCTGTTTTAAATGTTGCCAGTGCTTATATCCTCTTGGAATGGCATTATTAACAGTTCTAGTTTCTAACTATATTTAATCACTAATTCATTGTATAACTCAGTTTTGTGCTGGTTTAGTACTTTAGTTACCTATCTTGTTATGGCCTCAGGTTTATTATTAGAAACAAAGATAGTAGCAATTCAGTAAACTAAATTAAGTAGGTAACTAAAAGTAGCTGCAGCCTAGAAGGTGATGCAGTAGTCACGACTTTGGACTTTAAACCATGAGGTCCCAAGTTTGTTTCCCGGTGTTGCATGTGCCAGCAATGCTTGGCGCTCTCTGTCCCTCTCATTAGTAAAGGAATCTAAAAAGATGACAGTAATGGTATGAAGCCCCTGAGTTCTATCCTTGACATCACATATGCCAGAGAGCTGCACTGCCTCACTCTGTTCTTCTTTCTCATGTTAATGAATTACTTTCTAGAAAGCAAGCTAGCTGCTAGCTTTAAAAAAAAAAAAGAAAGAAAGATGGGAATCAGGCGGTAGCACAGTGGGTTAAGGGCAGGTGGCGCTGAGCACAAGGAGCAGCATAAGAATCCCGGTTGAAGCCCCTGGCTCCCCACCTGCAGGGGAGTCGCTTCACAAGCAGTGAAACAGGACTGCAGGTGTCTTATCTTTCTCTCCCCTTCTTTGTCTTCCCCTCCTCTCTCCATTTCTCTCTGTCCTATCCAACAACAATGACATCAATAACAACTACAACAATAAAACAACAAGGGCAACCAAAGGGAATAAATAAATAAATATTTTAAAAAAAAAAAAAAGATGTTGTGGGAGATAACTCACCAGATAGAACATACACGTGATCACCATGCACAAGGACCCGAGTTTGAACCACCACTTGGAAGTACCCGCATGGCAGTGACTTCAAGAGCGGTAGAATAGTGCTCCGGTGTCTCTCTTTTTGTCTCTCATTCTCTATCTTTAAAAAGAAAAGAAAAAGTCTTCTTGAAGCTGAACCCTAGTAATAACCCTGGTGGGGATGTAAAAAAAAAAAAAAAATAGTGCTAGAAGTTTGATTTAATATTGACTGTAGAATCAAAATATGCTCTTGTTTCTGCAACAGTGAGCATTATTAACTAGGTATTGTACCTTTGTTCTTAATTATTAGGTGAATTTTTTTAAAGTAGTATAAGGCAGTTTGAGTCACAGTTTCTAATATCATTTTTAATACATGCACAAAAAGAGTAACATTTCACCAAAAGTTGAAGAAAATTAGATGTTTGTCGTATTTCTAGTACTCTGAAAGAAAACTGTGGATAAAAGCAGCAGTATTGGGAGTCAGGCTGTAGCGCAGCGATTAAGCGCAGGTGGTGCAAAGCACAAGAACCAGCATAAGGATCCTGGTTCGAACCCCGGCTCTCCACCTGCAGGGGAGTCACTTCACAGGCGGTGAAGCAGGTCTGCAGGTGTCTATCTTTCTCTCCCCCTCTCCGTCTTCCCCTCCTCTCTCCATTTCTCTCTGTCCTATCCAACAATGACGACAACAACAATAATAACTATAACAATAAAACAAGGGCAACAAAAGGGAATAAATAAATAAAAAAAATATAAAAAAGCAGCAGTATTACTAATAAAGTTTGATATATTAAAGTCTAAAGAAATATTTTTGGTAAGCATATTGTAAACATCAATTTTGTTTTTAAACATTTTAGGGTGTTTATGGGCCAAAAGCATATGTGGCAACACAAGGACCTCTAGCAAATACGGTAATAGACTTTTGGAGGATGATATGGGAGTACAATGTTGTGGTAAGTGAATCGCTTTCCTTAATCTATTTTGAAAGGTATTAAAATGTAAGAAATATTGTCGGGTTGCGTTTTTTACAGAATTAGGAATGAAAAACTTTTTAGCTATCTTGTAATTATAGTTAATCTTGACCATAGAGAAACTGATGTCTAGGATGACTCTTTTAAGTTCTCACAAACACATCTAAGTATTTTAAAGGGTGGTGCTATGTTAAACTTTGTCATATATTATCGACTAATAATTATAGTTACTGATGAGATTAATAACTGAATAAAAATGATTATTTGATTAAAATAAGTTTAGTGACATAGTACAATATGTACACTGTTTACTGTAAAATTCTTGCAGACTTATTATATCTTTGAAACAAAATATTGGAATGAGGAATCAAATACAGCTGAACTTTATGTATAAAGACAATGTTAAGGGCCAGGCAGTGTTGCACCTGGTTAAGTGCACATAATACCATGCAAAAAGACCCGGGTTTGAGCCTCTGCTCCCGACATGCAGGAGTTGGGGGGAGCACTTCACGAGCAGTAAAGCAGGTCTGCAAGTGTCTATCTTTCTCTCCTCCTCTCTGTCTCCCCACCCCTCTCAGTTTCTCTCTGTCCTATCAAGTATAATAGAAAGGGAAAAAAGGGAAAGGGCTACTAGACATGTTACATTCATAGTGCTGGCCCTGAGCCCCAGCTATAACCCTGGTAGTAATAAAAACAATAATAAAATAAATGCTTTAAAAAATTAAAAGATAGTGTTATATCTTTCAATAATTTTATCAAATATATTTTTAAATGTTTTCTAGTACTGTTTACTTAAGTAAATATCCTAAAAGTAGTGTTTTAATGAAATTTCATGTCAGAAGTAAAACTTAAAATACAAAGTTCAATTTAACTTGCTATTTAATGTAATTAGACCTTGTCTGGAAAATGTGGCTTTGTTTTCCTACTCTCATACTTCTCATATTAAAGCTATTCTTTTTGACAAACTGGGTATACTCTCTCATATTAAAATATAATTTCGAAGGATGCAACTTACTTTAAAAGTAAAACTGTGTTTAACTGGTTTATTTATTTATTTTTTTATCTCCTCTCACCCCTACTTGAATTCTTTTTAGATCATTGTAATGGCCTGTCGAGAATTTGAGATGGGAAGGGTATGTTTATCTATTAATATTTAAACTAATTGTGTACAGTATCTATTTGTATCTCTTCATTTCTGATCTTTCATTATATTCTGATCCTAAATAGTTAAATAATTTTGTTCTTTTCATGTATTGTATTTTGATAAAAGGAATAAAATAATCTCTGTAAAGTTTTTTATAATTTTCTTAAAATAGTAGATTTTGTATTATTCAGTGATCTTCAAATATTTGATGGTTTTGAAAGTAAAAGGCTACCTGAAGTAGAGATATTATTATTTTAATTTAGTATAATTGTTGTTAATAATTTAGTAGTGATTTGCAAGATTATAGGGTACAATTCCATACTACCACACTGAACATCACTGTTGTAGTGGAAAGTTTTTTTAAAAAAATACTGATAACATTGATACAATAAATGAATTAAATAAAATAATTTTGATTTGTCAGTTTATAACTTGAATATTCTGATTTCTCTGTCTACAAATGCCATATACATTTTTTATAAACACCACTGCACTCAGACCAACCTACTTACATTTTTGTCTGAACTATTTTCAAAGTATGGAGTTGGAAAACTTTTCTTTGTAACATATTTTTATATGTAACATATTAGCATATTTTATATGTCACATGTTAGCATTTTTATCTTCTTTATATTAAGTGTTCTTTACATTTTTATGTTCTTTACATTAAGAACATTTTATATTCTTTACATTAAGTGTGTAAAGTGTTCTTTACACAGTATTCTTTGCAGCATTAATTTTGAGTCCTTGTTTTTTGAAGTTATTTATATTCTTATGTTTGTAAAGGAGAATAGGTATAAAATAAAATTTAGCATGACCCTCTATGTGGCATACAAACTTAAAACATCAAATATTTTAAGTTGTAAAGAAGATTTTTCTATTAAAGAATATGTTGTAGAAAGCAAAATATTACATGTTTAAGTTATAAGACATTGTATAAATCACTAGAACACTTTATATTAATTTTTTTTTCATTTTCTTAACTACATTTCTTACCAGTAGTGGAAGTACTAGATTATATTGGACAGAAAATAACATCTTAAGATTTAAAAAAAATAAGCAAACTGAGAAATTTGTTGAGTAGTTGTTACCTCCTTAAGTGTTGTCAATATACTAAATATGATCGAGTATATTAGGAAATTTAAATCTCCTGATTTTTTTTTTAATTTACTATTAGGATTTACAACTCCTTTTTATTAACAAACTCACATAATGCATTAGTAATAGTAAATACTATTTTTTCAATTAAATTTAAAATTGAGTGAAAAAGTTTTTTAAGCTAAAAATTTTGTGATTCTTGATATTTTATAGGTAGCAACTTGTTAGTGAGTCAGGATTCATGGATTATTTGAAAACCTAGTGTGTTTTCATCCTAGTCCAATATTCTGTACACCCGCAGCTTCAGTTTCTTCATTTCTAAAATGAATGATCTTTGATTTTTAAATTATATTTTTTTAGCACACAGATTTTATATCAGTAATTGTTTAAAACTAGACTATAAATATCAATATACTGATTTTTGTTCTCATCTAATAAGGCATATGTTAACCCTAATATTTTGTTCTTATTAATCTATAACTTTTGTTTCATGGTGTTAAAACTACCTGGTACGAGGGGCTGGGCAGTGGTGCATCTGGTTGAACACACATACTACAGTGCTTAAGGATCCAGATTTGAGCCCCCACTCCCCACCTGCAGAGAAGATGCTTCACTAGCAGTGAAGGGCTGCAGGTTTCTCTCTGTCTCTTGCCCTTTCTGTCTTCCCCTATGTAGCAAATGTAATATTTAAAAAATAAATCTTTACCTAGTAGAAAATCAAAAAGTTTCACTCACCTTTTTTTAATTTAATTTGTCAATGAGAGAGAGCCAGAGTACATATCACTGTTACATATAAAGCAGGAGTTTAAATTTGGGGCCTCATACTTGAGTATCCAATAATTTTATCCACAGGGCCACATTCTGGGCCACCAGTTTTTCCATTTTCTACAAGTAGAGAAGTGTAGTTTATAAAGTCTTGTAAGCTGTTAGTAGTATTTATTCTAAGCTACAGAAGTATACTAGTAGTTAATGTGTTTTTACTTTTGACAGCTGTTGTCAAGTTGTGATTAATTATTTGTAGGTATAATTCCACTTGTATTTGAAACTATAAAGATTTAGTAAAGATTTTTATGAACTTTTATACATTTCCCATTACCAAACTTTATTTTAAGATAGACTGTCAGGTAAAGGCTTTTATTCTATGGGGCCTTGATAAAAGTGTAGAGCATTTCTTAGCATCACAATAATTATCTTAAATAAGGTTAAAATGTTTATAAATATGTGACTTTGTAAATATTATAAATATCACTAACTTTGTAACTTTACTTTGTAAATATCACTAATTTTTTTAAATGATAGGGTTTGCTATTAGAAACCATCTATATTCAATATTCTATTTCTATTCCTATTTTAAATGGGAAGGGAAAACTGGTTATACTTTGTGTCTCCAATAAAAATGCATGATTTAAATAATACTTTATGCCTGGGGTTTTCAATAAAACTTTTGAAATACATTCTTATTATTTAGCACTCACATCAACCATGTAAAAGTTATTACCATTCTTACAGATAAGATATTAAAACATTAGTAGAGCAGAAAAATTAATACTTGCAAAATTCTTTTGATACCAAGGAGAATGCTATTTCTGTGTGCCATAGATTTTACCTGTTAGAATTCAGCCAGGTATTATAAAAGTGGTTTTCGGGAGACGGGCAGTAGCGCAGCAGGTTAAGCACACGTGGCACTAAGTGCAAGGATCCCAGTTCCCACCTGCAGGGGAGTCGCTTCACAGGTGGTGAAGCAGGTCTGCAGGTGTCTATCTTTCTCTCCCCCTCTGTCTTCCCTTCCTCTCTCCATTTCTCTCTGTCCTATCCAACAATGATGACATCAATAATAACACTAACTACAATACAACAATAATAAATAATAAAATATTTTTTTAAACATTCTTTTTTCAAATGTGTTTTATTTTAATGAGAGAGACGGAGACCAGAGTAGTAGTGCTCAGTTTTGGCTTATTATGATGGTATGGAGGATGAACCTGGGCTTTGGAGCCTCAGGCCAGAAAGCTTTTTATACTGTTTCCCTTCTCTCTACAAACTTTCAACCTTGCCCATCAGCCTTTTTTACTAAGTGGTTCTTGTGCCAGATACTTTTTAAATGCAATTTTTTTTTCCTAGGGATATATATTTAGAGTCTTATTTTGTAGTCCAAGCAGGTAGCAAGGAATTCTTTATACACTTAAGTTAGTATGATTCTTATGACTAATCTTAAGGAAGAGTACAGTAGCAGAACAGTTGGCTAAATATAAACTCTTTCTGCTCTTTGGATACTGATAGCAAGTCCCCTACCCCTTACCCCAGAGTAAGAATAGCAAACTCCAGAGCCCTATCCCACAAGGGAAAGATAGAAATAGGCTGGGGGGTATGGATCGACCAAGACCCATATTCAGTGGAGAAGCAGTTACAGAAGCCAGACCCTCCACCTTCTGCATCCTATAAAGAATGTTTGCTCATCCTCCCTGAGAGGAATTAAGAATCAGGAAGCCTCCAGTGGAGAGGGTAGGACACAGAACTCTGGTGATGAGAATTGTATGGAAATTGTATCCCTGTTATCTTACAACCTTGTTAATCATTATTAAATCAATAATAAAAAATTTTTAAAAAGAATAGCAAACTAAACACCAGAGTACAAAATATGTGAACTAATGACTGATTTTTTTCTTTGACAATAGAAAAAATGTGAGCGCTACTGGCCTTTGTATGGGGAAGACCCTATAACATTTGAACCATTCAAAATTTCTTGTGTAAGTATCTGTTTTTATATGCATTATTTAACCAGGAAATTGGCATACTAGACTGATGAAAAACTATAATATGGTATGAATCCATTTTTATGTACTCAGTTTTACCAGGTAAACCTATTCTTAAGTATACCATAATGATAATATTAATAGTTTTTTCCTACTGTTTTAAATTTGGGAGCTTTGTGAGTGAGTATATATATGTAGGAGTTCCTTGTGCTTTATGTTAAATCTGTGCCTATTTGTATACCAGTCATAATAAATGTTTCTGTACCATAGAGTAATGGTACTTTGGGCTGTCTATTTGAAAATTGATATAGCCGCCGATGAAATGGCTTAAGCAGGAGAACACAGGGCTCCGTGTATTATGTATTACAGAGCAACATTCTGGCTCTCAAGAAATAATTAAAAGAAATCTTCGTATCCCATCCACTCCCATGATAGATTTCCTATTCTTTATCCCTCTGGGAGTATGGACCAAGGGTCATTATGGGGTGCAGAAGGTGGAAGGTCTGGCTTCTGTAATTGCTTCCCCGCTGAACATGGGCGTTGGCAGGTCGATCCATACTCCCAGCCTTTCTCTTTCCCTAGTGGGGCAGGGAGCGGGGCTCCAGGACACATTGGTGGAGTCGTCTGCCCAGGGAAGTCTGGTTGGCATCATGGTAGCATCTGGAACCTGGTTCTAACCCCCAGCTCCCCACCTGCAGGAGGGTCACTTCATAAGCAGTGAAGCAGTCCTGCGCGTGTCTATCTTTCTCTTCCCTCTCTTTTCTTCCCCTCCTCTCTCAATTTCTCTCTGTCCTTTACAACAATAACAATGATGGGCAACAAAAGGGAAAAAATAGCCTCCAGGAGCAGCAGATTCTTAGTGCAGGCACCGAGCCCCAGTGATAGCCCTGGAGGCAAAAAAAAAAGTAAATGCATGGGGGCCAGGTAGTAGTGCATCTGCATCTGGTTGAGCTCACATTTCAGAATATGCAAAGACTCAGGTTCAAGCTGTCTACAGGGAGAAAGCTTCCTAAGTGCTGAAGCAGTGCTACAGGTCTCTTTCTCTTCTGTCTCCCCCTTCCTCTCAATTTCTGATTGACTCTATCCAACAAATAAATAAAGATAATAAAGAATCAATGTTAAATAATCAATTGATTTCCTTTGTTGACATCCACTTAAAAGTTTAATGTTAAGCAGGGAAAATTGAAAATTTATGTTTGAACATGGAGATAGACACTAAGAAGTGACATTTGTTTGTATTACTTTTGTTATGTGAGTCTGCAGGTGGCTTCTGTTGCTTTGCAAAAAAATTTTTTTGCAATTTGTTTTATTGATGGTTTACAGGATAGTTGTTGACAAATGGTTAGAATTTATTTCCCCATGATAGGTACTCCCACCACTGGCTTAAGTGTTTCTCCACCATCATGCAGAGTCCCCAATGCCTTCTCAGTCCGATTGGCAAAAAAAAGTTACAAATGAAAATGAAAAGTTCTATCCATGCTCTCTACCCATTTTTAATGAGGTTTTTTTGGGTTTTTTGTTGTTGTTGTTACTGTGTTTGTTTTTTTTTTGGGGGGGGGTTCTTTATAACTTTGAGTTACTGACACTTTGTGTGACATTGGCCTGTAAAGATTTTCTCCCTTTCAATGGGGTATCTCTCTGTTTTGGTAAGCAAAATTTATTGACTGGTAAACCATTTAGCTAAATAATTGGCTAATAGACCCTGTTTTGTTTAAGCTATCAAATTAAACATATAAGTAAATTGATGGCTTTGGCTTGTTTTTATAATTACCAGGTATATCTGAAATTGTTTTTTGTTTTTTTTTACCAGAGCACCACTTAACTCTGGCATATAGTGTTGCCAGGGACCTCTCAAATATGTCTCATGCACTCCCATTGCTCTGTCTCCCCAGATGGTCCTTCATCTGGAATTTCAAAGATTATTATATTATGGACTTTAAATACAAGGTACAAGGTTATTTTTTATATTAAAATGTGGTTTTGTTGTAGTTTTCACTGAAAAGTGCTTTCTTTTATTTAGGAAGCTGAACAAGCAAGAACAGATTACTTCATTAGGACGCTCTTACTTGAATTTCAGAATGTAAGTATTGCCTATTTAGAGGTAGCTTCAAAAGATAATTTTTTCTTTTTTTTTTTCTTTTTTAATCTTTATTTATCGGCTAGAGACAGCCAGAAATGGAGAGGGAAGGGGATGACAGGGGGAGAGCAGCCCTGCTTCACCACTTGTGAAGCTTTCCTCATGCAGGCTGGGTCCTTGCGCACTGTAACGTGTGCTCAACCAGGTGCGCCACCATCCGGCCCCAAAGATAGTTTTTAAAGAGAAAATGCATAAATAACATGCCATTTTATCTACATAATTAACAAGATTTGTTCATTTTTAGTTTGCAAAATAATGAAGAAAGTCAGGACAATTTGTATCTTGAACCTTATGCTTACTTGTCAAATTGGATAATAAAATACTGTAATTTCAACTTAACATAGAACAGCTTTATCTAAAATGTACTGGTTTTGGAATACTTGTTTCCTTTGCTGAAACAGCATTATTTATACAATTATTTTTTATATTCACAATTTTTTAAAAAGTAATAAGCCATCATCATGCAGAATATTTATTTAGATGTTTATTATTTAAGTAATTCGAGTTGACTGAATACAGTATTCTTCTCCAACTTGTACATTTGTAAAGCATATCTTTAACCTCCTAACATTGACTAGACTTGACATCCTTGTCAAAAAACAATTGGTTATAGATACATGAGTTTATTCTACGACTTTAAATTCTATCACAAAGATAAAAAGATCTTTCCTTGTATCAGTACCATACTCTTGATTTCTGGAGCTTTTTAGTAAGTTTTGAATTTGGGAAATGTGAATCCCCTGGCTTTGTTCTTATTTTTCTATTGGCTATTCAGAGTTCTTTGCAATTTTACATAAATTTAAAGATTTTTTTTTCATTTCTCAAAAAAATTAAACATTTTTAGCAAGGATTATATCAAATCTATATAATTATGTTTACCAAGTAGATACGGCTAACAGTATTCTAACCACCCAACCCTTGAATTGACTAATTATTGTTTATACTTCAGTTGCTGTTTTTTAAATCTATACTAGTCATGGAGGCAAGGCAGACCCAGTTGAGCACACATTGCAATAAGTATGGACTCAGGTTCAAGCCCACCAACCCCCCCACTGTAGGAAGAAACTTCACAGCAGTGAAGCAGTACTGTGAGTGCCTTTGTCTCTCTCCCTGACTTCCTCTTCTATCTTGATTTCTGACTATCCAATAAGTAGATAATTTTTTTTTAATTTCTTATATTTATTTTCACTTTTGTTGCCCTTATTTTTAATTGTTGTTGTTATTGATGTCATCATTGTTAGATAGGACAGAGAGAGCTGGAGAGAGAAGGGAAGAGAAAGATAGACACGTACAGACCTGCTTCACCGCCTGTGAAGCGACTCCCCTGCAGGTGGGGAGGCGGAGGCTTGAACCGGGATCCTTACACCGGTCCTTGCACTTCACGGTAGGTGCAATTAACCCGCTGCGCTACCACCCGACTCCCGATAAAATGCTTTTTAAAGTAGGTATATAAAATTTCCCAATAAAGAAATTTTTAAAAAGTCATAATGGTTACCTTATTTCAGCCATCTCAGTCTTCCCAACTTAATAGTAATAGACGTGATTATCTCTGTTGTACTTCTTTTCAAAGTTGATTGACTTACCATAAAGTTCTAGCTCAGTAAATGGCAGAAGTAAAATTTGAATACATTTTTCTCTAGATTCCAGGAAATTCTTCTCCAGTATAGTACCCATTATCAGAACCCTTTTATTTCAGTACTATTTAATATTATTAAAAATTATTGGAGACTATTATTTATGTGGATTGTTAACTTTAAATATTTACTGTAGTTGAAATTAAAACTGAGAATTTTTAGGTGGTGCTCAGATTTTGTGGTTGTACAGTTTCACAACTTTTGGCCACTTTTTCATTAAGCTTGAGAGTGGGAGAAACATGACAGTACCAGAGTGTCCCCCAGTGTCATAGAAGGTGTATGTTGTCCATTGAACTATTTCTCTGGCCCTGAGGGGGAAAAAAATCTGATATAAATACATGCGTATAGATTCCATTAGTTAAAGCGATAGGCAGTCATGTGGCCTTGGAAAATTAAACTACACTTGAGAATGAAAGATAGCTCCCCTGGAGAGTGTGCTACTTTGTTGTGTATGAACCCAGCCCCCACCAAACTGTTGTGCTGTGGTCTCTCTCTTTTGTTCTGAAGTCTACTCAAAGCAGTGAAGGACTAACAGCATCCCCAAAAGAAAGAAAAAAGATGGCAACAACCTAGTATTATTGTAAAAACTATTTAAAATTCACATACCCTGAAGAGGATAGATTAGGGAACCCTCATTTGGAGAACTACTCAAATAAAAGCAAGCAGGTTAGAGTTGGACAAATTTGCTTCTAATTTGTTTTTAGTGCAAATATTTGTTAGTCATCTTAATAAATTCTAATTTGTTTTTAGTATATGGCTCATTTATTCTAGTTGAGCTGTTATATATAAGTGTATTGTTATTTTACTTTAATAATGTAAATAAAATGGGGGTATGGGGCCACAGAACTTGGGTGGGTGCAGTTTAGAACTATAACCTGTGGGAGTCAGGCAGTAGCGCAGGGTTAAGCACAAGCGGTGCAAAGCGCAAGGACCGGTGTAAGGATCCCTGTTCGAGCCCCAGTAGGGGAGTCGCTTCACAGGCGGTGAAGCAGGTCTGCAGGTGTCTGTCTTTCTCTCTCCCTCTTTGTCTTCCCCTCCTCTCCATTTCTATCTGTCCTATCCAACAACAACGACATCAATAACAATAAGTATAGCAATAAAACAACAAGGGCAACAAAAGGGAATAAATAAATATAATAAATATTTAAAAAAGAACTATACCCTGTAACCTTACAGTCCTGTAAACTACTGTTAGTCAGAAATAAACTTAAAAATGTAATAAAAAGGGAGTCGGCAGTAGCGCGCGGTGGGTTGAGCACATAGGGCTGCAAAGCACAAGGACCAGGGTAAGGGTTCTGGTTTGAGCCCCTGGCTCCCCACTTGCCAGGGGGGTTGCTTCACAAGTGGTGAAGCTGGTCTGCAAGTGTCTATCTTTCTCTCCCCATCTGTGTCTTCCCCTCCTCTCTCAATTTCTGTCTGTCCTATCCAGCAACAACAGCAGCTATAACAACAATAACTAAAAACAACAAGGGCAACAAAAATGGGGAAAATGGCCTCCAGGAGCAGAGGATTTGTGGTACAGGCATCAAGCCCCAGCAATAACCCTAGAGGCAAAAAAAAAAAATTCTTGATGCACTTTTGCATAGAAAAAAAAAACATCATGACTTTTCTTACAACCCAGTAGTGCAGTGGTTTAAATACAAGCTTTGGAGGTGAAATTACTTGGATTCAGATCCTACATTTATTATTTGCTGTTAAATGTTAGGCAAATTATTCAGCCTTTCTAACAAATGATAGTTTTACCTCTTCATTTCCATACATGAGAACTAAGTATACTGTACATGTGAAACCCTTGGACTAATACTTAGTATATGACAGTTAATAAATACAGACTTTTTAAAGTAAGTTATGTAGCATTTCTAAATGCTATAAAATTTACAAATATATGCCCTCATGCATAGGTGGGACTTAAACAAAGGAAAAGCATAGGATGGAACTGTAACTAGTTTTTGTGTGTTGCAGTAGATCCAAGGACTCTTGAGAGAAATGGGGGTTGAGTAGTGGCTGAAATGGGGTGGTTGATCCAGTGTCCTGTGGTAAAGGGTATGTTGTGCTAACACCTACCATGGGAAATGTGCATTCATGACAACAGTCTGATATAACAGTATTGCCCCCAATAAAGTGATCTTTAAAATAGTAAATATGGGAGTTGGGCAGTAGAGCAGTGGGTTAAGCGCATATGGCGCTAAGCACAAGGACCAGCGTAAGGATCCCAGTTGGAGCCCCCCACCTCCCCACCTACAGGGGAGTTGCTTCACAAGCGGTGAAGCAGGTCCGTAGGTATCTTTCTCTCCCCCCCCACCCGTCTTCCCCTCCGCTCTCCATTTCTCTCTGTCCTATCCAACAACGACAACAACATTAATAACAACAATAATAACTACAACAATAAAACAAGGGCAACAAAATGGAATAAATAAATATTTTAAGAAATAGTAAATATATGTTCATCTGTTGAATTTCTGTTATTCTTGAAGGAATCTCGTAGGTTATATCAGTTTCATTATGTGAACTGGCCAGATCATGACGTTCCTTCATCATTTGATTCTATTTTGGACATGATAAGCTTGATGAGGAAATATCAAGAACATGAAGATGTGCCCATTTGTATTCATTGCAGGTACAAAATCTTCAAATATTTTGGAATATAGGTGATATGTAACATGTAGGTGATATGTAACATGGGTGATGTATTTTTAAAATGTAATTGAAATTTTTATTAGGTCATTTAAAAAAAAAGTTTCTAAATATATATATAGTACATACTCCATGATAATCACTTCATCCCCTGTATGCTACTTGTATATGTTACAAAAAGTAAGTGAAATTTCTGAAGCTTCTGAGACTTGTTATATAAATAGTTAAAAGATTTTAGCAAAGACAAATCCCTTTTAAAAAGTTTTTTATCCTCTTGGATAAAGCTCAGAGCTTTGGGCATGAAAGTCATTTGTATAACTCTTAATACTATCTCCCCATTCCTTAAGCTTTTCTTTTTAACATATTTTTTTTTACTCTATGTGGATTTTTTTTTTTTGTGGTTAAGATAGGAGGTAAGAAAGAGTTCCATTTTTGATATTCTTGTCTAGCTAACTTTTCTAGTAAATTTTATTGAATGATTTAATCACCCCTTTGGAGAATTTATCATTGTATAATAGATACATACCTATAGTAAAAATCAAATCATACATTATAGAGAAAATATGTAGATATATGTTTTTGAACCATCTGTTAGGTTCCATTGGCTTGTTTATTTTGCTTTTATAACACTTTCAAGCATTAATTTTTAAATAGATATCATTTAGTCCTAGTAATTCTTAACTCTAAAATTGAAGAAATGTTTTGACATGTGGAACTGACAAAATAGTGGTTAAAATACATTATTTTAGGGGTCAGGTGGTAGCGCAGCACATTAAGTGCACATGGCAAAAAGCACAAGACTGCTATAAGGATTCTAGTTCAAGACCCCAGCTCCCCACCTACAGGGGGGTCATTTCACAGGCAGTGAAACAGGTATGCAGGTGTCTTTCTTTCCCCCATCTTCCCCTCTTTCAATTTCTCTCTGCCCTATCCAACAACAGTGGCAACAAAACAGGAAAAAATGGGTAACAGGAGCAGTTAATTTGTAGTGTAGGCACAGAGCCCTAGCCATAATCCTGGAGACAAAAAAAAAAAAATATTTTACACATTTAAAATATGCTCAACCAGGGGCCAGGCAGTGGTGCACCTGATTGAGCATACATATTATAATGTACAAGGACCCAGGTGCAAGCCTCTGGTCCTCACCTACAGGGAGGAAGCTTCATGAATGGTGAAGCAGTGCTACAGATCTCTCTCTCTCTTTATCTCCCCTTCCCTCTCAATTTCTGTTATCTCTATCCAGTAAATAAGTACTGTTTTTTTTTTAAGATTTTAAAAAATGCATTATAGCTAAAGATTCCCAGTTCATTCCCAGGTTTTGCCACTAAAAGAAAAAACAAAGATGACTATTTAATATTTCAAAGAGATTTATTTATTTAGTTAGTTTATTATCAGGAGAGGCAAGGAAACACCAGATCACTGCTCTGGCAGTGTGGCCTCAAAACAGAGGCCTCAACCATGCCTGGGAGTCCTGTACTACCTCCACAGCAGCTTTCTGTTTGGTTTTAGTTTGATGTGTGTATTTACTTACGTAGTGATGGAGGGTAAACCTAGTGCTTCATACATGCACAGTACCTCTGAGCCACCTCCCTTACCCAGTTCTCTTATTCTGTTTTTTTTTTTTCCCAAGATTCATGAGAGAAAATCAGAACTACACTCTTAACATATGTGATATCTGTGATTGAACTCAAGACTTTACACTTGCAAGCACAACACTTCATCTAGTATGCCAGCTACTAGAACACTTTATGTCTTTAGAGACAGAAAGGAATGGAGAGAAAGACACCAAAGCACCACTGCTCCTTTTAAATCATATTTAACTGCTAATGATGTACTTTATCAGGGATTAGATTCAGATACAAGTTTAACAAATTGTGATGCTATACATTAAAATACTATATTTTTCCTTCAAAAAATCATTGTGATTTCAGTAGCATCTTGAATTACAGTGATTCTCAGTTCTGAAATGCATGTGCCTCTCTCTAGTTGAAAATCAGTTGATTTAAAGTACTTTGTCATCCTTTGAAACTAAAAAAAAAAAAAAAAAAAAATCCTAGGTAATTTTCAAATTTCTAGGTTTTGTTCTTTGGTAGATAAGGGAGCACTTTAGTTAATTCACTGCTGGTGTTCAAACTCATTTCTAAGGCCTTTATTTTTCATATGCCTTTTGCTTGCTAAAATGATGTATTATTTCCTTTGCTGTTCTAAAGTCCAAGAGCCATCTTGAACATTGAAAAAATAAATTATCTGAGGGATCAGGTGGTGGCGTACCTGGTTAAGCGCTCACATTACAGTGAACAAGGACCCAGGTTCAACCCCCAGTGTCCCCATCAGCAGAAGGGGACACTTCATAAGTGGTGAAGCAGGGCTGTAGGTGTTTCTCTGTCTCTCCCCTGTCACCCCCACCCCCTCAATTTCTCTCTATCCAATAATAAGTAAATAAACATTTTTTAAAAAGAGAAGAATTATCTTTGCAAAATACTTTGTTGACAAGATTTTCTGAAGTAGAATTAAACTTCTAAAGTAAAAGCTCATATGTATCATTGAATCACTTGCTCTTGAAAGTTCCTTAAATAAAAACAAGTATAAATATTAATGATATTTGCCTTATAGCTAGAGTTGCCAGAGCAAGTAAGGGGAGTTGGTTGAAAAAGTGAAGAGAGTCCAATGGGCTTTAGTGGGGATATTGATACTTTGGTGGTAGACATGGTTGGTATGGTAGCACATTATGAAGAGATATGAAACTGTACCCATAAAACATGCAGTCTTGTAAGCTAGTGTTACCGTAATTAAAAAAAAAAAAAGTTTGCCTTTGCATTTACTTTTTATCCAATTTGAAGTGATGTTTTACTTTTGTTTGTATTTCTTTATGCTAATAATCAGAATTTTTTCTTCAAATTTTATTTCCATAGTGCAGGCTGTGGAAGAACAGGTGCCATTTGTGCCATAGATTATACATGGAATTTACTAAAAGCTGGGGTAAGAATATTTTGAGATTTATTTGATTTTATGATAAAGAGAAAACACCTCTGGCATACTGTCATGCCGGGGATTTAACCTGGGACTTCCCAAGTTCACAAGTTCAGTAAGAGTAATTTGTTTTTTTTAATATTTATTTATTTATTCCCTTTTGTTGCCCTTGTTTGATTGTTGTAGTTATTGTTGTTATTGATGTTGTCATTATTGGATAGGACAGAGAGAAATGGAGAGAGATGGGGAAGACAGAGGGGGAGAGAAAGATAGACACCTGCAGATCTGCTTCACCGCTTGTGAAGTGACTCCTCTGCTTGTGGGGAGCCAGGAGCTCGAACTGGGATCCTTATACCGGTCCTTGTGCATTGCACCACCCGCACTTAACTTAACCCGCTATACTACCGCCCAACTCCCACGAGTAATTTTTATGTAGCATTATATCCAATTACTCTGTTAACATTTTCAAACTTAATGATATTACAGCTTATATTTTGATGTGTTTTTAGAGGTAGCTTTGCTATATAAGAAATACAAATAGGAAAAAGACCTAAATGAGACCAATATATTACACTTAGGTAATGCATTGGGCAGCACACATGCAGTCTGTTCACTTGTATACCTTAAAGAATTCAATTCAGGGGCCAGGTGGTGGCGCATCTGATTGAGTGCACATGTTACAGTGCGCAAGGACCTGGGTTCGAGCCCCTGACCCCCACCTGCAGTGGGAAAGGTTCACAAGTGGTGAAACAGGGATGCAGGTGTCTCTGTCTCCCTCTCTATCACTCCCTTCCCTCTCGATTTCTGGCTGTCTCTGTCCAAATAAATAAATAATGATAATTTAAGAAAAAAAGAATTCAATTCATTGACCTTTGTAAAGTTTTCTAGAACAATGTGTGGCATGTAACTAGTAATCAGTTTTATTTCTATTGCTATTAAGTACTACTGCTCTTTTACAAAATTGTATATGATGTTTTAGAGGTTATAAGACAGCTATCATAACAGATTTGAAACATAAATTATATTTTATATAGATTTGGTTCACTTGCTGGTTCCATAAAATGTTCATATTTTGTGCATTAGGAAGAACCTTTCATTCTTCATAGTTTTAGTTTCTATTAATATCAGCTGTTTTGTATAAAATAGATAATTTTTTGTTCCTTTTCCAGTCTGTTGTGTTGTTTTGTTTGTTGAGAGGAAGATACCAAAGCACTGCTCTACCACCCAGGGAGTTGCCCTTCTCATCCCCTACAAACTGTCCATGGTACTCCATGTGGTGCTGATCTTCAAACCCAGGGCCCCCACTCAACCCACTGAACCATCCCCAAACTCTTCAGAGCATTTTAAGAAAATTTAATTAGTATTATATGACATTTTAGCATAAAGATCAAACATTAAAATTGGAATGGAAAGATGAATGTTAGAAAACAGGCATCTTTATTTCAGAAAGCATTCTATTTTTAACACAGTCCCCATTTGGTCAAATTTAATTTTAGGCCTTACGTTAGGACTTGATGTAAAAAAAAAAAAAAAATCTCTTGATGTATATAAAAACTCCCAGCAAGGACATGGATAGGTAGCATAATGGTTATGCAAAGAGACTTTCCTGCCTGAGGCTCCAAAGTCCTAGGTTCAATCCCTGCATCACCATAAGCCAGAGCTGAGTAGTGCTCTGATTAAACTTTTTTAAAAAGTAATTAATTAAATTATAAAATGAAAACTTTCAGCTATAAAACCGAGAATCATTCTTTACTCTATCTTCTTTATCACTGAAAAATGTTTTTGTTGGGTACGAACTTTTAATAGTTCTGTGTCAGAAATGTGACTTTGGTCTGAGTGCTTCAGTGAACCACAACCCATTTTAACCCTTTCAGAATTGGCATCTTCCTTCCTACAAAAGTTACCTGAACACCAAATTTTCTTATGTCGTTGTGGCTTATTACATAGTTCTAATTCTACATATACGCTTAAGAGAATTGCCTAGGCTGGCACCTAGTGCATGCGCAACTTTACCACTCTAAGCCACTTTTTCATGCATAGTTACAGAGCAGCAAAGACATCTAAGCAGTGGAGCTCCCTCTGGTGCCATAGCATCTCCTATGTGGTACCAGGGCTTTACATTGGGTTACACTCATAGCAGGGGCATAAACCCTTTCAAATGGACCAGTCTTTCCAGACCTCCCATGTACCTTTTTCTTATCTCCTCCTTGGAATACTTTTTATTTTCTACAAGTCTACATTAAATTTCTCTATTCCCCAAAGAGATTGTATATTTGTCATACCTGTATATATTTCCTTTACTTTTCACTTCACATACACATGCTATCAGTCATAGCATCTTTATTCCCACTGCACTATCATGTCTTGAATGTACATCATTTAACTGGCTTATTAGCTTTAACAACTGAAATCAAAATTAACATTATATTCTTAATGCCAAACACAGTGTCTGATACATGGTAACTAGTGTTGAAGAAGTCTAAAGTATATTTTAAAATAATATGTGACTTTTTCTGTCCAGAGAATTCATATATTAAATTCTTTATTTTAGAAAATACCAGAAGAGTTTAATGTATTTAACTTAATACAAGAAATGAGAACACAAAGGCATTCTGCAGTACAAACCAAGGTATGGTACTTTGTTTTATAAACTTTTTATTTTTCAGATGCCTTCTTTTTTAATCATTCTTTATCCATTGTTCTGTCATTTCTTCTCCACAATAGGAGCAATATGAGCTTGTTCATAGGGCTATTGCCCAACTATTTGAAAAACAGCTACAATTATATGAAATTCATGGAGCCCGGAAAACTGATGATGGAATTGTGAGTATTTTTGGCTTACTAATGTTAGAAAACTTTCACTGAAATTTAGAAATGTGCTATTTCAGTTGTTGCCTTGTGTCATAACATGAGTAAGATGCTGGATTTATTCCCCCATATTACATGGGAACAACATGGGTACACCAAAGGAACTGCACGAGGGAGTAGTACTTTGGCATTTCTCCCTCTTTTCATATGTATTTTCTCTTTCTCCCAAAAAAACAAAAAGAATAAAATTGGGCCAGAGAGGCAGCTAAGCATTATCACATTTGCATAAGACTATTGTCCATTTGCTGGCACCAGTTTTTAAAAATTAGGGACTGTGACAGGGTCAGGATGATGGCTCTGCTGGTGGAGCACATGGCCTTTGAAATACCATGGGTTTAATTCCCACCACTACAAAGGAGCACTGTGGGCAGCACCAAGGGCAAACACCAGAGGAGTGGAACTCCTTGGATAGTAGAAAGCAGTGATGTGCTATCTTTCTCCTCTCTCTCCTCCTCCCTCCCTTCTCCATCCCCCCAAAAAAAAAATAGAAATAGAAAATAAAAGTACCCCATCACCATAAGGTTTTGTGGTGATGGAGTTGAGCTTTGGTGTCTCTCTCCTTCACTCTGTAAATTAAAAAAATGTAAAAAATTGGGCCTGAGAGACTACACGGTGGTATAACATATTAGATTATAAGTTTATTCCCTGGTGCCACATATAAAAGGTGAGAGTGGGTTGGCAGAGGACAGAGGATCCACTAAAAAACTACACGTGACAATCTTATAAATCATTTCCCCAATAAAGTAACTTAAAATCCAAAACATTAAAAAAATCTAAAAATACAAAAAAAATCAAAACTGTTGAACAGAAAAGCATTTTTATATGGCTCGTTGTAGTCAATCTAATTAATAGGAATATTTACAGAATTTGGTGTGAGAATGTCATGATTACTATGGAAGTGTGTGTAATTAGAAGTTGTAAGTAAACATATCATTGCTGTGTCACATCTGTGGAGAGAATTGCTAAGTTCTGGTACAGTCTGAGGATCTAAAAATGTAATAACCAAAGTTCCTGATTTCAATGCCAGTTTATACTGCTGTTTGAATGTAATAATTAATAGTTCTTTACTTACATTACACTAATTTGAACAGTAAAACATATGCTCAGTGTACTTGTTTATAGTAGCTGTCTCTTAGTACATTGCCTCCATTATGGCAGGTGGCTTCAAAGATGAAAACTTTACATTCTCGTGGTGTTAACTCTGTCCTGGTCAGAATAAGATGCATAACGCATTTCTGATACATCTAATTACATATTGGGAGATAGGGCACACTAAAAACGTCTTGATCTGTTCCCATTAGTTGGGTATACTTAGTTAAAAAGGACATTGACAAGTAATAATTATAAAGACAAGCTGTTATGATGGATATGAAAGAAATGTCTCTGAGTTTAAAAAGAAAAATGCACTTCCAGTTTCAGAGTTCCATAATTACTCACAGTTGTATGCAAAGTTGGTTTTTGGTTTTAACTTTTACTCCTAAAACTAACTGAAAATGTAGGCAAGGTTGAAAATCATTTTTAGCTTCTGGTCTAGAATTACCGTTGCCTAAACCGGGAGAAAATGTCAGGTACTTCCTTAGACCAGAAAACTAGTTTTAATGGTGTTTGGTATAATAATTTCATATTCACAATCCTGAACACAATTTAAGAAGTTGTTCTGGCGACATAGCTCAGTTTGATAGTATGTTTGTTTTGTCACACACCACCCAGGTTCAAGCCTGGCCCCCACCATATAGAAGGACATTTCAGTGCGGTGATGTTTTTCTTTCAATCTTGTTCTCTGTCTTTCTGTTTAAAAAAAAAAAAATTCAGCCATGATAACCATAGCATTGCTATGTATGACCAGCAAGAGCAACGGATCACTCTAAATGAATTCTTCTGCCTTTCTATATCCACTTGGCTAAGCAATGGCAGTGGCTACTTGCCTGGGAGGTATTTGTGTACACCCACACTATTCTTTTCTCCTCTTCCTTCTCCCTCTCTTCCCCCTCGTCAAGTGAGCTATTTTTGGTGAGTTCTAGAGCCTGTTTAAAAGTACTTGGCATAACATAGGATTCTCAGAAAATATTGGGAAAGGTGGATGCAAGCCTTATTTTGTTGTCTTTCCTCTGTATATGTTTTTCTGTTTCTGTTTTCTTAGGCAATCTTTTTTTTTTTTTTAAGGTTAATTAGAAAGAGAGAAAACCAGTGCATCATTCTGGCATATCCATTACTGGGAGTCAAACTCAAGACCTCGTGTCTAAGGGGTCTAACACTATCAACTGGTCTACCTCCCAGATCTCAAGAAATATTTCTGTATATTAGTATTTGAATGCTACTATGTACAGTTTATTTTTCAGTAACTTACAATGGGCTAGTTTTTAGTATTAATTTCTTCAAGTGTAGTTTGGTCCTTGAAGCTAAAATTCAGAGACCCAGAAGCGATGTATTTGAAACTTGACTGAAGAGGAAATTTATTCATTTTTCTCCTAATTTTAATGAAGCATGTTTCCTCTCCCCCACATCCCTTGGCAGAATGAGATAAACACTGAAAATATGGTCTGCTCCATAGATCTTGACAAACAAGATTCTCCTCCTCCAAAACCACCAAGGACCCGCAGGTATTGTACGTCACATTTGTTTCACTCTGGATAAAAGTTCAGTACTACACTGTACTGTAAGAGTCGGCTAAGCCTGAATTGAGTATTCCTGATGTGATGCAACTAAAATTTTAGATATTTTTTATTTCAGTTTTCTCAGAATGACTAAGCAAGTAATAATGATCGCCAAAAATTGAAGAAGTTAATGTGAAAATATTTAATAATGTTACTAGGGAAGATAAGGTTATTTCTCTCTATTTTATTTCATACTGTACTTGTTTATAAGGTTCAGATCAACATATATTCATTCCTGTTTTCTTGTTCTCAGTTAACAGTAAAGTTATTTTTTATTTCACTTTATTATTGGATAGAGAGGGTCTGGGTGGTGGTGCAGCTGTTTGAGCACACATGTTACAGTGCACAAGGACCCAGGTTGAAGCCCCTGTCTTCACCTGCAAGGGGAGATCTTCAGGATTGGTGAAGCAGTGTTGCAGGTGTCTCTCTGTCTTTCTACCTCTTTCCCCCTTCCTCTTGATTTCTGGCTCTCTCTATCAAATAAATGTATTTTTAAAAAGAGAGAGAGACAGAGAAATTGAGAGGGGGACAGGTAGAGAGTGAAAGAGACAGACATCTGCAGCCCTGCTTCACTGTTGTAAAGCTTTGCCCCTGCAGATGGGGACCAGGGGCTTGAACCCAAGTCCTTGGGCATTGTGATGTGTGCACTTAACAAAGTATACACTGTCTGGTTCCTTCATCATTGTTTTTTCTGTTTCAAAAGAAAATCTTCTGGTACTTTCTTCCAATGTTACTTTTCTTTTATTGGTAAAAAAAAAAAAAAAAATTATACTAAATTCAACTTTTTCCTTTAAAATGGTAAGCTACAGTAGAGCTGCACTATTGGGTGAATAGGATGAAGAAGTGCAGACTTAAAAATAAGCTATGGGGGAGTCAGGCAGTAGCGCAGCGGGTTAAGTACAGGTGGTGCAAAGCGCAAGGACCGTCTAAGGATCCCAGTTTGAGCCCCGGGTCCCTACCTGCAGGGGAGTCCCTTCACAAATGGTGAAGCAGGTTTGCAGGTGTCTATCTGACAACAACAAAAAAACAAAAAGACCAACAGAAGGAAATAAATAAATATTTAAAAAATAATAATAATAAAATAAGCTGTGGTCAGTAGCAGCAGGTTAAGCACACGTGGCACAAGGCTCAGGGACCAGCGTAAAGATCCCGGTTGGAGCCCTGGCTCCCCACCTGCAGGGTTAGTCGCTTCACAGGCAGTGAAGGAGGTCTGCATGTGTCTTTCTCTCCCCCTCTCTGTCTTCCCCTCCTCTCTCCATTTCTCTCTGTCCTATCCAACAACAACAATAATAACCACAACAAAGCTACAACAAGGGCAACAAAAGGGGGGGAGCCTCTAGGAGCATTGGGTTCGTGGTGCAGGCACTGAGCCCCAGCAATAACTCTGGAGGCAAGTTATTATTATTATTATAAGCTATGGTGACTTTAATCATAATATGGTATTGTATATTTGAAAGTTAAGAAAATAGGCATTTCATCCCACAGTCTGTTCAATCGTTATTAAATCACTAATAATAATAATACAAAAGTTGAAAAACAAGAAATCACAAAGCAGAACTGGGTTTGGTGTATTGCACCAAAGTAAAAGACTCTAGGGTGGCAGGGGAGGGTTTAGGTCCTGGAACATGATGGCAGAGGAGGACCTAAAGGAGTTGAATTGTTATGTGGAAAACTGAAAAATGTTGCACATTTTTCTACTGTAAATCATTAATCCCCAATAAAGAAAAGAAAAATAGTCATTTTACCTTGATCACAAATATTGAGTCATTATGTTGCAGACTTGGAGCTCAAATAATATACTTCATTTATACTTCAATTTAAGTGTTAGGGTCAAGGGTGGAAGATAGTTCACTTGGTGCACACTTTACCATGCTAGAGGACCCAGATCTGAGCCCCTGACAGCACTGAGGGCACCATGGGAAGCTTCCTGAATGACTGAGCAATGATTTATCTTTCCCTCTCTCTGTCTCTCCTTCCATCTCTTTAAAAAAAAAAAATGTTTTCCTTGCAGTGACAGGGTTTCAATTATTCATAATTCCAACACTCCCAGGCCAACTTTTTCATTCTTTCTATTTAAGATATCTGTAACAACAGAGAGGAAGGGCATGGGGTGGGGGGTGATGACAAGGAGTTACCACAAACTCAGTCTTGACCCAACCTCTCATTTGAAGACTTGGTCAAAAAAATTAAATATACAAGTCCAAACTTGTTCATATGAAATTCTAGACCTTGAACATGTGACTTCAGTCAACCTTGTCTTCTTTCACCTTATTTTTTACTATTCATACTCCATAGGAGCCAGATTGTTGTATCCGATGTTCTGTTTTCTTCTGGTACTGCTATAATGTCCAGCATGTGGTAGGTCTGAAAATTCTGAGAACTTAAAAGTGCCTTCCTCAGAACAGATGAGATTAAGAACAACATTTAAATAAGAATATACAAGTTACATAACTAGTAGAATTTTTTTATATCAGAATATCTAGAGAAAATAGGAATGCTGTCATAGAAAATCAGATAAAGGCCGGGTGGTGATGCATTTGGTTGAGCACACATGTTAAAGTACACAAAGACCCAGGTTCAAGCCCCCAGTCCCCACCTGCAGAGGGAAGCCTTTCATGAGTATTGAACCAATACTGCAGGTAACTAACTCATTCTCTCTCTCTCTCTCACCCTTTCTATCTCCTTTTTCCCTCTTGATTTCTGACTGTATCCAATAAATAAAGATAACTTTAAAAGGAGGAGGAAATCAGATAACCAGTATGCAGAATATTTTTTGTGACTGGACTTATAACTTTTGTGCCCATGGAAAGAGTTCTAATCAACCCTCAGTTAAGAGGAGAAACATCTGTTGGTATAATTATTGGTCAAATTTACATAGAGGTGCAGCAATACACAAAGGAACACAAGGAAACTTTCAGAGGCAGTAGATGTGTTTAGATATGTGTAGTTGAGGTGTATGAGCTCTATACCTCCATCAAGTCCATTAGCCAAGAAGATACGGACTCAGTACACATTGTGCACATACTGAAACTTCCAAAAGCTTTTACACAATACTTGACTAAACTAGGCCAAGATAAAGAAGGCAGAGATGCAGAGAGAGTATAAGAGACCATGACACCGAAGCTTCCTTCAGTGTGGTGGGGACCAGACTTGAACCTGGGTCATGTACATGGCAAAGCAGCACACAATCCATGTGAACTATTTTTCCAGCTCTAAATGAAGCATTTTAAGTACATTTCACTCTGATCCTTTCCCAAACTTCTAAAACTAGTGAAAGAATTTTAAAGTATATAAAGATAATAGAAATTCGTAGAGGAAATGATGACAGGTAAGATGCAACAAACTTTTGGAAAGTAGAGAAAGTACATTGATCAATGAAAGGGGGATAAATAAAACTAACACTTAGATTCCTATAATTGGAGGAAGCCAGTCAGTAAAAGGATAATTCAAACATGGTAATGGAGTCCTAGTGGGTCGTCCTTTATGGACTTCTCATAGCTAAGTACCCATGCCAAAGTAAATTGCATCCTTAAGCTATTGTCCAGCCACCCTACCTGTGGTTGATGAGCACTGAAAGGGGTTTATACAGATTAGGGGAAGGGGGGGGAGAGAGAAAAGGGATGATTCTCCTCAAAGAGTTGCAAAAAGACTTAGAAATTGTGTCTCTCACCCTCTCAAAGAAAAAGGAAAGGAAAAAGAAAGAAGAAAGTTGATGTCTGGGTAGCTGGAGTGCTATGAGAGAGAGTGGTTACTTTTCATTAAAACTCTTGTATTTGGGATCCCAGCTGTGGCACAGGTGGTAGAGTACACATGTTATAATGAACAAGGACCTGAGTTCAAGCCCCTGTCCCCATCTTGGGGGAAACTTCATCAGTGCTGAATTGCCGGTCTAGCTTTGCGGGAAGGAGAGAGGCGACCAGGGACTCATGGCTGAGCTGGGAACACAGTTCAGTCTTTATTGATGAGGAATGCAGTGCAAGCTATATATCTCTAATCACAGTCCTGTCCTATATATCTCCTGAGGCAGAAGTGTCAGGTCCAAAGAGGATGTAGGTAGGATAGGGGGTGGGGAAAAAGAAAAAGCTAGCAAACCAGTGGGGATTAAATGGTGGAAAACCGGATGTGATTAGGAGAGGGGGCGGAGCAAAGAGTGCAAAGAGTACCAGTGGGGATTAAACTAATGCCCTGAAGGCAGGGTGGTTCTTAGGTAACGGTGGTTATGTAAATAGACTGAAGCATTAAGCAGGGGGAAGCTGGCGTACTGCCCAACACTGAATATTCCCTTAAAAATAAAAACTAGGGGTGGAGCTGTAGTGTAGCAGGTTAAACACAGATGGTGCGAAGTGCAAGGACCTCCAAAAGGATTCGGGTTCAAGCCCTGGCTCCCCACCTGCAGGGGAGTCACTTCACAAGCAGTGAAGCAGGTCTGCAGGTGTCTTTCTCTCTCCCAGTCTTCCCCCATTTCTCTCCATTTCTCTCTGTCCTACCCACAACAACGACAGCAATAATAACTACAACAGTAAAACAACAAGGGCAACAAAAGGGAATAAATAAACAAATATTTTTAAAAACTTCAGTTTCTGGCTCCCCACCTGCAGGGGGGGTCACTTCACTGGCAGTGAAGCAGGTCTGCAGTTGTCTATTTTTCTCTCCCCCTCTCTTTCTTCCCCTCCTCTCTCCATTTCTCTCTATCCTATCTAACAACGACATCATCAATAACTACAACAACAATAAAAAACAAGGGCAACAAAATGGAAAATAAATATTTAAAAAAAAATTTTTAATTAAACTATTGCATTTGCCTTTTCAAACTGTATGCATGTTATTTTGTTAAACATTAAAATGTCTTAAATTTGACAGTTTATAATTTTTCACCATAACCACAGACTTCTACCTTTAGTATGTAGTAGATTTTTATACATAACCTATGTAACTTAAATAGGTTATTTTTTTAAGAGAATCAGCATTCTTATGTAACACCCTTTTCTTAATGTTTTTCAGTTGCATTGTAGAAGGAGATGCTAAGGAAGAAATACTTCAACCACCAGAACCTCACCCTGTGCCTCCCATCTTAACACCTTCTCCACCTTCAGCTTTTCCAACAGTTACTACTGTGTGGCAAGACAATGACAGATATCATCCAAAGCCAGTGTTACACGTTGTTTCATCAGAACAACATCCAGCAGACCTCAATAAAAACTATGATAAATCAGCAGAACTTCCAGGAAAAAATGAATCTGCTGTTGAACAGACCGATAAAAAATTAGAACGAAATATAAGCTTTGAAATTAAAAAGGTCCCTCTCCAAGAAGGACCAAAAAGTTTTGATGGGAACACTCTCTTGAATAGGGGACATGCAATTAAAATTAAATCTGCTTCACCATGTATAATTGATAAAATCTCTAAGTCACAGGAATTGAGTTCAGGGGATGTAAAAGTTGATGGTATTTCTCAAAATTCTTGTGTGGACTGCAGTGCAGCACAGTCAAATAAAGGTCCAGTAATTCCACCAGAAGAATCACAGAAGACTTCAGACACACCTCCAAGGCCAGACCGATTGCCTCTTGATGAGAAAGGACATGTCATGTGGTCATTTCATGGACCTGGAAATGCCCTACCCATGCCTGATTCATCTGAAGGCAACTCCTCGGATAGCCACAGTCAAACAATAAAAACTATGAGTTTATCACCAAGCTCTTCAGCACAAGTTGAAACCCATGATCTGGACCATCATAACAGTTCACCTTTGTTCCTAGTACCCCTTAGTTTTACTAATCCTCTTCATTCTGATGATTCAGACTCTGATGAAAGGAACTCTGACGGTGCTGTGACCAAGAATAAAACTAACATTTCAACTGCAAGTGCCACAGTTTCTGCTGCCACTAATACTGAAAGCATTTCTACTAGGAAAGTATTGCCAGTGTCTATTGCTAGACATGACATAGCAGGAATAATACATTCAGGTGCTGAAAAAGGTAATAGTATCTAACATTCAAATATTTCAACTATGTATAACTCTGTTCTTAGCATTTTAACTATAAATCTTATAATACAAAATTTCATTTTTGATAACATTTTTGAATAAGCTTGTGTTTATTGCTGACTTGTAGTTGATCTTGTTTTACTACCAGACTATGTATTTCTTAATTTTATTAGTGACTTAATATTGATTTATAAACTTAAGATAATAGGGGTATGATTCTTTGCCATTCCTATAAGAGTTCTGTACCATTTCCTCCCAAGGTTGCAGATTTCAATTAACTATCTAAATCTGTCTCTCTATATTTATCCTATGCAAGAGAAATTTCTGACACTCCTAGTATATATAGAAACTATTGAACTGAGAGGCTAGGTGGTGGTGCATCTGGTTGTGTGTACACGTTACCATGCACAAGGACCTTTGTGCCAACCCCAGTCCCCCCTGCAGAGAGGTGAAGCAGTGCTGCAGGTGTCCCTGTTTCTCCTCTATTTCCTCTTCCTTCTCAGTTTCTCTATCCTATCAAATAAAATGAATAAATAAATATTAAAAGAAAAAGAAATAAGCCATTGAATGGAATGTCTGCTCTCAGCAGGACCCAGCGTCTGGTTTCTTTGTATCTTCATATAAATATATGTAGGTGAAACAGAAGCCATGATAACTGACTTATGGTTGTTAAAAAGAAAAAAGCTCCTGTTAATTTGCAGTCTCTTTTAAATGTATATCCTACTACTAGGTGTGGTGAAAGCAAGGTATTGTGGAAAAAATGAATCACTTAATATTTATTATTGGATAGAGACAGAAATTGAGGGGGGGAGGTAAAGAGGGGAAGAGACAGGCACCTGCAGCCCTGCTTACCACTTAATGAAACTTTCTCCCTGCAGGTGGGGACCAGGGGTTTGAACCCAGGTCTTTGCACACTGTAATGTGTGTGCTTAACTAGGTGCACCACCACCCGGCCCCTCACATTTATGTTTTTTTACCCTATTCTTTTATAATCTGAGGGTCTACACAGGATTGTGTTCTTGTTTTCAAAGAGCAATCGTATGCTGTTCCTCACAAAAGTGTGAATAGTAAGTGAACATTCAAAAATTCTTAATGGTTATATTTTTTTTAATGATTTTTAAACTTACTTTATTCCCTTTTGTTGCCCTTGTTTTATTGTTGTTGTTATTGATGTCATCACTGTTGGATAGGACAGAGAGAAATGGAGAGAAGAGGGGAAGACAGAGGGGGGGAGAGAAAGATAGACACATACAGACCTGCTTCACCACCTGTGAAGCGACTTCCCCTGCAGGTGGGGAGCCAGTGCCTTGAACTGGGATCCTCTTACGCCGGTCCCTGCGCTTTGTGCCACCTGCGCTTAACCCACTGTGCTACCGCCCGACTCCCAGTGGTTATATTTTTATGTGTGGTTGAAAATAATTAGTACTGCAACATCTGTTATTTTAGTCACTACTGTGTAAAACATGATTGAAATACGTAAGTTTAAGATGAGTAGGAATTTAAAAGTAAATAGGACAGATGGTGCATAGTAGGGCAAAACTCATGGAAGGACTTGAGCAATTAAATCCAGTTTAGACAGCACTGCCTTAAGCTAGATGATGAAAACTTTTCCTTCTTGTAGTCAGCGTACTAGCAGTAGGCCCAGTGAGTGAGATTGAGTTATTTGCCTGCTGGCCTTCAGGCTGAGACAATGTGATTCCTTTCTACATGGTGTCAGGAAAATCATTTTCTCATTGCAGTAGTGGTAGAGTTCATTCTTTGCTCAGTAAACTTCATAATTCTTCCTGATAGCAAGTTGAATTTTAAGGAATTCTTGTTCATTTCTTGCATTTTTAGAAATCATTTCTCTTATTTCTGGTGATGAGCAGCAAAATCCTCTTGTTTGGATAATACATTGATTTTTAATTATCCACATTTTTGTGTATTGAATTTAGATGTTGATGTTAGTGAAGATTCACCTCCTCCCCTACCTGAAAGAACTCCTGAATCATTTGTAGTAGCAAGTGAACATAGTAAGTGTCTCATACTTTTTTGTATTTTATTCTACAATAATAATAAACTTTGAACAATATAGCTTATTTTAATTTTGTTGCTATTGTGCTGCCTAGGTCAAAAACAGGTTTAAACTGATATTAAGAAATGTCTTAATTCCATGTATGAAAAGTAAAATGATATTATTTCTTCGTTAAGAATGGTAAAATAGAGCGAGGTTAGGGATAGAGCTCAGTAATGGAGCTAAGAGCTTGCATGCATGAGACCCTGAATTCAATTCCTGGTACCACAGAAAGAAAAGGGGGGAAATTTGCTAAAGTAGCTGCATTTTAATCATCACTAGAATCCAGTTAAATGCAGTTACAAATGTATTTGCAATTTGACTTCCTGTCTTTTAAAAATAATTTAGTTGTGAACAGACATTTGCTTCATATTGCTATTAGAGGTAAGTCAGGTTGCACATTGGCATTAGACTGATGTTAATTGAAGGCCTCGTGAAGCCACCAAAGTATCAGAGCTGGGAGAAAGTAGCCATAGCTGAAAGCATCAATAATCTATTTCTCCCTATAGCCCCCTGATAGTACAGAAGCAACTTTGACATATCTGTAGTATCTTATGCTCAGTGGAGGTACTCACTGGTCTAATTTGAGTTACACTTTACTAATATTTGATTCCTTTTAGCTGATTTTTATGGATGTTAAAAACAATGAGGTGTGGTATACTTAATATAAAATTAGTCTGTCAGTCTATTACAATAAACTTACAGTAAACTGACTAGTGAATTCTTTTAATTCAGTTTTAAGAAAGGAAGCTTAAAATTTTTTCTTGGAGTGACATAAAACAAGAAAACTATCATTTCTAAAAATCTATGGAATCTGTATATATTGCCTTAATGGAAGACATTTCAAAAATTAGAGATGTTAATTTTCATTGTAAGATTTCATTTTTCTCAGATACACCTGTAAGATCTGAATGGAGTGAACTTCAAAGTCAGGAACAGTCTGAACAAAAAAAATCTGAAGTGAGTCCTTTTGGGATTGGAATAGCTATAGCTCAACATTTTTGCTCTTTTGTTAGTTTTTCTTGCAGTTTGTTACAGTAACCATCATCTTGAAACTAGTAAATTTAATTTTTGATCAGCATATTTTATGCTGAGGTTTCAGATGAAAAGCCTATATAAAATGTGGGATCTGAAAAAAAAAATTGAAAGGGCAACATGATCTACATAGGACCGTGATCACTTCAGAATATTACCTTCCCTAATTACTTGTGAAGTTTGCAAATTATGCCACGTTCTAGATTGCTTTCTAGAAGTATGAATGGTCAGGAGTTAATATTCTTAGGACCATAGTAACAGTACTTCCCTTTTTTCTTTCATTGTAGACCTAAAAATGTAAACCCTCCCTTTGACTTTTCTGATCACATTAAGCTTTTTTTCACATTTAAGAAAAGTTTTGTTATTATATTTCCCTTATATATTTTAATACTTATGAAATTGATATGCATCTTATAATTGATTTTAAGCATTGTGATAGTTTAATTGGCACATAAATCTATACTGATGATACTGTGTCTTATAATAACTCCTGCATTTTCACTTTCCATCCAGACAGAAATTCCTGTATCCTTTTACTCCCAATATAGAGCAGCATACATGAAAGTTTTTAAGTCTAACAGAAAATGCCATAGGTTCCCCACTTGTTTGACACTGGGAACCGTGACTGCCCTTGATTTCTTGGATTATATGTTTATACCATTTTGTTAACTATTTGTAAATAAAATGAATGAAATGAATGTGTGGTAATAGCTATTAAATGTCTTCCTTATAGGGCATGATATTATGTGGAAGTGAAAAATGTGGTAAGTTAATAGGCTTTGTTTGCTTTTTTACTGTAGAATTTTTAAAAGGTGTATTTTTTAAAGATTTTATTTGTTTATTTATTTATTTATTTATTTATTAATGAGAAACATAGGAGGAGAGAGAAAGAGCCAGACATCACTCTGGTACATGTGCTGCCGGGGATTGAACTCAGGACCTCATGCTTGAGAGTCTGATGCTTTATCCACTGTGCCACATCCCGGACCACAAAAGGTTTATTTTCTTACAAGAGAGGAAAATGAAAACCAGAGCATCAGTTTGGCTCATGCAGTGCCGATGATCAAACTTGGGACCTCTTGCTTGAGATCCCAACACTTTATTATAGACTGTGCCACAGATTGTATTAACTATTACGCTTGCCTCATGGTATATGCTACTTACTTGGTTGTTTCTGCATGTGAAAATATGTAAGACAACTCTGTACAACCTGGATTGAAGTTCAGTTCCTTCACATTAATTACTGTATTTATTATCATTAATCTGGAAGGTCATTTTACCACCAGTAGGTATAGAATAGCAGAAAAGAAATTTTTAGATAGTTCCATTTTATTTCTATTTCTTATAAAACTAATTAAAATTTAGATCTAGCGGTTATTTGAACATATGACCCCAGATTAATTTAGATAGTTGAATTTGGTCCCTAAAAATTCATTGTTATTGAAATCTCCTTTTAGGACTTCAACTTTTTGAAAGGCTAGTAAAATTCTATAACTCAGCCCAATATTATAATGCTGTTAAAGAATGTTTCTACCACATAACTTTTGCTGTAAAAGTTATAGTAAAATAGGAGTCGAGTAACTCTTCTTATAAATCACTGACCATGTAAAATATCTCATTGTAGCCTATACAGTTTCCCCAACTAAGCTATCATTTCTGCCATTATTTTCCTTTCTGCTTCTGCTACTCTTTCATGATTATACCTTAGAGCTGAGCCTAATGAGGCTTTCTACTTTCCTGAGGTAACAGAAAAGAAAAGAGGAAAAGCTTTAGAGTCAAGCCCATCTAATTTGAAACCTTTTTGGTTTCTCTCATCCCCCTCCCCCCTCTTATTTCTCCTTTTCTGTTGTTTTACTCTCCTGTATAGCTTTGGACAAGTTACCTCATCTTTTTGAACTTCACTTTTCTTCATTGTGAAAGAGATAGTAATAGTGCCTACTATTACTACACTATTACTTGTTATTCTATACTTGCTATAGTTAATAAAATATTGTACATAGGGTTCAATCCTTAGCACCAAAACAATAAGCAAGTATAGTAATAGAAGATAGTTAAGAATATTAAATCACATGGATTATCAAACATTGTGGCCAGCACTGGATAGGCATTCATATGTAGCAATGCTAGTTTTGTCTTTATTATACTACTGCTGCTATTGGTGGGCCCCTTAAAATCTGCCAACTCCTTTCTCATGAGCAAGACCAGAACACTCTTCAGTCCCAAAAGAAAAAGAAATTCAAGGCTTATAGTCTCGATCATCCCTTCTAGAATCCCTGCATACCTCACTATACTAGTTATATCTGTATGCTTTTCTTCTCTATTCTCATTACACTTTGTGGGTACGATTTTACTTGCTTATTGTTTTGGTGCTAGGGATTGAACCCTATGCACATTATTTTACTAACTATAGCAAGTATACTATAACAAGTAATATGTTTGTCTGACTTTCCCTATCCTTTCTCTCTGCCTATAGTGGTTGGCAAACTATCCTACAGAACTATTCAAGCCACGTCCTTGGTTTGCTTAACTGAACAAATGTGTGGGTTTGTCTTGGTTTTTTGCCCGAGAGGTCTCTCGTTCCTGCACAATTTCATCACTCCCAGCAGACTCCCTCATGCTGCACCCCCCGCTTTTTTTTTAATTATTAATTTCAAGGAGAGAGAAACAGAAATAGAAGTACAAAGAACACAACATTGCTCCAAGTTCACTGAACTTTAACAATTGTTTAAAAATAAAAATGAAGATTATGTGACAAACTATGTGGTTTACAAAGCCACCAATGTTAATCTTTAGCCCTATACAGAAAAAAGTTTTCAGGCCTTTCAAGACTAAGCATCTGAAGACAAGAGCATCTATTTTAGTTGTATTTCAAATTTCCAGGAAAGTTGCTTGTAGCGGATATGGAAAGGTTGTGGAAGAATGTGTAGATCATAGTATCAGGTTGTTGGAAAAGTCATGACATGTTTTGCAAGTCATAACTTGTCCAGTAACCCAATACTTGGTAGAAGCTTATATATTTAGAATTGAACACACACATGAAAATATGCAACACAAAAATTTCAGAGCAAACAATGAGTTCATGAGTTAATGGATTGGTTTCCATATAAAAGTATTTCAACTGCAATTACTACTTTAAGATTTTGGTGCATAGGGTAACAGCTCAAATATGTTTAAAATCAAGTAAATAAAGTAAGAGCATAGCAACAGTCTTCATATTGCATCAGTGCTCATTGCAAATTTGTGGGTGCACTCAAAAGTACCGTAAAAGATTTCCTATTTTTGCTCTTACACTAATCTGGGCCTCTAGAATTATGATCAAGAATAAAAATTTGCTTAACTTCTTATCCAATGTTAGTATTTCTTACTGTAAAATACTCATGGGGGGGGGGGGATCTTACCACCGTAAAACAATTAGTGGAATGAACATATGCCACAAGTGATAGTGATTAACACTGACTTTGTTTTGCATTTAAGATCATCCAGCAGGGATTATGGTGACAGAGATGTGTACAGAATGCCCATCTATTTGCAGTAACAAGAAAGAGCAAATATCAGAAAGTCCAACAGAAGCCACAGATATTGGTAATTTATTTACTAAATACTTTATAAGTGTCACTAGTTCATGTTGGCAAGAATGAGGAAAGGTCATAACAGATCTTTCTGAAATATCTTAGAATTTTATCTTAAATGGCCAGGGAAATAATCTACTGCTAGAGCATCAGACTTTCATCCCCAGTGTCTCATCTGCCAAAGGGGTGCTCTGGCTTGTCTCCCTTTTAAGCCAGAAAAATAGCTTACCTTGTTTAGAGTGTTTGCCCATGCCTGTAACCAAAGTTCAGCACCCCCTAAAACTGCCAACATGGGTGAGGGTAGATAGCATAATGGTTATGCAAAGAGATTCTCATGCCTGGGGCTCCAGAGTCCCAGGTTCAATCCCTTGCACTACGATAAAGCAAAGCTGAACAGTGCTCTGGTAAAAAAATAAATAAAATAAAATAAGACTGCAAAATCACCAGTGGATATTCCAGTGCTCTGATATCTCCCTATCCCCCCCCCCCCAAAAAAAAAGGACTTTGGGGGCTGGGGAGATAGCATAATGGTTCTGCAAAAGCCTTTCAAGCCTGAGGCTCTGAAGTCCCAGGTTCAATCCCCAGCCCCACCATAAGCCAGAACTGAGCAGTGTTCTGGTGTAAAATAAAATAAAAATAATATATCGCACCAAAGTAAAAGACTCTGGGGTGGGTGGGTGGGTTAGAATACAGGTCCATGAAGGATGGTAGAGGACCTAGTGGGGGTTGTATTGCTTTATGGGAAACTGGGGAATGTTACGCATGTACAAACTATTGTATTTACTGTTGAATGTAAAACATTAATTCCCCAATAAAGAAATTAAAAATAAATTTAAAAAATAATAAAATAAAATAAAAATTTTAATTTATTTCTTTATTGGGGAATTAATGTTTTACATTCAACAGTAAATACAATAGTTTGTACATGCGTAACATTCCCCAGTTTCCCATAAAACAATACAACCCCCACTAGGTCCTCTTATCATCCTTCATGGACCTGTATTCTCCCCACCCCAGAGTCTTTTACTTTGGTGCGATATGAAAAATTTTTTTAAATGACTTTTTTTTTTTTTTGCCTCCAGGGTTATTGCTAGGGCTCGGTGCCTACACTATGAATCCACTGCTCCTGGAGGCCATTTTTCCCATTTTTGTTGAGCTTGTTGTAGTTGTTATTGTTGTCATAGCTGCTGTTGTTATTGGATAGGACAGAGAGAACTGGAGAGAAGAGGGGAAGACAGGGAAGAGAAAGATAGACACCTGCAGACCTGCTTCACCACTTGCGAAGCGACTCCCCTGCAGGTGGGGAGCCAGGGGCTCGAACCGGGATCCTTACTCTAGTCCTTGTGCTTCGCGCCACATGCGCTTGCTTAACCCGCTGCACTACCGCCCAGCCTCCAAAAATATTTTTTCTTAGAGAGCAGAGCACCTCTAGGCTCAGGCTTATATGGTGATGGAATCAAATCTGTAACCTCATATGTGCAGGTACTGTACTCTGCTTACTGTATCCTTGCACCTGATTTTATTTTCATGAAAAGCTATTATTTTCAGCTGCCATAAACAAATTAAGAATTGATTTGCATCAGTTCCAGAAAATGAGTACCTGCATATTCCTGAACAATGACCAGTTATTGTGGTGTTTTGGTTATAGGTTTTGGTAATCGCTGTGGAAAACCCAAAGGACCAAGAGATCCACCTTCAGAATGGACATGATTCAGGGAGCGAAAGACACTTTAAGTTATACTGGAAAATTTAAGTGCCACTGAAAGCCAGGTTTATAGTATTCCATCATAAAATGTGGGACTAACCAGCAGTGTAGATCGTTACCTTTGGGTTTTTTTGTTTTGGTTTGGTTTGGTTTGGTTTTTGGGGGGACTATCTACCTGCCTTATACTACACTTAGGAAAAGAAGTATTACATATGGTTTATTTTGTAACTTCAAGTATTATTGCCTTAATGTCTCTTAACCCTGTTACACGCTGCTTGTAGACATGTTAATATAGTAATACTTTTATGATAAATTGAGTAAGGACTACTCTTTTGCTAATGTTTTATCATGTATGCATTATTTTGTATATGTACAGGGCAAGTAAGTATATAATTTGATAAAGTTGCAGTTAAGATATTAACAGAAGATGTAAGAAATTTCTGCATGGTCTAAATCTTTGTGTACCTTATTTGTAAATTATTTGCCCTGGAGTTTTAGAAATAGTTACTGAATTTTAAAATTGCTGGATTCATGCAGCCAGCATTACAGGTTATCAGAGATCAAAGATTGTAATAATAATACATTTTGTAAATTGTAAGCAAAAAGTTATTTTTATATTATATACTGTCTAATTGTCCACCCTAATTGTCTTTGTTTTCATCTAGTCATGGAGATTCAGTAAGTGCCTTGGAACAATATTGAATTCTCTTAGCTCGTGTGTGTTACTTTAATCTTTAATATTTGAATTCAACTGGGATTAGATGACTATCGAAATATATGTATGTTTCCGGATATTTGACCTGCCATTAAAAAAAAAAAAACAATTTTATAATGTCTACTTGTCTTTTTTTTTTTAATTATTATTACTCATTTCTACAAATTACATTTAATGAACACCTCCCTCCTGTTGGCTTTTTTTTTTAACCAGAGTACTGATCAGCTCTCGCTTATGGTGGTGTGGGCGATTGAACCTGGAACTTTGGAGCCTCAAACATGAGAGTCTGTTTATGTAACCATTGTACTATCTACTCTTCACTCTTTTTTTTAAAGGTGTATTTATTTATGAGAAAGGTGAGAGAGAGATAACACCAAACTACCATTCTGGCATATTCAGTTAACCTCAGAACTCCATGCTTGAGTTTTGTATAAAATTTTATATAAAGCATACATTTTATGTAAAGTTTTATATAAAGTATACACTTTATCAGGAGTCAGGTGGTAGCGCAGCAGGTTGAGTGCACGTGGCGCAAAGCACAAGGACCAGCATAAGGATCCTGGTTCGAGCCCCCGGCTTCCCACCAGCAGGGAAGTCATTTCACAGGCAGTGAAGCAGGTCTGCAGATGTCTATCTTTCTCTCGCTTTCTGTCTTCCCTTCCTCTCTCCATTTCTCTCTGTTCTGTCCAACAACAACGATATCAATAACAACAACAAGAATAACTCCAACAATAAAACAAGGGCAACAAGAGGGGATAAGTAAATTTTTTTTTTTTAAGTATACACTTTTATCTAGTGTGCCATCTCCTGAGCACCTGTTGGCTCATTATTACCTATTAGTATGAATGGTGTATAATCTCTTAGTTACAAACTGAAGGACACCTTTCATAGAAAAGTTACTTTGCAATTTTTGTGTATTTTATTTTTTGAGGGGGGGGGTTGTTTTTATTTTCATGAAGTAGAAAAGCAGAATGATGGCATCCTCCTAGCAAATGTAATACCAAGGATCATACACAGAGCCTCATGGTTAGAAGTTCAGCACTCTACCTACTACACAACTTGGTTAAGCACTCACTTTACAGTGCACAAGGTTCAAGCCTTTGGTCCCCACCCGCCAGGGAAAAGCTTCACGACTGGTGAATAGAGCTCCAGGTGTCTCTCTTTCTCTCTGCTTTCCCCTTCCCTCTCAATTTCTCCTTGTCTCTATCCAATAATAAATACATGAAACCAAATAGAGATGAGAGTTGGAAAAGGGGGTTGGTTAGACAATAGTTTTAATCCATAAAATTTTGACATGGTAGTATAGCCACAGGCCCTTTGGAATTTAACTAAAATATGCCTACTAGCTATCTACAAAATGGAGGAACACCCCCCCCCCCAACTCTTCATCTGCACTATTGCAGCGTTAAGGTCCATGATTAGTCAACAATTTGTTTGGCCTTGTATGTTAACTCTCTTTTCAACCACCAGGTTCCAGATGCTAGCATGATGCTGACCAGACTTCCATGGACAGATAACCCCACCAGTGTGTCCTGGAGCCCTGATTCCCCAGAGCCCTTCCCCCCTAGGGAAAGAGAAAGACAGGCTGGAACTATGGATTGACCTGTCAACGCCCACTTTCAGCTGGGAAGCAATTACAGAAGCCTTGGGTTCATACTCCCAGAGAGTTAAAAGAATAGGAAAGCTATCAGGGGAGGGGATGGGATACAGAGTTCTGGTGGTGGGAATTGTGTGAAGTTGTACCCCTCTTATCCTATGGTTTTGTCAGTTTCCTTTTTATAAATAAAAATTTGAAAAAACAAAATTCTGACGGATTGAAATTGATAGACATTTGTATATTCCCTTTGCATATAAGAGTGGAAAAAAAAATTGAGGCTAAAGTGAAAGTAACCTTACATGACTAAAAAAGGGGAAGGATAGCTGTGAAAAGAGAAAATAATACTTTAAATGTCAGAATATTAAGATCAGTTTAGTATTAGAGGCCAGATCACTATGCTGGCCATATGTAATGCCAGGATTGAACTTGGGGCTTCAGGTTTGCAAAGCTTGCTTTTTTTCCCACTAAGCCACCTCTCCTACGACTATAAAGAAATTCTTAAAGCTGAATAATCATGTTGACTCCTTAGGATTTCTGCTTTTCCTCAGACATTTTGGTCATATTCATTCACCAGAAATATCTGTAGCACATCACTTTTGTAACTAAAAAATTCAAAGTATGCCTGTGTGAATGTGATCAACATCTAGGGTAATCAGAACAGATCAGCCACTAAGTTGTTTTCTCTTGGGACTTTGAGCTTTGTTGTATGTATAGTAACTTGTTCATTTTTCACCACTATAGAATTTAGCAATTGCTTGTAAATAACCACAGTTCATCCAGTCTGCTATTAATAGATGTTGGCAATATTACAAAGTATGCTGCAGCAAATAGGTTGGAATCTTAAAGACTGACTTATTTGAGAAAGAGACCCAAACCAGAGCACTGTTTGTTCCATTCTGGCATATGTGGTGCCTCTACTCAGCCAGCTCCCAGGCTATTACAAACATTTCTGAATATGTAACTTAGTTTACTTATGTATGTAAGTCTGTTGTGTATTTATTCAAGAATGAAATATTTTTTATAGAGTAGGCATTTATATTGTTTCAGTAGGTACTACAGTTTTCCAAAGTAATTGATCTAACGTTACATATCTTGCAAATACTTTTTCATTTTAACCATTCTACTGGATATGTACTAATACTGCATTATGATCTAAACATGTTTCTCTGATGAGATTAAGCACATTTTATTATGTTTGTGACCATGTAAATACTCTCTTTCACAAACTACTTGTTCAGATCTCAGATTATTCAGCAGTAGCTACCAAAGCAGAATATACATATAATTTAAAATCTGACAAGTTTTGCACCTGTCTTTCTTTGGAGTTATTTGTTGATTATGAGATTACTTATATATTCTTCATTTTAGCCCTTGTTAGTTTGCCTGTGGCTTGTCTCTTATTCATTTATTTTTAATAAACAGGAGTTTTTAATTTAGTCTTTTTTTTTTAAATAATGTTGCTTGATGTCCCTTTTTAGAAAGCTTTGTTCACTACAAAATCATGAACTATTCCATGATTTTCTACTGGTGTGTGTGTGTGCTACAGAGTGGGTGTTTGTGTGTTGTGTTTATGGAATACATAGTTTCTTTTTACTAACCACTTATATCCTTTCTTCACTGTTAAATAATTTCATCAGCTACCTGGTTAGCTTGCTAACCAAGTCCTGCACAGTGCCATGTGCCAGGCCCTGGATTCAAGCTCTGGCACCATATGGAATGCCCCAAGGATGATTGAGCAGAGCTATGGTGTCTGTCTCTCATCTTTCTAGAATAAAATTTTAAAAGTTGACCCAGGGGGGTCGGGCGGTGGCGCAGTGGATTAAGCGCATGTGGCGCAAAGCACAGGAACTGGCGTAAGGATCCCGGTTCGAGCCCCCGGCTCCCCACCTGCAGGGGAGTCGCTATACAGGCGGTGAAGCAGGTCTGCAGGTGTCTATCTTTCCCCTTCTCTGTCTTCCCCTCCTCTCTCCATTTCTCTCTGTCCTATCCAACAACGAATTGCGTCAACAAGGGCAATAATAATAACCACAACGAAGTTACAACAAGGGCACCAAAAGGGGGGAAAAAATGGCCTCCAGGAGCGGTGGATTCATGGTGCAGGCACCGAACCCAGCAATAACCCTGGAAGAGGAAAAAAAAAAGTTGACCCAGAAGCAGTGATGTGTGTGTGTGTGTGTGTGTGTGTGTGTGTGTGTATACAGCTTGGTACCACCAAAAACAGCTTCACTGTAAGGTACGATTTCTGTGATTCTATTTTCTACTCTATTTCACTGTCTTTATAATGAGTTTTTTTGTGTTTATTAATGATTTAATAATTTACAAGATCATAAGGTTACAGAAGTATAGTTCCAAACTCCACCCATCACCACCTTGCAAAATCCCCTTCCTCAGGATAACAACCATGCTTTTCACAAAGTCTTAACAATTTGTCTACTTTTTTTTTCTTTTAACAAAATCACGTGTTTCAATTACATTGCACTATGAGTGACACTGTCTGATAGCTGACTGAATGATTTTCATTTTTCTGTTGAGTGAGTCTTTAAGGTTGTGAAAGGTGGTTTTTTGTTTTGTTTTAAGATTTTTTCTTTTTTTTTAATTCCCTTTTGTTGCCCTTGTTCTATTGTAATTATCATTGTTGATGTCATCATTGTTGGATAGGACAGAGAGAAATGAAGAGAGGAGGGGGAGAAAGACAGACACCTGCAAACCTGCTTCACCGCTTGTGAAGTGACTCCCATGCAGGTGAAGAACCAGAGGCTCGAACCAGAATCTTACGCCAGTCCTTGTACTTTGTGCCACGTGCACTTAACCTACTGCACTACTGCTCTACTCTGTAAGATTTTATTAATAAGAAAGAGGAAGAACCAGACATCATTCTGGTATATGTGCTGCCAGGGAATGAACAAAAAGCTTTCAGTCTTTACTTATACATCATAACAGATTTGTTTGGAAGGATTTTTTTCTTTTAAGATTTTATTTATTGAAAAAGGAGAAAGAACCAGACACCACTCTGGTACATGTGCTTCTGGGTATTGAACTTGGACCTCATGCTTTATCCACTGCACCACCACTTCCTGGACCATAGGATTTTTTTTTTTTTTCCATTCTGTGGTGTTAGAACCTCAGATATGTGATTCCAACACTCCCTGGCCTAATTTTTCTTTTTTTTTTTTAAGATTTTATTTATTCATGAGCAATGATAGGAGAGAGAAAGAACCAGATATCAGTCTGGTACATATGCTGCCGGGGATTGAGCTTGGGACCTCATGCTTGAGAGTCCAAACCTTATCCACTGCACCACCTCCTGGACCATGGAAGGATTTCTTTCTTTTTTTTTTTTTTTTTTCCTTTCTATGGTGTCAGAACCAGAGATGTGTGATTCCAACACTCCCAGGCCTAATTTTTCATGCTCTTTATTTCAGATACTGAGGAGACAGCACAGTACCACTCCACTATCCATGGAGTTCCCCTAGTACTGTGCATGTAATGCCAGGAATTGAACCTGAGGTCTTGCGCATAAGTAAGGTAGACACTCACTATTGGATAAGCTATCTCCTGACCCCCTAGGAGAGTTCTGCATAGTTTCCATTATAGTATTTAATTTATGGATATTTTCTCCATATATTAATCAACAGAACAGTGAAGTTATCATTGTATGTTAGTGCTAAGTTTTTAGCTATGTGACTTGCTCACTCAGATTCATAAAACATGTAGTTAAAGTTTTGCCTGAAGGGTGCCAGGTGGTGATGCACCTAGTTAAGCATGCATGTTACCATGTGCAAGGACCTGAGTTCGAACCCCTACTTCCCCACTGGTGGGGGGATACTTCACAAGCAGTGAAGCAGATCTGCAGGTTTCTCTTTCACTCTCTCTTCCCCTTTCAATTTCTCTGCCCTATCAAATTTTAAAAAATGCGCCCCCAAGAGTGGTGGACTCATTGTGCAGGCACCAGTGTCAATAAAAGCAAAAATAAAATAAAATAAAATTTGCCCAAAATGGCCTGGGAGGTGGGGCGAATGAATAAACCATATGACTTTCAAGCATGAGGTCCTTCCTGAGTTTGATCCCAAGCATCATATATGCCGGAGTGATGCTCCAGTTCTCCCTCTTAAGTTTTAAAACTTCTTTTTACCTGAGTGGGCTGTGAGGTAACTCACGTGGTAGAGCACACACTGTACCACGTACAGAGCCCAAGCTCAAGTTCTCACTTGCCACATGGGATCACCTGGAAGCTAGAAGCCTCAGGAGCATTAGAACTGTGTTGCGGTGTCTCCCCTCCTCAGTCTTCTCCCGTCCTTGCACTTTGCACCATGTGCACTTAACCCGCTGCGCTACCACCCACCCCTGAGTTACTACCTCCTTAAAGTGCTTACTCTTGAAGTAAAGTTGAACAATGGGTTATTTACATACTTGTCCTTGATTCTAGGATTTAATAAACACGTAGTCAATATCATTTATTGTCCAGTGGACTGGGAGGTGGCACAGTGGTAGATCACTGGACTTGGAAGCATGAGGTCCTGAATTGACCTCTAGCATCACATATGCCAGAGTGATGTTCTGACCTTCCTTTTTTTTTTTTTTTAATTGAGCAAGTGATAGCACCTTTTTTTTAAGATTTATTTATTCCCTTTTGTTGCCCTTGTTTTATTGTAGTTATTGATGTTGTTGTTGTTGTTGGATTGGACAGAGAGAAATGGAGAGAGGAGGGGAAGACAGAGGGGGAGAGAAAGATAGACACCTGCAGACCTGCTTCACCGCCTGTGAAGCGACTCCCCTGCTGGTGGGGAGCCAGGGGCTGGAACCAAGATCCTTATGCCGGTCCTTGTGCTTAATGCGCTGTGCTACCAACTCCCTACTCACAGTACTATCTTAACCCAAAACTCACTGCTATTTAAGTGTTAGTGATGTGAAGGATTTTGAGGCAGTAACTGAAAAAAAAAAAAAATCAATAGAAAATATCCAAATCTGCAAGATAACTCAGCTGGGTTCCTGCTTTGCCATATTAGCAACCCAGGTGCAAGCCAATCCTCCAACTGCCCTGAGAGAAGCCTTAGTACTGTGGTGTCTCTCTCTCTCTCCCTGCTCTTTCTCCTTCACCCCAACCCCCAGCCCCCATATTTGTACCTGAAAAAGTTAACCTGGAACGAAGCCCAGAAAAGACAAAAAAAAAAAAAAGAAAGAAAATCATCCACTGTGAGTACTTTGCTTATATATATTCTCCAAGTGAATATTTTGCTTTGTCTAAAGATATATACATCAATATTAGGAACTTGTCATAAGCCATAGAGACATGTTTGTGCTAAGTATCAAGGGAAACAACACAAAGAATGCCATTTGTAATCTGAAAACTTTAAAGTGAATTCAAGTGAAATAAGACATATTCATTACATGTAAGATAAAACTGTGTTCTGATTGTAATATTTCTGAAATATATATATTGAATATTTGTAGTCTTGATTACAATGTATGTAATTCTGATGTAACCCTAAATTTATGATTAAATTGAATTAAGTCATTGTCTAGTTTTGGAACAGTTCTTGCTGCTTTTGTTTTCTTTTTCAAATATCTACTAATTGCCTGCTTTTAGTGAGGTTATTTTAGATAGCAAAGATTCATATCCCATGAATAGCTTTCTAAATAATGGGATGGGAATTAATTTGTTTTTTGAAATTCCATTCTCCAATTTAGCATCTTTGTTATACAGCTATTAAAGGCCAGAAGCTCATATTTTCATTCTGGCAGATGGAGATTTGCAAAAGCTTTAACAAAGACTTTGGCACATATCCACACAATAAGCCAGCCCTTAAATGTTCTGCTAAAGTGTAAAGTCAATCTAGTTCTTAATATCAACTGCCTCAACAGATTTGCTACAATCTGTTTCCTCCACTATTTGTCTTCAAGGCACACAGATCTTAGAAGATATGCAAATGACCAATATTCAGAACATAAACGATTTGATCAGTGAAAAAGCAGCTATGCTTGGGTAGCTTCAGGAGATGCATCTGTGTGTGCTGAACAACAAATCTGGGCTTTGTTGAATTAGTGGGGGGAAGGGAATTCCAAAGATTCCAGTCATTTTACATTTAGTTAGTGATAACACAGCATGTGCACTGTTACCATGATTGAATATAATGGCATTTATGACTTGAGAGCTCCCTTGGTAGATAATAATTCAGTAAGAGCATGCTCTTCAGTTCCTGTAGATTTTTAAGTACATGCATGTGCAGATTATTTGCGCACCTATGAAATTTAAAGTGTTGTTCCTCCTAGATTTCTATATATAGCCTATTAGAAGATTCCTGGGAGTCCAACAGTTAAGCGCACGTGGCACAAAGGGCAAGGACTGGCTTAAGGATCTTGGTTCGAGCCCCCGGTTCCCCACCTGCAAGGGAGTCTCTTCACAAGCGGTGAAGCAGGTCTGCAGGTGTCTTATCTTTCTCTCCCCCTCTCTGTCTTGCCCTCCTCTCTCCATTTCTCTCTGTCCTATCCAACAACAACTACATCAGTAAAAACTACAATAAAACAAGGGCAACAAAAGGGAATAAAAAAGAACATTAAACATAATATCTAAATATTTGGGCATTTTTATTGTATTTGTATTATGCAATGATAACATTCTTAAAATATTTATTTATTCCCTTTTGTTGCCCTTGTTTTTTTATTGTTTTAGTTATTGTTGTTGTTGTTATTGATGTTATCGTTGTTGTTGGATAAGACAGAGAGAAATGGAGAGAGGAAGGGGAAGACAGAGAGGGGCAGAGAAAGACAGACACCTGCAGACCTGCTTCACCACCTGTGAAGCGACTCCCCTGCAGGTGGGGAGCCAGGGCTCAAACCGAGATCCTTACCCCGGTCCTTAAACTTTGCGCCACCTGTGCTTAATCCACTGCCCAACTCAGACAATATTTTTAAAAGAATTTATGTATTTATTAATGAGAAAGATAAGAGGAGAAAGAAGCAGACTGATATCACTCTGACACATGTGCTGTCAGGGATTGAACTCGAGACTATCATGCATGACAGTCCAATGCCTTATCCACTGTGCCACCTTTTGGATCACCAATGATAACATTCTCAGGCAGTTTCCGTGCAAAAACTGTAAAATACTAACCTAGAGCTACCACATCTAGGGTGGGGGTAGATAGCATAATGGTTGTGTAAAGACTCTTGCCTGAAGCTCCAATGTCCCTTGTACCACCATAAACCAGAGCTGAGCAGTTTCCTGGTTAAAAAAAAAGAGAGAGATACCACAACTGTCTTTTAATTTGAAAGATGTAGATATTAACCAATATAAACATTCAAAAACATTTTAATAAAATTCTTTTTTCTTTTTTTTTGCCTCCAGGTGCCTGCTCCACGAATCCACTGCTCTTGGAGACCATTTTTTCCCCTTTTGTTGCCCTTGTTGTTTTTTTATCGTTGTAGTCATTATTGTTGTTGTTGTTGTTGCTGCTGCTATCGTTGGATAGGACAAAGAGAAATCGAGAGAGGAGGGGAGACAGAGAGGGGGAGAGAAAGATAGATACCTGCAAACCTGCTTCACCGCCTGTGAAACGACTCCCCTGCAGGTGGGGAGCCAGGGGCTCCAACCCGGATCCTTAAGCCGGTCCTTGTGCTTCGGGCCACCTGCGCTTAACCCGCTGCGCTACAGCCCGACTCCCAAAATTCTACACATATACATGTAATTGTAACAGAAAGGTAAAATGCAACCCATAGGGAGTTTCCTTTTATTATTCAAAGTAACAAAGTAACTGTGGCATTTTTTTCAACCTAAAATAACTTGTTTTCATATTGTCTTAATATTTAGATCAACTTGTGGAAGGGACAGATAGCATAATGGTAACGCAAAAAGACTCATGCGGGTAGCGCACCGAGTTAAACGCATGTGGCGCGAAGCAAAAGGATAGGCTTAAGAATCCTGGTTCGCAATCCCGGTTCGAACCCCGGCTCCCCACCTGCAGGGGAGTCGCTTCACAGGCGGTGAAGCAGGTCTGCAGGTGTCTATCTTTCTCTCCTCCTCTGTCTTCCCTTCCTCTCTCCATTTCTCTCTGTCCTATCCAACAACGACGACAACAACAATAATAACTACAACAATAAAACAACAAGGGCAACAGAAGGGAATAAATAAATAAAATGTTAAAAAAAAAAAAAAAAGAATCCTGGTTCGCAACCCACAATGACCCTGGGTCCATGCTCCCAGAGGGATAGAGAATGGGAAAGCTATCAGGGGAGGAGGTGGGATATGGAGATTGGGTGGTGGGAATTGTGTGGAGTTGTACCCCTCCTACCCTATGGTTTTGTTAATTAATCCTTTCTTAAAAAAAAAAAAAGAGGAAGAAAAGTTAATGTTTAAAGTAAAAAACAATAAACATTTTCTTCTCTTTAAAAATAGGTGTTTTGGGGCAAAAGACTCCCTTAGACATTAAAGTCCCAGGTTTAATCCCTAGCATTACTATAAGCCAGATTTGACCAGTACACCAGTTTTTCTAGCTGTATCTTTCTTTCCTTGCCTTTCATGTCATAAAAATTAAATAAAATATTCTTAAAAGTTAAAAAAAAAAAAAAAAAGAATCCTGGTTCGAGCCCCGGCTCCCCACCTGCAGGGGAGTCACTTCACAGGCGGTGAAGCAGGTCTGCGGGTGTCTATCTTTCTCTCCTCCTCTCTGTCTTCCCCTCCTCTCTCCATTTCTCTCTGTCCTATCTAACAACATCAGTAACAACAACAATAATAACTACAATAATAATAAAAACAACAACAAGGGCAACAAAAGGGTAAATAAATTTAAAAAAAAAAAAAGACTCTCATGCCTGATGCTCTGAAGTTCCATGTTCAATCCCTGCGCTACCACAAACCAAGCTGATCAGTGCTCTGGTAAAATGCATCAATCAGTCAATCAACCTGTCATCAATTTCCATGGAACATACAAAAATTAAAATTTACATGTAGCACTGGTGAAGGTTGGTACAGTAGGTCAAGTGTGGGACTCTTAGCATAAAGCCCAGCGTTTTCTCCCCCAGCAAAGCATGTGCCAGAGTGATGCTCAGGTTCTCTTTCTCTCTTTCTCATTAATGACTATTTTTTAATTGTGTGTAAAATTTTTACATTTAGAGATGCTAGGTAGTAGCTGTCCTGGTGGAGTGTATGTGTTACTATGCATGGTTTAAGCCTCCAACTGCCACCTGTGTAGGATATTGCTGCAGATGTCTCCTTTTCTCTCTTTCTCCCTCCCTTTTCCCCCTTTGTATCTCTCTTTTTCTCTATCAAAAGAGAAAAAGAAAGAAAAATTATAATTAAAATTATTACATTTATGGTAGTGCAGTGAGTTAAGCGCACGTGGCAGGAAGTGCCAGGACCAGTATAAGGATCCAGGTTCGAGCTCCTGGCTCCCCACCTGCAGGGGAGTCACTTCACAGGCAGTGAAGCAGGTCTGCAGGTGTCTATCTTTCTCTCCCACTCTCTGTCTCCCCTCCTCTCTCCATTTCTCTCTGTTCTATCGAATAATGACGACATCAGTAACAACAACAATAGTAACTACAACAACAATAAAAAACAGGGCAACTAAAAGGAAAATAAATAAATATTAATTTTTTAATAATTTATTTCTTGATTGGGGAATTAATGTTTTACATTCAACAGTAAATACAATAGTTTGTACATGCATAACATTCCCCAGATTCCCATTTAACAATACAACCCCCACTATGTCATTCATCATCTTTCATGGACCTGTATTCTCCCCACACACCCACCCACCCCAAAGTCTTTTACTTTGGTGTAATACTCCAATTCCATTTCAGGTTCAACTTGTGTTTTCTTTTCTGGTCTTGTTTTTCAACTTCGGCCTGAGAGTGAGATCATCCCATATTCATCCTTCTGTTTCTGACTTATTTCACTCAACATGATTTTTTCAAGGTCCATTCAAGATCGGCTGAAAACGGTGAAGTCACCATTTTTTACAGCTGAGTAGTATTCCATTGTGTATATATACCACAACTTGCTCAGCCACTCATCTGTTGTTGGACACCTGGGTTGCTTCCAGGTTTTGGCTATTACAAATTGTGCCGCCAAGAACATATGTGTACACAGATCTTTTTGGATGGGTGTGTTGGGTTCCTTAGGATATATCCCCAGGAGGGGAATTGCAGGGTCAGAGGGTAGGTCCATTTCTAGCCTTCTGAGAGTTCTCCAGACTGTTCTCCACAGAGGTTGGACCAATTTACATTCCCACCAGCAGTGCAGGAGGATTCCTTTGACCCCACACCCTCTCCAGCATTTGCTGCTGTTACCTTTTCTGATGTATGACATTCTCATAGGAGTGAAGTGATATCTCATTGTTGTCTTGATTTGCATTTCTCTGACAATCAGAGACTTGGAGCATTTTTTCATGTGTTTCTCGGCCTTTTGGATCTCTTCTGTGGTGAATATTCTGTCCAAGTCCTCCCCCCATTTTTGGATGGGGTTATTTGTTGTCTTGTTGTTGAGTCTGGCAAGCTCTTTATATATGTTGGTTATTAAACTCTTATCTGATGTATGGCATGTAAAGATCTTCTCCCATTCTGTGAGGGGTCTCTTGGTTTGGGTAGTGGTTTCTTTTGCTGTGAAGAAGCTTTTTAATTTGATGTAGTCCCATAGGTTTATACTTGCCTTAGTCTTCCTTGTAATTGGATTCGTTTCATTGAAAATGTCTTTAAAATTTATGCGGAAAAAAGTTCTGCCAATATTTTCCTCTAAGTATCTGATAGTTTCTGGTCTAACATCCAAGTCCTTGATCCACTTGGAATTTACTTTTGTATTTGGTGAAATACAGTGATTCAGTTTCATTCTTCTGCATGTTTCAACCCATTGTTTCCAACACCATTTGTTGAAGAGACTCTGCTTTCCCCATGTAATACTCTGGGCCCCTTTGTCAAAGATTAGATGTCCATAGGTATGGGGCCTCATTTCTGGGCTCTCAATTCTATTCCACTGGTCAGTGTGTCTATTCATGTTCCAGTACCAAGCAGTTTTGATGACAATGGCCCTATAATACAGTTTGAGATCTGGGAGTGTGATGCCTCCGGTTCTGTTCTTTTTTCTCAAGATTATTTTGGCAATTCTAGGTCTTTTCTGGTCCCAGAGAAACACTTGTAGCATTTGTTCTATTCTCCTAAAAAATGTGCTTGGGATCTTGATGGGGATAGCATTAAATTTATAGATGGCTCTGGGTAATATATTCATTTTGATGATGTTAATTCTTCCAACCCATGAACATGGAATATCTTTCCACTTCTTTGTGTCTTTTTCAATTTTCTTGAGTAGTGACTCATAATTTTCAGTATACAAGTCTTTCACTTCTTTGGTTAGGTTTACTCCTAGATATTTTATTGTTTTTGTTGCTATAGAAAAAGGAACTGATTTCTGGATTTCAATTTCTTCTAACTTAGTGTTTGCATAGAGGAATGCCACTGACTTTTGAATGTTAATTTTATAGCCTGACACATTACTGTATTGCCTGATGATTTCCAAAAGCTTCTTGCTGGATTCCTTAGGTTTTTCCATGTATACTATCATGTCATCTGCAAATAAGGAGACTTTGACTTCTTCTCTTCCAATCTGTATGCCTTTAATTCCTTGCTCCTGCCTGATTGCTATGGCAAGAACTTCTAACACTATGTTGAATAGTAATGGTGATAGTGGGCATCCCTGTCTAGTACCTGATCTGAGGGGAAATGCTTCCAGTTTTTCACCATTGAGTATGATGTTGGCTGTAGGTTTGCTACATATAGACTCCACTATCTTCAGGAATTTTTCATCTATTCCCATTTTTGTAGTGTTTTGATCATAAAGGGATGTTGTATTTTGTCAAAGGCTTTCTCTGCATCTATTGATATGGCCATGTGGTTTTTGGTCTTGCTTTTGTTGATGTGGTGGATCACATTGATTGATTTACGTATATTAAACCAACCTTGCATGTCTGGGATAAACCCCACTTGGTCATGATGAACAATCTTTTTGATATACTGCTGTATCCGATTGGCTAGAATTTTGTTCAATATTTTCGCATCTATGGTCATCAGAGATATTGGTCTGTAGTTTTCTTTTTTGGTTGTGTTCCTGTCTGCTTTTGGTATCAGGGTGATGTTGGCTTCATAGAAGCTGGCAGGGAGTATTCCAGTGTCTTCAATCTTCTGGAAGACTTTTAAAAGTAGAGGTATTAGTTCTTCTTTGAAAGTTTTGTAGAATTCATTTGTAAAACCATCTGGTCCAGGACTTTTATTTTTGGGAAGATTTTTGATAACTGTTTCAATTTCATTAGCTGTGATGGACCTGTTCATGTTATCCACTTCCTCTTTACATAGTTTTGGAAGTTGGTAGGTATCTAGGAAATCATTCGTTTCTTCCAGGTTCTCTAGCTTGGTGGCATATAGTTGTTCATAGAAGCCTTGCATGATATGTTGAATTTCTGCAGTGTCTGTTGTGATATCTCCTCTTTCATTTACTATCCGATTTATTTGGGTCTTCTCCCTTTTTTGTTTTGTGAGTCTGGCTAAACGTTTGTCGATTTTGTTTACTCTTTCGAAGAACCAACATTTACTTTCATTAATCTTTTGTATGGTTTTCCTATTCTCAATGTTATTTATTTCTGCCCTAACTTTAGTGATTTCTGTCCTTCTGGTTGCTTTAGGATTCCTTTGTTGTTCTTCTTCTAGGTCTTTAAGATGTGCAACCAGGCTATTTATTTGTGCCTTTTCTTGTTTCCTAATGTGTGCTTGTATAGCTATGAACTTCCCTCTTAGGACTGCTTTAGCTGTGTCCCAAATATTTTGATAGCTTGTGTCTTCATTTTCATTGAACTCTCGAAACATTTTGATTTCTTCCTTGATTTCCTCTTTGACCCAGAAGTTGTTAAGAAGTGTACTGTTGAGCTTCCACATTTTGGGACTGTTACTAATCTTTTGTTGATTGTTAAGTGTTAGTTTATTTCCACTGTGGTCTGAGAAGATGCTTGGGATGATTTCAGTGCTCTTGAATTGGCTGATGCTGTCTTTGTGGCGTAACACATGGTCTATCCTTGAGAATGATCCATGTGGATTTGAGTAAAATGTGTATTCCAGTTTCTTGGGATGAATGACTCTGAAAATGTCCAATAGTTCTAGTTTATCTATCTCTTCATTTAGCTCCCTTATGTCTTTACTGATTTTCTTCCTGGATGATCTGTCAAGTTGAGATAGTGGGGTGTTGAAGTCCCCTACTCTGATTGTGTTGCTGTTAATATACTGCTGTAGCTCTTTCAGTAGAAGTTTGATGTATTTAGATGGCTTCTCATTGGGTGCATAGATATTAATAATTGTTAAGTCCTCTTGATTGACTGATCCTCTGAGCATTAAGTAGTGTCAATTCCTATCTTTTTTAATCTTATCTATTTTAAAGTCTATCATGTCAGATATGAGAATAGCTGTTCCTGCCCTTTTTTGTGTGCCATTGGCTTGTATGATAGTTTTCCATCCTTTCACTTTAAGTCTGTGTTTGTCTTGTTGAGTTAGGTGAGTTTCCTGTAGACAGCATATTGTTGGGTTGTGTTTTCTGATCCATCTTCCTACTCTGTGTCTTTTAATAGGTGAATTCAGGCCATTGACATTTATTGATATCAAAGATTGAAGATATTTTAACGCCATTCTTGTAGAGTTTTAGAGTGTTTTGATATATGTCCTATTTGTGGTGGTCTGGTTGTTTATAGGAGACCTTTCAGAACTTCTTTCAGGGCAGGCTTGGTGATGGTTGCTTCCTTCAACTGTTGCTTGTCTGAGAAGGTTTTGATGCTTCCATCTAGTCTGAGTGACAGTCTAGCAGGATATAGTATTCTTGGCTGAAAGCCTTTCTCATTGAGCACTCGATAGATATCTTGCCATTCTCTTCTGGCCTGTAGTGTTTGTATGGAGAAGTCTGCTGCTAATCTTATGGGTTTTCCTTTGTAGGTGACTCTTTGTTTTTCTCTTGCAGCCTTGAGGATCCTTTCTTTATCCTTATTCCTTTCCATTCTAAGTATGACATGTCTTGGTGTCTTTAGGTCTGGGTTAATTCTGTTTGGGACCCTCTGGGCTTCTTGAATCTTTATGTCTTTGGTGTTGTCTAGACTAGAGAAATTTTCAGCTATTATGGCCTGGAGAATGCTTTCTTCTTCTCCTTCTCTTTCTTCCTCTGGTAAGCCAATAATGCAGATATTGTTTCTTTTGAAGTCATCCCATAGGACTCTGTTGTTGTTTTCAGCATCTCTTAATCTCTTTTTGAGATCTCTTACTTCTTTTTTAGTTGTCTCTAATTCATCCTCAATCTTGCTAATTCTGTCTTCAGCCTCATTGATTCTATTCTCTCTGCCCTCTACTGCTTTCTGAACTTCATCTATTTTATTGCCCTGCTCTGATACTGTTTTAGCTTGTTCAGCTAGTTGCCTTCTTAGTTCAGCGATTTCAGCTTTCAGCTCTCTAATAACCATGAGATTATTAGAATTTTCTTCCATATTCTCATTTGTTGTTCCTGCATTTCTGATTACAATTTTTTCAAATTCTTTACTCACTCCTGTTATTATTTCCTTAGCTAATGTTTGGATGTTGAATTCGTTGTTTTGTGCTTCACCCTCTGGAGGACTTTTAGCTGGACTTTTGTCCTGGTTCGAGTCTCCAATATTTTTTCTTGTTGTTTTAACCATTTTATATATTATGTTATGAGTTCCCTTTATCAGTACTTTTCAAATTATTGATCACTATTGCCTGGATTGACTTGTGTCTAAGTAATTTAATTAAAGGTTTTACCGTGTTGGAAGTTAACAGTTTTTTCAATCCCTGAGTTGGAGCTCAGTGGTGTAAAAGCCTCTTTTTTTTTCTTCCCTGTAGGCTATGGGAGCCTGAGGGCTTTTAAACTATCAATAGTTTTTTTAGCTTAATCACTGACTCCTGACCAAGAGATAAAGCAGGGTGTGGCAGAGATAATCCAGTGGTTATGCAAAGAGACTTTCACAGCCCCTCAGCTATGTCACTGAGGTATAGGTATTCTCCTGAGTTTCCCGGTTAGATCTCTGTCCCCTGGTGTCCCTCCCTGTTGCTGCTCCAGATTCTGAGGGTAGTAGCAATGGAGACTCAGAGTTGCACTTGGTGAGTCTCTGGGGAGTCCTTTCCTCCCTTCAGCTGACCCCTTGTTGGTGGAGCAAACTGGAGGTGGTGTCTCAACTGATAAACTGTTGAACTGTTAGCAGTCACTTAATCTTTCCTTAGGCCCCTCTCTCCTCTCTGTCACCAGCCACACGTGTTTGTACTCACAGGTGATTTACTGGGTTCCTGTGGTCATTCTAGTCCTGTCTTGTTTCAGTCCGGGTGGTCTCCTTTGGTATTCCTAGTTGATCCAGGAGAGGAGAGGAGAGGAGAGGAGAGAAAGCGATCTCAATATTAATTTTTTTAAATAAATAAAAAATAAAAGTTTTAAAAAATTATGTTTTAATTCCTTCCCCCCCCCCCTTATTTTTCATTGCCATCAACTAGTGCTATCTCTGGGACTCGAGTGGTCAATTTTTCTCTTTTTTTCTTCTATTTTTATTTGGTAGGGCAGAGAGAAATTGGGGGGGAAGAATCTGGAGGGACAGCACCTAGACAACTCTAGGTGGGAGAATGGCACGTGTTCTAATGATTAGAACTCAATTAGATTAGACTATTTATTGATAAACACATCAAAAAGTAAATACAATGGGAGCAATTATCAAAGCACAAATTACTTTCAAGCTATTCCAGACATCAATGTGTTAAACTTTGATTACAATAGTGTTTGTCTGAGTGTCATTAGTCAGGTGCCATTCTCTAATGCCTCAGCCCCAAGCCCCTTCCCAGGAAGTAGCCAAGGCTGATACAGATAGGCATTTTGTATAATCTCAAGGCCTGTGGGTTGCCATTATAATTGTCTGACACTCTTTATACTTCTGCCTTAAAGGGGAAAGAGTTGTGATACAAAATAAAATAAAATAAAATAAAATAAGGAGTGCCTGGGCATCTGTTAACAGTCATGTTTTGTAAACATGGAACTGTTAGGTTAAACTGCTGACAACAAATATCAAGAAATCTGGGATCAGAAAACTTCTTCAACAGTACATTACTGTTCATGGAACTTCCTCTTTGCAGGTGGAGACCAGGGAATTGAAACCAGATCCTTGTGCATGCAATGTATGTTCTCAACCATGTTTGCTACCACCAGCCTGTGGTCCCTTTATTAATTGTGGTGCCAGGGAATGAATATGGGACTTCGAGCATTACCACTAAACAGCTCCTCCTGCCCAAATATTTTATTCTTCATTTGTTCAGAGAGAGCGAGGGAGAGACATACAGAAAGAGAAGAGAGAGACCACAGCACCACTCCACCAACCACAGAGCTGCCTTGGTGTCATCATCATGCTCCCATGTGTTGCCAGGGCTCAAACCCAGGGCCTCAAGCATAGCAAGGTGTGTGCTCTTGGGTGAGTGGTCTCCTGGGCCTCCGCCTTTAATTTCATTATAATTCACTCGAAGTTAGGACTGAATGTTTTGAAAGGTGGATTCTCTTACTAGGGATTCAAAATACTGGTACCTTTAGTCAGTTTCAATGACTGAAAAAATTGGGAACATCATTAAACTCTTCTCCTTTCTACCAGGAGGGGGCAGCAAAGCAAACAAAGAGGAAAATTAAGGATCAAAATTATCTAGACAGCCTATGAGATAAAATCACATAGAAAGGAACCTGTTTTGCCATGCAACTTGGATCAGATCAGGCGCTCTCAGTATTCCATGTGGAAATACTACTGCACTGCCAAACTTTGGCACTGTGGTGTCTCTCTCTTTTTTCTATTTGTCTGCATCCCTCCCTCGCTCCCCCAATCTCTCACTGAAGAAGTCAGTGGAGTGGTGAAATCACGTATGCATGAGGTCCTGGCAATAAAGCATTATTTAACTAATTAGTACAAAGAATAACTGCAATGGCAGTCCCAAAACATTTGGACAACTTCATGGTTGAAAATATTTACGAAAGCCATAAATGCTGAGTGTTCCAATTTTTTTTTTAATCTTTATTTGTTTATAGGATAGAGACAGCCAGAAATCTAGAGGGAAGGGGGTGATAGGAAGGGAGAGAGAGCCTGAGATACCTGCAGCCCTACTTCACCACTCGCAAAGCTTTCCCCCTGCAGGTGGGGACCGAGGGCTTGAATCCTGGTCCTTGCGCACTGTAACATGTGCACTTAACCAGGTGCACCACCATCTGGCCCCGAGTGTTCCACTTTACAAGACGCATAAGGAAATATTCATTCAAACTCCAGCGCATGTATTAAAAATTATAGACTACCACAAAAAAATAACTCCATCCAAAAAAGGGGAGAGGATATGAAAGCAGAATATTCATAAGAAAAGAAATCCAAAAGGCCAACAAACATATTTTAAAAAATGTTCTATGTCATTGATTATCAGAGAAATGCAAATTAAGACAACAGTGGGATACTACTTCACTCCTGCGAGAATGTCATACATCAGAAAGGACAGCAACAGAAATGGACCTACCTTATGACCCTGCAATCCCTCTCCTGGAGATAGATCCTAAGGAACCCAACACACCCATCCAAAAAGATCTGTGTGCACATATGTTCTTGGCAGCACAATTTGTAATGGCCAAAACCTGGAGGCAACCCAGGTGTCCAACAACAGATGAGTGGCTGAGCATGTTGTGGTATGTATACACAATGGAATACTACTCAGCTGTAAAAAATGGTGACTTCACCGTTTTCAGCCGATCTTGGATGGACCTTGAATGTTCATGTTAAGTGAAATAAGGCAGAAACAGAAGGATGAATATGGCATGATCTCACTCTCAGGCAGTAGTTGAAAAACAAGATCAGAAACGAAAACACAAGTAGAACCTGAAATGTAATTGGTATATCGCACCAAAGTAAAAGACTCGGGGGTGGGTGGGTGGGGAGAATACAGGTCCATGAAGGATGATAAATGATATAGTGGGGGTTGTATTGTTAAATGGGAAACTGGGGAATGTTATGAATGAACAAACTATTGTATTTACTGTTGAATGTAAAACATTAATTCCCCATTCCCCAATAAAGAAATAAATTTTAAAAAAAAGAAAAGAAAAACTATAAGCCCATAACCTTAAAGATTCACTTGCTAGGAACATGGAAAACCTGAAAACACTACTACAGGATGCACTCCAGTTTCAAAAAAAAAAAAAAAGAAAGAAAGAAAGGATAGCAACAGCAAATGTTGGAGAGGTTGTGGGAACCTTCTTTTTTTCTATTTTTTAAAAATTTATTATTTATAAAAAGGAAACATTGACTAAACCATACGATAAGAGGAGTACAACTTCACACAATTCCCAACACCAGAACTCTATATCCCATCCCATCCCCTGATAGCATTCCTATTCTTTAACCCTCTGGGAGTATGGACCCAAGGTCATTGTGGGATGCAGAAGGTGGAAGGTCTGGCTTCCGTAATTGCTTCCCCGTTGAACATGGGCGTTGGCAGGTCGATCCATACTCCCAGCCTTTCTCTTTCCCTAGTGGGGTGGAGTTCTGGGGAATCGGAGCTCCAGGACACACTGGTGGGGCTGTCTGTCCAGGGAAGTCTGTTTGGCATCATAGTAGCATCTGGAACCTGGTAGCTGAAAAGAAAGTTAACATATAAAGCCAAACAAGTTGTTCACTCATCATGGACCTAAAGGCTGGAACAGTGCAGATGAAGAGTTGGGGGGTCCTCCATTTTGTAGATAGCTAGTAGGCATATTTTAGTTATATTCCAAAGGGCCTGTGGCTATACTAGTTTTTTTTTTTTTTCCCTGAGCCTGAAATCTGAAATGCAGGTGGATCCTAATTATTGGATTACTCATCATGACCAAGTGGAGTTTATCCCAGGCATGCAAGGTTGGTTTAATATATGTAAGTCAATCAATGTAATCCACTACATCAACAAAAGCAAGACCAAAAACCACATGGTCATATAAATAGATACAGAGAAAGCCTTTGACAAAATACAACATCCCTTTATGATCAAAACACTACAAAAAATGGGAATAGATGGAAAATCCCTGAAGATAGTGGAGTCTGTATATAGCAAACCTACAGCCAACATCATACTCAATGGTGAAAAACTGGAAGCATTTCCCCTCAGATCAGGTACAGACAGGGCTGCCCACTATCACCATTACTATTCAACATAGTGTTGGAAGTTCTTGCCATAGCAATCAGGCAGGAGCAAGGAATTAAAGGCATACAGATTGGAAGAGAAGTAGTCAAACTCTCCCTATTTACAGATGGCATGATAGTATACATAGAAAAACCTAAGGAATCCAGCAAGAAGCTTTTGGATATCATCAGGCAATACTGTAAGGTGTCAGGCTATAAAATTAACATTCAAAAGTCAGTGGCATTCCTCTATGCAAACACTAGGTTAGAAGAAACTGAAATCAATTCCTTTTACTATAGCAACTAAAACAATAAAATATCTCGGAGTAAACTTAACCAAAGAAGTGAAAGACTTCTATACTGAAAATTATGAGTCACTACTCAAGGAAATTGAAAAAGACACAAAGAAGTGGAAAGATATTCCATGTTCATGGGTTGGAAGAATTAACATCATCAAAATGAATATACTACCCAGAGCCATCTACAAATTTAATGCTATCCCCATCAAGATCCCAAGCACGTTTTTTAGGAGAATAGAACAAATGCTACAAATGTTTATCTGGAACCAGAAAAGACCTAGAATTGCCAAAACAATCTTGAGAAAAAAGAACAGAACCGGAGGCATCATTTTCCCAGATCTCAGATTGTATTATAGGGCCATTGTCATCAAAACTGCTTGCTACTGGAACATGAATAGATATACTGACCAGTGGAATAGAACTGAGAGCCCAGAAGTAAGCCCCACACCTATGGACATCTAATATTTGACAAAGGTGCCCGAACTATTAAATGGGGAAAGCAGAGTCTCTTCAACAAATGGTGTTGGAGAAAAATGGGTTGAAACATGCAGAAGAATGAAACTGAACCACTGTATTTCACCAAATACAAAAGTAAATTCCAAGTGGATCAAGGACTTGGATGTTAGATCACAAACTATCAGATACTTAGAGGAAAATATTGACAGAACTCTTTTCCGCATAAATTTTAAAGACGTCTTCAATGAAACGAATCCAATTACAAAGAAGACTAAGACAAGCATAAACCTATGGGACTACATCAAATTAAAAAGCTTCTGCACAGCTAAAGAAACTACTACCCAAACCAAGAGACCCCTCACAGAATGGGAGATCTTTACATGCCATACATCAGATAAGAGGCTAATAACCAGAATATATAAAGAACTTTCAAATCTCAACAACAAGACAACTGATAACTCCATCCAAAAATGGGGAGAGGACATGGACAGAATCTTCACCACAGAAGAGATCCAAAAGGTCGGGAAACACATGAAAAAATGCTCCAAGTCTCTGATTGTCAGAGAAATGCAAATAAAGACAACCATGAGATACCACTTCACTCCTGTGAGAATGTCATACATCAGAAAAGAGAACAGCAGGAAATGCTGGAGAGGGTGTAGGGTCAAAGGAACCCTCCTGCACTGCTGGTAGCAATGTCAATTGGTCCAACCTCTGTGGAGAACAGTCTGGAGAACTCTCAGAAGGCTAGAAATGGACCTACCCTATGATCCTGCAACTCCTCTAAGGAACCCAACATACCCATCCCAAAAGATCTGTGTACACATATGTTCTTGGCAACACAATTTGTAATAGCCAAAGCCTGAAAGCAACCCAGGTGTCCAACAACAGATGAGTGGCTGAGCAAGTTGTGCATATATACATAATGGAATACTACTCAACTGTAAAAAATGGTGACTTCATCATTTTCAGCCAATCTTGGATGGACCTTGAAAAATTCATGTTAAGTGAAATAAGTCAGAAACAGAAGGATGAATATGAGATGATCTCACTCTCATGCAGAAATTGAAAAACAAGATCAGAAAAGAAAACACAAGTAGAATCTGAACTGGAATTGGCTTATTGCACCAAAGTAAAAGACTCTGTGGTGGGTGGGTGGGTCGGGAGAATACAGATCCAAGAAAGATGATAGAGGACCTAGTGGGGGTTGTATTTTTATATGGAAAACTGGGAACTGTTATGCATGTACAAACTATTGTACAACCTTTTTACTTACTGTTGAATGTAAAACATTAATTACCCAATAAAGAAATTTTTAAAAAATTAAAAAGAAAGAAAGAAAGAAAAGACTACAAGGGATAAGGTTCAATTCAGCAGGCACATGAGGGAAGTACAAAGCCCCAATCCCTTGGCTGTGGAAAGCTCTAGATTACTATCAGAGGTGTGGAGTGGAGAGAAGGCAAACCCAAAGCCGCCAGTCCTGAGAGGGAGTAAATATACATGTGAGAAATTCAAGGGCATTTATGCCCAACAACCTGCTTTTGTTGATCTCCTGATATGGTGAATCTGCTTGCTGTCATTTTGAAAGTCACCACAAGCCCAGTATGACCTTTGTCCCCTGGTAGCCAAAATCTCCATTCTTATTCCAGCTTTCTTTTCTTCTTGTGACCACCCCCAGGTCTGTGATTTTTTTTTTTTTTTTTTTTGTGACAGGCCTATGGGTCTATTGGATGTGACTGAGGATCAGCAGGCTGGGCTTTGCTCCCAGGGTTGAGTCCTGTGGAGCTGTGGAAGGAGTGCCATCAGGTGCAGTCTTCTGCAGGCCCTGACACCTCAGCTTCAAGGTTCTGGGCTGAGGGCTGCATAGGTCTCTTCTGGACCTGAAGGGCTTGTTTAGAGTTTCTAGTAGTCAAGCACAGGTACTCAGATACCCTCAATGGAAGACAAGTCTGCTTTTAGTTGGAGACCAAACAAGCAGCCTCAGAAGGGACATACATGGGGTAGTGAGGGATGATGGGGAAACCCACCTAGCTAGCCAGATCAGCTGATAAACCCAGCCCACCAATGGGTTTTTTTAGATGTCACAAACTGGTTTCCCTCACATCTTTGAGTTTCTTCTGGGAGAGGCGCTGCCCTCCTCTGCCATCCTGGGTGTGCCCTGGGGACCAGGCTCTCTGCAGGGATGGTATAAGTTACCTGAGAGGCCATAGTGTAGCAGCTGTGCACCAGGGACCATAGGGGAGCCCACAGCTGGGTCAGTATCTCCTGGGGATCCTGGTGGTGCTGGGTCAGCTTCTCATAGGTGGCTTGTGACATGAATCTCAGGGAAGACACCAGACTTTTTCTCAGGGGAGGTGGCTAGGGGACTGGAGGCCTGTGGAATTGGGAGTAGTGCCTGTGCCCATTGAACCTTCTCTGGGTTCTGCAGGGGCCCCTTCTAGGATATTTTTGGCTCTCATGGCCACCACCCGGAGTCTTTCTTTTCCTGTTTTTTAGGTGGTGGTCACTGTTTCCTCCTGCTGGAGAGGTCCCTGACAGACAGGCCAAGCTGTCTATGCCTTCTTGCTCCTTTTATGGAGAATCCTTGTCTGTCTTGGGTTCAAACCATTCCCTTTCTCTCTCTCTCTCTCTCTCCCTTTCCTTCTTTTGTGGATTTAATCATGATCAACAAGACCATAGGATAAGAGGGGTGCAATTCCACACAATTCCCACTACCAGAGTTCCTTATCCCATTCCCTCCTCCATTGGAAGCTTTCCTGTTCTTTATCCCTCTGGGAGCATGGACCCAGCATCATTATGGGTTGTAGAAGGTGGAAGGTCAGACCATTTTTCATCCATTGTTTCTCCTCCACTTCTGAGCACTTTTCCTCACAGGAGGTCTGCAGGCAGGGATGTTCTTCAAAGATATTTTGGATGCTTGGACTCTGGGAATGCAGGTCTTTAGTTCTGGATCCCATATTGAAAGTAAGTTTAAATCAATAATATAACTATGAAGTATAAAATGTCAGTCTACCACACTGATTTTATTCAATATTTTATTATATGAATGTTTGGAGAGAGGTTGAAAGAATTCTACAGTCACTCATACCTGTCACCTGGATTCTACAATTACTGTTGTATTTGCTTTATTACAGATCTAACCACCTATGCATCCTTCTATTCTTTTTTAAAAAAATTTATTATTCATTTTTACTTATTTTCCCTTTTGTTGCCCCTGTTGTTTTATTGTTGTTGTAGTTTTATTGTTGTAGATGTCGTCGTTGTTGTTGGATAGGACAGAGAGAAATGGAGAGAGGAAGGGAAGACAGAGAAAGGGAGAGAAAGAGACACCTGCAGACCTGCTTCACCATCTGTGCAGCGACTCCCCTGCAGGTGGGGAGCCAGGGCCTGGACCTGGGATCCTTAGCTGGTCCTTGCACTTGGTACCACGTGCACTTAACCTGCTGCATTATGCCCGACCCCCACATCCTTCTATTCTTGAGTTATTTCATTTTATTTATTTATTTATTTATTTATTGCCTCCAGAGTTATTGCTGGGGCTCAGTGCCTGCACCATGAATCCAGTGCTCCTGGAGGCCATTTCCCCCCCCCCCTTTTGTTGCCCTTGTTGTATCCTTGTTCTGATTATTATTGTTGTTGATGATGTCCTTTGTTGTTGGATAGGACAGATAGAAATGGAGAGAGGAGGGTAAGACAGAGGGGGGGAGAAAGATAGATACCTGCAGGCCTGCTTCACCACCTGTGAAGCGACTCCCCTGCAGGTGGGGAGCCTGGGGCTTGAACCGGGATCCTTACACTGGTCCTTGTGCTTTGCGCCACGTGCGCTTAACCTGCTGCGCTACCACCCAACCCCTAAGTTAATTCATTTTTATACATTTTAAAATAAGTTGCAAATACAAGTACACTTCACATCTAACCATTTCAGCATTGCAAAGATTTTTTTTTTCTCAAGTACAGCATTTGACCACTGGAGGGCTTCCAAATGCCACAAATGCATATGAAAGTAAATTATCCTATGTGTCCCAAAAATGTCATGACTGAGGAAGCTCTAGGGAAGAAGTGACAAGGAATATAAATGATATCAATTAAACTGAAAACCTCAACCTTAACTCTAGCAAGATCAGTCCCTGGCACCACTATAAGCTAGAGTTGAGCAGTGCTCTGGTAATAAATAAATGTGTGTGTGTGTGTGTGTGTGTGTGTGTGTGTGTGTGTGTGTGTGTGTGACACCATTTATCTTTTTTAAAAAATTGCTACCAAGTCACCAGGTTCCAGGTGTCATCAGGATGCCAGCCAGACTTCCCTGGATTGAAGACCCCACCAATATGTCCTGGAGCTCAGCTTCCCCAGAGACCCACCCTACTAGGGAAAGAGAGAGGCAGACTGGGAGTATGGACCGACCAGTCAACGCCCATGTTCAGCGGGGAAGCAATTACAGAAGCGAGACCTTCTACCTTCTGCAACCCACAATGACCCTGGGTCCATGCTCCCAGAGGGATAGAGAATGGGAAAGCTTATCATGGGAGGGGGTGGGTTATGGAGATTGGGTGGTGGGAATTGTGTGGAGTTGTACCCCTCCTACCTTATGTTTTTGTTCATTAATCCTTTCTTAAATAAAAAAAATTTTTTTAAATTGCTACCAAGAATATTTCTGGGGCTTGGGGTGCTGCCCTTACAATGGACCGCTCTTATCATTAGTGAAGCACCTCTCGGGACCTTGTGCATGGTAATATGTGCACTTAACCAAGTGTGCCACCTCCTGGCCTCCAAAGAACACCATTTATCTTGATCCACATGATCTCTTCTTCTTTTAGAGCTACTTTAATTATAAGAGAGAAAGAGAGGGGCTGGGTGGTGGCACACCTGGTTGAGAGTACACTTTACAATGCTCAAGGACCCAGGTTCAAGTCTCTGGTCCCCACCTGCAGGGGGAAAGCTTTGCTAGTGGTAAAGCAGTGTTGCAGGTGTCTCTCTGCCTCTCTCCCTCTCTATCTCCCCTGTCCTATCGATTTCTGACTGTCTCTATCCAATAACTAAATAAAGATAATTTTAAAATATATATATAAAGGGAAATTATGTCACTGGCCCCTCTTTCACTCACATAATCTATGTTGTTGAAGGCAGCAATTCCTTGAGTCAGAATCTCAGAAAATCTGAAATTACAATGTTACATTTGCAGAAATGAGCTGGGATTATGAAAGCAATGCCTGTCATCTGTTGATTGTTACTCTCCATGAAGGCAGGGCCAGGGAAAATATCTCACTTAGAGAGTGTGTTGCTTTGGGTGGTGGTATTACCATAATGGTTATGCAAAGAGATTCTCATGCCTGAGGCTCTGAAGTCCCAAATTCAATCCCCTGCACCACAATAAACCAAAGCTGAACAGTGCTCTGTCGTTTCTGTGTCTTTCTCTCTCTGCATCTCTCTCAAAAGTAAATAAATAAAAATACTGAAAAAAAAAAAGAAGAAGAAGTCCACACCTATGGACATCTAATCTTTGACAAAGGTGCCCAGACTATTAAATGGGGAAAGCAGAGTCTCTTCAACAAATAGTGTTGGAATCAATGGGTTGAAACATGCAGAAGAATGAAACTGAACCACTGTATTTCACCAAATACAAAAGTAAATTCCAAGTGGATCAAGGACTTGGATGTTAGATCACAAACTACCATATACTTAGAGGAAAATATTGACAGAACTCTTTTCCGCATAAATTTTAAAGATGTCTTCAATGAAACAAATCCAATTACAAAGAAGACTAAGGCAAGTACAAACCTATGGGACTACATCAAATTAAAAAGCTTCTTCACAGCAAAAGAAACCACTACCCAAACCAAGAGACCCCTCAGAGGATGAGAGAAAATCTTTATATGCCATACATCAGACAAGAGTTTAATAACCAACATATATAAAGAGCTTGCCAAACTCAACAAGACAACAAATAACCCCATCCAAAAATGGGGGGAGGACATGGACAGAATCTTCAGCACAGAAGAGGTTCAAAAGGCTGAGAAACACATGAAAAAATGCTCCAAGTCTCTGATTGTCAGAGAAATGTAAATAAAGACAACCATGAGATAGCACTTCACTCCTGTGAGAATGTCATACATCAGAAAAGGTAACAGCAGCAAATGCTGGAGAGGGTGTGGGGTCAAAGGAACCCTCCTACACTGCTGGTGGGAATGTCAATTGGTCCAACCTCTGTGGAGAACAGTTTGGAGAACTCTCAGAAGGCTAGAAATGGACCTACCCTCTGACCCTGCAATTCCTCTCCTGGGGATATATCCTAAGGAACCCAACACACCCATCCAAAAAGATCTGTGTACACATATGTTTTTAGCAGCACAATTTGTAATAGCCAAGACCTGGAAGCAACCCAGGTGTCCAACAACAGATGAGTGGCTGAGCAAGTTGTGGTATATATACACAATGGAATACTACTCAGCTGTAAAAAATGGTGACTTCACCGTTTTCAGCTGATCTTGGATGGACCTTGAAAAATTCATGTTAAGTGAAATAAGTCAGAAACAGAAGGATGAATATGGGATGATCTCACTCTCAGGCAGAAGTTGAAAAACAAGATCAGAAAAAAAAAAAAAAAAACAAGTAGAACCTGAAATGGAATTGGCATATCGCATCAAAGTAAAAGACTCTGGGGTGGGGGTGGGTGGGTGGGGAGAATAGAGGTCCAAGAAGGATGACAGAGGACCTAGTGGGGGTTGTATTTTTATATGGGAGACTGGGGAATGTTATGCATGTACAAACTACTGTATTTACTGTTGAATGTAAAACATTAATTCCCCAACAAAGAAAAAGAAAAGGAATAAGAAGAAGAAGAAAAAGAAGAAGCAGAAGAAGAAGAAGAAGAAGAAGAAGAAGAAGAAGAAGAAGAAGAAGAAGAAGAAGAAGAAGAAGAAGAAGAAGAAGAAGGAGAATGAGAAGAAGAGTGTGTGTGTGCTGCTTTGCCATGTGCACAACTCAGGTTCTAGCATGGTGCCCACCTCCCTGATGGGAGCTTCAGTACTGTGGTTTCTCTCTCTCTCTTATCTTTGCCCTCTCTTTCTCACCTTTTTTATCTGATAAATCAGTCCAAAGCAGTGAAGACCCAGAGATAACAAAACAAACAAAAATTCATCTACAAAAGCAGAGGATTAGTTTATTACTTTTAGCACTCATCATGAGCAGCTAGAAGGCCACTGTCCAGCACATAATAGTGTTCAATTTCTATTTATTATTATTGCTGCTGCTGCTTCTGACAGGAAAGCTGAGCTGGGAGCTCTTTCCTAGCAGTGATGCTGATCTTGGGCTGACTCATACTCCCTCTGGAAGCTTGTTCTGATTTGGTGGGTATTTAGAAGTCAAGGATATTTAGGAGTCACAGGAACATATAGGAGGGGGGGAAAATGTGGGTGTGTGTTGCACCAAAGCAAAAGACTCTGGGGAAGAAAAGGAAGGGCAGGAGTGGAGAAGAAGTTGCGGTCCTGGTGCAGGATGATGGAAAAAGACCTAAGTTGGGGGTGAGCAAATTCTGCAGATACCTATCTAGAGGAGATGAAGAACTGTACCCATAGGCACACAGACCAGTGGAACAGGACTGAAAGCCCTGAACTAAACCCCCACACCTATGGACATCTAATCTTTTTTTTTTTTTTTTCCTCCTCCAGGGTTATTGCTGGGCTCGGTGCCTGCACCATGAATCTACCACTCCTGGAGGCCATTTTTTACCCCCTTTTGTTGCCCTTGTTGTAGCTTCGTTGTGGTTATTATTATTGCCCTTGTTGACGCAATTCGTTGTTGGATAGGACAGAGAGAAATGGAGAGAGGAGGGGAAGACAGAGAAGGGGAGAGAAAGATATACACCTGCAGACCTGCTTCACCGCCTGTGAAGCGACTCCCCTGCAGGTGGGGAGCCGGGGGCTCAAACCGGGATCCTTACGCCGGTCCCTGCGATTTGCACCACATGCGCTTAATCCACTGCGCCACCGCCCGACCCCCGGACAGCTAATCTTTGATAAGGGGGCCCAAAGTATTAAATGGAAGAAGGAGGCTCTCTTCAATAAATGGTGCTGGGAAAACCGGGTTGAAACATGCAGAAGAATGAAATTGAACCACTTTATCTCACCTGAAACAAAAATCAACTCCAAATGGATCAAAGATCTGGATGTTAGACCAGAAACTATCAAATACTTAGAGGAAAACATTGGTAAAACACTTTCCTACCTAAACCTCAAGGACATCTTTGATGAAATAAACCCAACAGCAGAAACAAACCAATGGGACTACATCAAATTAAAAAGCTTCTGCACATCCAAAGAAACTATCACACAAACAAAGAGACCCCTCACAGAATGGGAGAAGATCTTCACATGCCAGACATCAGACAAGAGACTAATCACCAAAATATACAAATAGCTTAGCAAACTTAGCACCAAAAAAGCAAATGACCCCATCCAAAAATTTGCAGAGGATATAAACAAAACATTCACCTCAGAGGAGATCCAAAAGGCTAACAAACATAAGAAAAACTGCTCTAGGTCACTGATTGTCAGGGAAATGCAAATAAAGACAACATTGAGATACCACCTCACTCCTGTAAGAATAACATACAACAAAAAGGACAGCAGCAACAAATGCTGGAGAGGTTGTGGGGACAGAAGAACCCTTCTGCACTGCTGGTGGGAATGTAATTTGGTCCAGCCTCTGTGGAGAGCAGTCTGGAGAACTCTCACAAGGCTAGACATGGACCTTCCATATGACCCAGTAATCACTCTCCTGGGGATATACCCAGTGACTCCATAACACCAAGCCAAAAAGATGTGTGTACTCCTATGTTCATAGCAGCACAATTCATAATAGCTAAAACCTGGAAGCAACCCAGGTGCTCAACAACAGATGAATGGCTGAGAAAGCTGTGGTATATATACACAATGGAATACTATGCAGCTATTAAGAACAATGAACCCACCTTCTCTGACCCATCTTGGACAGAGCTAGAAGGAATTATGTTAAGTGAACTAAGTCAGAAAGATAAAGATGAATATGGGATGATCCCACTCATCAACAGAAGCTGAGAAAGAAGAACAGAAAGGGAAACCAAAAGCAGGATTTGATTAAATTGAGAGTAGGGCACCAAAATAAAAACCCTGTGGTAAGGGGGAGGGTGAACATTTGGCTTCCCGGGGCAGTGGGAGGTGGCGGTGGGTGGGTGGAATGGGACACAGTCTTTTGGTGGTGGGAATGGTGTTTATGTACACTCCTATTAAAGTGTAGTCATATACATCACTATTTAATTAATATGAGGGGGAAAATTGATTGTATGTCTTGAACTTTTTAAAACAGACTGAGTCTTTTTAATTCATGGGCTGAGTCTTTGATATGTGGACTCTTTCAAAAGCCTAGACCAGGTAGAACAGAAGCAACTAGTAGCACAGCTATATACAAGATACTGGGTACTATACAGCAAACCCTAACAAAGAGACATTTCAAAGTTAACCCAATACCAAATAATGTGATAACAATAACTATCCATTGTCTTCTTGAACCCTAAGACAGCAGGAACCTCACATTTCCACTATAGAGCCTATATTTCCCCCAGTCCTGGAACCTTAAGGTGGGGCCCACTTTGCTGCATGCTTCTCTCAATTCATATCAAATAATATTGCATCCGCCGATCGCAACTTAATCAATGCAACGAGTGCCTCCTCAACATGCTTCAGCTCAGACTGTGTCCAGAAACTTCAGGTGTAGAATGTCAACCCTTCAGCCTCATTACTCAGGTGAGACCTTTCCTTTCATAGTATTCTCTAATTCCATTCCAGGTGGTTCACTTCCTAACAAAGTCCCAAAGCCTAGATATAGACCAGGTCCCCTGAGATAGAGCACATGTTCACATGTATCCATAAACTAGGGCAAAATATATGCCTGAAAGCAGAAGCACACAAGAGTCTGCAGTGAGTACCCCCCCCCAACACTTTATCTGCACTATTCCAGCCATGATTATTCAACAATTTGTTTTGCTTTGTCTGTTAACTCTCTTTTCAGCCACCAGGTTCCAGATGCCAGCATGATGCCAACCAGGCTTCCCTGGACTGAAGATCCCATCAATGTGTCCTGGAGCTCAGCTTCTCCAGAGACTCACCCTACTAGGGAAAGAGAGAGGCAGACTGGGAGTATGAATAGACCAGTCAACGCCCATATTCAGCGGGGAAGCAGTTACAGAAGCCAGACCTTCCACCTTCTGCATCCCACAACCACCCTGGGTCCATACTCCCAAAGGGATAGAGAATGGGAAAGCTATCAGGGGAGGGGATGGGATATGGAGATTGGGTGGTGGGAATTGTGTGGAGTTGTACCCCTCCTATCCTATGGTTTTTGTCAATGTCTCCTTTCTTAAATAAAAAAAATTAAAAAGAAAGAAAAACTGTACCCATGTGTCAACAACTGTACTATAAACCATTCACCCCCCCCCCAGAAAAATGATTTAAAAATTTATTACAAAGGGGTTTGATTTGATTCCATTGATGTTGAAAAACTGATGTAAAGGAGTCGGGCAGCAGCGCCGTGGGTTAAGCGCACATGGCACAAAGTGCAAGGACTGGCATAAGGATCCAGGTTCAAGCCCCGGCTCCCCACCTTCAGGGGAGTCACTTCACAGGCGGTGAGGCAGGTCTGCAGGTATCTATCTTTCTCTCCCCTTCTCTGTCTTCCCCCTCCTCTCTCCATTTCTCTCAATCCTATCCAACAACAACAACAATAATAACTACAACAATAAAAGAACAAGGGAAACAAAAGGGAAGAAAGAAAGAAAGAAAGAAAGAAAGAAAGAAAGAAAGAAAGAAAGAAAAGAGAAACTGATGTAAGTGTACCCAGCTGGGTGCACACATTGCCATGCATAAGGACCTGAGTTTGAGCCCCCACTTCCCACGGGGGGGGGGGGGTTGCATCTTGAACAGTGAAACACAGCTGCAGGTATCTATCTTTCTCTCCCTCCTCTCTCAATTTCTCTCTGTCCTATCAAATGAAATAGAAACAAACAAAAATATGTATTTATTAATGAGAGAAAAAGAGAAAGAGGGAGAATACCAGTGCATCAAGCTCAGGACCTCATACTTGAGGGTCCAACGCTCCATCCACTGTGCTACCTCACTGGCTGCACAACTGTTACTTTGGTTCAAAGCAATGTGATTGTGAAGTGGGCTTATGAAAATCAGTACAGTAGAGGTCAAAAGGATTTTTCATATTGAGTTTATCTGTTTTTATACAGTATCAAATATCTAGCTCATGAGTGGGTGGCAAAATAGGATGGAAAGGTGACCGGCAAAAAGATGCCAGCAGGCATTAAGGAAAATGGGTTTCTTCCCTGGAAAAATAAATAGAAACTCACTTGTACCCAGACAGCTCCACAGTAAAAGGGGCAACCCAGCATACTTCTAAGTTGAGATATCGCTCTTTCTGATACTCACTGTCTCAGCTAAGCTGCTGTGTGGGATGCTCCCTTTTCAAGGGTCTTCTTACTCTTCTGACTTCTCTGGTTTTTCTAAAGGTTCTGGTTCTGCGGCTACCTGCCGTGGTAGATGGGAACTCAAGTCTCAAGTGTACCAGCTCCAGTAGGATCAGAAATATGAGATCTATTTGTATGTCCCTGAACTAGGATTTTGTGCCTTATGCACTTGTTTTGTAGATCTCTAGGGCTGGAATCATGTAAGCACATAGATGACAACATCTGAGAAAGTGTCTCAGATTTTAGTAAAGGGGAAAATAAGTTAAGTGTTAAGTTTTGGTTGTTATTTTTAACTGGTGGCATGACAAGAGTAATCTGTTAGAACATTTTCTTGAAAGGTGCTTCAGGCTGGGGAGGTGGTGCAGTGGATGGGGCATTGAGACTTTCATCTTTTTGTTTTATTAAAAATTATCTTTATTTATTGGGTAGAAATAGTCAGAAATTGAGTGGGAAGGGGGAGACAGAGAGGAAGAGAGACAGAGAAACACCTACAGCACTGCTTCGCCACTTCACCACTTACAAGTTTTCCCCTGTAGATGGGGACTGGGGGTTCAAACCTGGGTCCTTGTTCATTGTAACCTGTGCTCTCAACCAGGTGCACCACCACCGGCCCAGAGTATTGAACTTTTAAACATGAGGTCATTCATGGGTTCAATTCCAGGTATCATATGTGCCAGAGTGGTACTCTGGTTTTTTTTTTTTTTTTTCTTTTCTTTCTCTCTCATTAGTAAATAAGTAAATATGAAAGGAACAAAGAGGAGAGAAAGGAAGAAAGGAATGGGTAAGAGAGATAGTCTAATGGTTATACAAAAAGAGTCATGCTTTGGGTTCCAAAGCCCCAGTAGTGCACAGAGTTAAGCACACATAGTATGACGTACAAGGACTAGCGCAAGGATCTGGGTTCAAGTCCCCAGCCCTCTACCTGCAGGGGGCTTGCCTCACAGGCAGTAGAGCAGATCTGTAGGTGTCTATCTTTGTCTTCCTGACTCTCTCAATTTTTGTCTGTCTTATCCAGCAACAACAATAATAGCAACAGCAACAAAAATGGAAAAAAATGGCTTCCAGAAGTAGTGGATACATAGTGCAGGCACCGAGCCCCAGTAATGACCCTGGAGGCAAAAAAAAAAAAAGTGTTTCATTATAGCTTTGAAAGAAATACTAAAAAATTTTTTTTAAATCTATTTATTTATCAATGAGACAGAGAGAGTATGTGTCAGAGCACTACTCTGGCACATACAATGCCAGGAATCAAACTTGAGACTTTAAAGTGTGGTCCCAGAGGTGGTTCAGTGGATTGGACTCTTAAGCATGAGGTTCTGAGTTCAATCCCTGGCAGCACATGTACCAGTGATGTCTGGTTCTTTCTCTCTCTCTCTCTCTCTCTCCTCTTATCTTTCTCATAAATAAATAAATAAATACCAGTGGAATGAATAAAGAAAAAAAGACTAAAGCTTATGCTTTACCCACTATGCCACCCCCCAGACCACACAAATAAACACCTTTTAAAAATATATTTACTTAATTATTTATTAATGAATAGAGACATAGAGAATTTGAGAAGGAAAGGGGAATAGAAAGAGAGAGAGACAGAAAGACACCTGAAGCCCTGCTTCACCACACATGAAGCTTCCCCCTTGCAGATAAGGACCAAGGGCTTGTGTGGTGACCCCAGCAGGAGTTTGGGACTATTAGCATCCAAATGACATCACCCTGAAGAGGTGCTTCAGAGAAGGGAATATATAAAAGCAAGGGACTTTGAGCAAGTGGGCCTCTTTGGCTGGCTACCGCTGCTGCTTCTGGTCAGAAGCTTCTTCTGGTCAGGTGCGCCATGGCTGCTTCTCCTGGGAACTGAACACGTGTGACTCTGCTAAACTTTTAGACCCCTCTACAGTCATGAGAAACTATTACCGGAGCTTATAATTGTTTATCTTATGGGACTAAACTTTGATAACCATATTCAGACTTTATAGACCTAGTGTACGCTTAACCCTTGATGATAAGTGCTGTTGTGCCTTTTACCTGTTTCACCTTAATAAACCGTGTATTGACTAAACCAGTTCCTAGCTCCCACTGTGAATCCTTCTACGCGCAGCAGCAGCCCCCAACCTAACCCCATTTTGTTTTAAGTTAATTTACAACAAATGGTGCCTCAACGTGTTGCAATTTTATTTATCTCACCCCTATTTTAGTTGTTTGACTTTAATTTCGCCCTACCCACTTTTTGCTCTATGTGGTTTAACTTTATCTCCCACGTATTGAGTTATTATGTATGGTCCACTTTGATTTTTCCCGCTGGGGGTCCCAAAAAGTGTTTTAAAGTTTTAACCCCACCCCCATGTGGCTCTGAAAAGCGAAGCAGTACACTATACGCTATGCATGTGAACTATTTCACTATTCCTGAACAATCTGAAAGCGTGTCCTACTTGCAAGCTAAAAATTGTGACTGCCACACAAATGTTGGTAGAAGATAGGAGACTCCTGAATCAGTGGTAATTAGAGTTTATTCGCATGATAACAGTCTCTAGAATATCTGTGGCGGGACACACTAGTTTGCAGAGGTGAGATGCAAAGGCCAGGTGATACTTGCATATACAGTGAGTTGTGTTACAGGAGAGCAATCTTCAGCTTAGGGTAGATGATTCTTTTCCTTCCTTCCTTCTTTCCTTCCTTTCTTCCTTGTCACTCACTACTTAGCTCTGGCCCTGGGGGTTGAATGTAGGACCTTTGCACCTCAGGCGTGAAGATTTGTTGCTATGGGCTGGGGTAGATAGCGTAATGGTTAAGCAAAGAGATCTCATGCCTGAGGATCCAAAGTCCCAAGTTCAGTCTCCACACCACCACAAACCAGAGCTGAGCAGTGTTCTTATTTAAAAAAAAAAAGGGGGGGAGTCGGGCAGTAGTACAGTGGGTTAAGTACACATGGCACAAAGCACAAAGACCAGTGTAAGGATCCTGGTTCGAGCCCCCAGCTCCCCACCTGCAAGGGGGTCACTTCACAAGCGGTGAAGCAGGTCTGTAGGTGTCTCTTTTCCTCTCCCGCTGTCTTCCCCTCCTCTCTCCATTTCTCTTTATTCTATCCGACGATGACATCAACAATAATAACTACAACAATAAAACAAGGGCAACAAAAGGGAAAATACATAAATATTTAAAAGAAATTAAAAAAAAGATTTGTTGCCGTTTACACAGCCCAGATATGAGCAATAAGCTTGTTCACTCTTTACTCCCTGGAGATACTATTTATTTTTCTTCTGTATTTTTAAACTTGTTTATTAATGAGAAGGAGAAAAAAAACAGAGCAGCACTCTGGCACATGTGATGCCAGGGATTGAACTCAGGACCTCATGCTTGAGAGTCCAGTGGTTTAGCTACTGTACCACCTCCCAGATTTTTTTTTTCTGCTAGGACTTTGCTGCTGCCTCACACATGACTATACATACACATTACCAGGTGAACCATCTCCCATTCCCCAGGATACTACTTCTGTTTTGCAAGATTGTTGGCTGTACAAACATCCTTGAAGAGATAGCCTAAGAACAAGATCCTGCTAGTACTTCACATACCAGATGTGCAGCAATGCAAAATCCTTGAAAAATTACTTTTAAGCAGGTCACTGGGTTAGTGTCTGAGGAAAAGGATAATTCTGAGTATTCATCTAGCTCCTAGACAGAGTTCTAATTTCTTCCTTTATTTTTTCTCATGGATTAACTTTTAAGAAGTGAGTTAAAGGGCGGGGGAGACAGCATAATGGTTATGCAAACAGACTCTCATGCCTGAGGCTCCTAAGTCCCAGGTTCAATCCCCCGCACCACCATAAGCCTGAGCTGAGCAGTGCTCTGGTGTTTCTCTCTCTCTCCTCTCTTCATCTCTCTCAAAAATAAAATTAATTTAAAAAAAAATTAAAAAAAAAAAAAAAAAAGAAGTGAGTTAAAGTGGTCTGGGAGATGGCGCAGTGGATAAAGTATTGGACTCTCAAGCGTGAGGTCCTGAGTTCAATCCCTGGCAGCACATGTACCAGGGTGATGCCTGGTTCTTTCTCTCTCCTCCTATGTTTCTCATTAATAAATAAATAAAATCTTAAAAAAAAAAAAAAGAAGTGAGTTAAAAACATAAGCACACCCATAAATTATTCAAAAATGTCCGGAATGGTAGGGTGTGGTTCATGTACACATAAGTGCTATATATATATTTTAATATTTATTTATTCATTCATTCCCTTTTGTTGTCCTTGTTTTATTGTTGTAGTTATTGTTATTGATGTCATCGTTGTTGGATAGGACAGAGAGAAATGGAGAGAGGAGGGGAAGATAGAGAGGGGGAGAGAAAGATAGACACCTGAAGACCTGCTTCTCTGCCTGTGAAGCGACCTCCCTGAAGGTGGGGAGCTGGGGGCTCGAACCAGGATCCTTAGGCCGATCCTTGCACTTTACGCCATGTGCGCTTAACCCACTGCACTACCACCCAATTCCCTCCAGCTATAATTTCTCTCCCAGAAAAATCATAATGGTATGCATGTGATAAAGTGATTTAAATCACAAAACTTGTGTGTATCTATACATAAATTGAACCCTCAGTAATTTTATTGTTGGTAATTTATTTGTGATCATCTCATATCAATGTGTGAAATACCAATTTGATTTTTCACTGAAGTAGCAAGTGCTGTAGGAGAGGCTATCCAAAAATGGTGTATATGGATATTCTCTGAAAGAATTTTGTTTTTGCCTCCAGGGTTATTGCTGGGGCTCGGTGCTTGCACCATGAACCCAGTGCTCCTGGAAGGCATTTTTGTTGCCCTTGTTGCCGTTATTATTGTTATTGTTGTAGGATAGGACAGAGAGAAATCAAGAGAGGAGAGGAAGACAGAGAGGGGGAGAGAAAGACACCTGCAGACCTGCTTCACTGCTTGTGAAGCGACTCCCCAGCAGATGGAGAGCCGGGGGCTCGAACTAGGATCCCTATGCCAGTGCTTGTGTTTGGTGCCATATGCACTTAACCCGATGTGCCACCACCCGGCCCCCGTGAATTTTTTTTCTATTCCTTACCCCCCCTCCTTACTTTCTTTCTCTCCTTATTTCTTTCTACTTTTTTTTTTCCACTAGCATCATTGCTGGGGCTTAATGACTGTATAATGACTCCAATACTTAATTTTTCTTTATTTTTTTATTATCTCCATTTACTTTTTTGAATAGAGACAGGCAGAAATTGAGAGGGGTGGGATAATAGAGAGACAGAAAGATATCTGCAACATTGCTTCACCACTTGCAAAGCTTTCCCCCTGCAGGTGGCGACCAGGGGCTCGAACCTGGGACCTTGCGTTTTGTAACATGTGCGCTCAACCAGATGCGCCACCACCAGGTCCCGTGACCATAATTTTTCCATCTTTCTTTCTTTCTCTTTCAGGAATTTTAAACTTTATTCAAGAAAATTGAGAACATTTACATGTTATGCCGAAAGAGAGAGAGAGAGAGAGAGACGGGAGTAAGATGGGGGGGGGGGTGCCCAGAGGTCTTACATGTTGACAAGGCGCTCACTTAGGGGTGACAGAAAGAAAGATAGAAAGAGAGAAGCCTCTCCAACTCCCCCCCCTCCCCCCGTATCTCTCTTTTCAACAGGGTTATTGCTTGGGCTTAGTGGTAACAGCATGAATCCAAAACTTCTCCCAAAGGCAATTTTTTCCTTTTTCCCTTTCTTTATATTTTATTAGATAGCACACTGTTGGTATGTTCCCTTCCCCCCAACCTCTGAGAAGAATTGGTTTGCCCCTTGCTAGTTTCGCCCCCACTTTCTCTCTGCCCCCTATGCTAAGGACGGGCAGAGTCCCAGCAGCAGCAGCGGAGAGAGGATGATGGAGAAAAGCACATGGTGTGGTGATTTGCCCGTTCGTGAATAAAGATTAAACTGCGTTCTCAACCCAGCCGTGTGTCTGTGGGCGTCTCTGTTACCCGCCCGTGAAGCCAGCCCGGATAAAACAACATATGGCGCCTACAACATGGGACCGGACCTGCGCATCTCTCAGATAAGTAAAGACAATTTGGCTACCTATGTACTATGGCCTTCTCTTCTGCTTATGAAGAGATCTCCAAAGGCGTCTGCCCTTTCTTCACGAGACTGTTTTGCTGTTTCTGGAACATTTATCTCTGGACCACTCTGTGGTTTCCGCCCAACGCCAGCCCGCATGAGCCGGCTTTCCGCCGCGTGGCGCGGGCCACTGGGTGTGGGCTCCCTCCACACTGCTCAGCCACTGTGAGCAGGGCAGCAGACATGGCAGGGCCATGGGGCAGGGCCATGGCAGCCTATCATGGCCGCCACCCCGGGGCACCTCGGCCCGCGCCTTCTGCACGGCTGGCCCGCCCGCCCTCGTGCTATGAAGTCTGGACAGATCCCAGACCACCTGGAGACCGCCGGCTCCCTGCCAAAACTGGGCCCCTTGGCCGAGATCTCCAGCTTGAGTCTGAAGGCAGACAAGCTAGAACACGCAGAGATTAATCCAGAGATGGCAACCTGCAATTCCTAGAAGTGAAGCTGCCCAAGAGGCCACCGCTGGACAACACACTCCCAGAATGGCTAAGACAGTATAGATCTAAATTCATGTTTAAAATGACATGTCTTCATAACAAAAGTTTCTCTCCTTGTATATTGAAGACCATGTGTATGTGTGTGTTTAAAGTTTAGTAACATTAATTTTAAGGTTAAGACTATAACTTTAAGGCTAAATTATTACCAGGCAAAGTTAAATGAAAAAGGTTTTCAATGTAATTCTCATAAAGATATAATTAACTTACACTTAAAGTCTGAGGTAAAAATTAGTTAACAATCAATATATTTTAACTAAGTTGGTCTAAACAAAACCTGCGCACACCTAGGGTGTGTCTCCATCTTAAATGGGTATAACAAAAGGTTAAATAGACTTGTTGATATGTAAAACTCTCGATTACCTTCCCTATTAGAAATGGTAGATTACACAATGGCTATGCTAATGATACTCATGCCTGAGGTTTTCTTTCCTTGATTCTCATGTTTACCTTTTCACATTCTATTGTTTAAACTTTAACCAACCTTAAAATCATTCTAAAAAAGACTTCAAGTTGTAATAGTTATCAATTGTGATAAACTTCTAACCTGCTACAAGTTTGTTTCATAGTAAGTAAATTGCAGCTGTCAAGTTCTCTACAGAAAAGCAGAATTCCGGCAGCGGACCTTCCTCATACAACACTCCACCCCCTGGCATCCTTCCGTGGACATCTGCTTTTGACTGGCACTCCTATTGGACTCACTGGTACACCCTTAGACACTTTGCACAAAAGTGCAAAAGTGCTGCTATATTTCTCAAACACTGACTGCAGCCAGCTGCCTTTGGGACTCTAGGCGGTTGCCTGCCCCCATGCTATAAAATGCCCGTCGAGGCAAGTACGCCCCCCCAGAGGCAGGAAATGTTTTTTTTTAAGCTGATAAAGTTTTTCCCACAGAGGCAAAAAAATGGCCCCCTCAGGCCCTCCCTTGGCAGCACACTGGTTCTTGTTACTCGCTTACATGTTTCTCCATGTTTGTGCCTGTTTCTTTTTTTTAAATGCCTGTACGATATAGGTTTCTGTTCACCCCACACCCCTGATACTGTGGTCATTTAGTTAAAAACAGAAGGGGGAATTGTTGGTATGTTCCCTTCCCCCCAACCTCTGAGAAGAATTGGTTTGCCCCTTGCTAGTTTCGCCCCCCCCCTGCTTTCTCCCCGCCCCCTATGCTAAGGACGGGCAGAGTCCCAGCAGCAGCAGCGGAGAGAGGATGATGGAGAAAAGCACATGGTGTGGTGATTTGCCCGTTCGTGAATAAAGATTAAACTGCGTTCTCAGCCCAGCCATGTGTCTCTGGTCGTCTCTGTTACCCGCCCGTGAAGCCAGCCCGGATAAAACAACAGCACATAGATAAGGGCGATAGTGCAGCATGTTAAGCACACATGGCACAAAGCGCATGTGGCGGGAAGCGCAAGGACCAGTATAAAGATCCCAGTTCAAGCCCGGGTTCCCCACCTGCAGGGGGGTCGCTTCACAGGTGGTGAAGCAGGTCTGCAGGTGTCTATCTTTCTCTCCTCCTCTCTGTCTTCCCCTCTTCTCTCAATTTCTCTCTGTCCTATCCAGCAACAACAAAGCAATAACAACAATAATAATAACAAGGGCAACAAAAGGGGAAAATAGCCTCTAGGAGCAGTGGATTTGTAGTATAAGCACCAAGCCCCAGTGGAGGCAAAAAAAAAAAATTAAAAAAAGAAAACACATTAATAAAAAGATCCATTTATAAAAAAAAAAAATTGAGAGATGGGGAAGACGGAGAGAGGAAGATAGACACTGCTCATGAAGCTTCCCCAATGCATGTGGGAAGTAGAGACTAGAACCCAGGTCTTTAAGCATGGTGGTGTGTGTGCTCAACTGGGTGCATTGCTTCCTAGCCACCTACTTTTTCTTTCTTTTCTGATAGAGACACAAACTGAGGAAGAGAGAAGGGAAAAGAGGAGAGAGACTTGCAGCACTGTCCCATCGCTCATGAAGTGTCCCCCCTGAAGTTGGGGACCAGAGGCTTGAACTCCTATCTTCTTGCATGGTAATATGTGCTCTCTACTGGGTGAGCCATCATCCAGTCCCATCATGTTTTTAAAATTTATTTTTAAATAAAATTAGGTTTATTGATTTATTTTTACATAAGACAGAGCAGGCAGAGGGACAGAGACAAAGACAAAATGAAAGAGGCCATAGCAGGAGTCAGGCCATAGCACAGCGGCATAAGCACACATGGTGCGAAGCACAAGGACTGGTGTAAGGATCCTGGTTCGAGCCCCAACTCCCCATCTGTAGGGGAGTCTTTACAAGTGGTGAAGCAGGTCTACAGGTGTCTATCTTTCTCTCCCCCTCTCTCCATTTCTCTCTGTCCCATCTAACAATGATGGCATCAATAACAACAACAATAATAACTACAACAACAATAAAAAACAACAAGGGCAACAAAAGGGAAAATAAATAAATAAATAAATAAATAAATAAATAAAAGAGGCCGTTATAAAAAAGAAAAAGAAAGAGACCATAGCACTGAACCTTCCTTCCATGCACTGGAGGCCAGACTCAAACCTAGATAAGCAGCTACTAACCAAATGAACTATTCCATCGGCCCTATCATTTATTTTTTAGTTGTTGTCAGTACCACTTCCCCCCCCCTTTTCCTTCGCATCTTCTTTCCTCTTCTCTTTTTTCTTCTTCTTTTATTTATTTTGCTTCTGGCAGACTTTTCTTTTAGATAGTGTGATACACAGAAATATACTCTGTGTGTGTGTGTGTGTGTGTGTGTGTGTGTGTGTGTGTGTGTGTGTGTGTGAGAGAGAGAGAGAGAGAGAGAGAGAAACCACAGTACTACTCTGCCACTTGCAAAGTCTACCCCATACAGGTGCTCTTATGTGAAGTTCAGGGACACTGTCTTCATACATGACAAAGTGAGTTGTCTCCCAGCCCTGCAGGTTTGCTTTTAAGAAAAGATTTTTTTTGAGACAATTTTGATTTACAAGATTACAAATGCTTTAGAATTGTAGCTCCCCATCTCTTCAAAATCTGTCACCACACCTCACCCCTCACCAAAGTCCACTGGGCTCCTCCACCCTTGCAACCTACATCCCCTGCAGTCTAAGAACATAGCCTGTCTTCATTTGACTTTGCTTGTACCCTTTCATTCTTTATTTTCTCCATATGAGTGAGAACATCAGTGTTTTCCATTTACATAAGTTCTTCTATTATTACCTGTAGGGCTGGGTTGGTTGTAGTGAATTCCTCTAGCAGCTGTTTGTCTGCAAAGCCCCTCCTGACTCCTTTCCTGGCATCTAGGCATCTGAATCTCTTCAGTTCTTAACAGGAAAACACTTAACATCATTTAAGCCTTCACTCTTGAGACCCCAAACATTAAGTTCACATTTGTGTACAAACCGTACATGAAGCAATCTTTAAAGGAAAGATGTGGGAGAAATCCTTTTATAGATCTAGCTTTTAACGTCTAGTATGCTACTGAATTACAGGAGCATATACTAAGACAACCACAGGTGAAACAAAACCATCACTGAACTATTATGAATGGTGCTACATTGTGTGAGTCTTTCCTGTATTAAAAAAAAAAAAAGGAAATAACTTTACAGGGTTGTATTAATACATATGTGTGAGAAGGGAGACAAGCAATTATTGTTGCTTTACTTGGCACTGGACAGGCTTCAGTTTGGAACAAACTGTATTTAATTTTACATGTCTTGATATATAAAGAGAAAAAATTGGAGACTCTTCAGAGGAGAAGAGCAATCGATTGAAGGTTTGTGAAATTAGACTTCTGAGAAATTGTTAAAAGGACTGGGCATGTTCAGTCAAATGTAAGACATTCAGGCATGAGGAACTATTAACTGGGAGCCTGTGAAGAAAGGGTTCCCACGTCTGAGGTCTAGGTTAAACTATGGGATTAAGAACACAGAATAACGAGGCCAGGGAGATTTCCCAGTGGGGAAAGCACAGCACTTGGCAGGCATGAGGTCCTGAGTTCCATTCTTTACACTGTGTATGCCTGACCACTGCTCTACATTCTCCTCCCTTTCTCAAGAAATTACTTAATTTTAAAAGAATACAAACAAGGGAGTCGGGTGGTAGTGCAGGGGGTTAAGCACAGGTGGCGCAAAGCTCAAGGACCACCGTAAGGATTCCGGTTCTGTTGGAGCACCTGGTTCCCCAGGGGAGTGCAGAGGAGTCTCTTCACAAGTGGTGAGGCAGGTCTACAGGTGTTTATCTTTCCCCCTCTCTGTCTTCCCCTCCTCTCTCCATATCTCTCTGTCCTATCCAACAACGACGACATCAATTACAACAACAACAACAACAAAAAAGGGGCAACAAGAGGGAATAAATAATATTTAAAAAGAATGCAAAACAAAACACAGTACTGGGAGTAAAGTACAATTTTTTAAAAGATTTTTTGATATTTATTTATTGCTACCGCCTCTTTTATTTATTTATTTATTTTTAACCAGAGCACTGTTCAGCTCTGGCTTATGATGGGGGGGGGGGCGGGAGAAACACGGACCGAATCTGGGGCTTTGGAGCCTCAGGCACGACAGTCTTTTTGCATAACCATTATGCTATCTACCCTCCGCCCAAGTCCAAATGTTTTCAACACCTTAGAAGTCTTTTACAGTAGGGGCCAGGCAGTGGTGCACTTGGTTAAGTGCGCACACATTACAGTGCACAAGTATCCAGGTTCAAACCCCTGGCCCCACTTGCAGGGAGAAAGCTTTAGGAGTGGTGAAGGAGGGCTGCAGGTCTCTCTGTCTCTCTCCCTCTCTATCTTCCCCCCTCAATTTCTCTCTGTCTCTATACAATAATAAATAAAGAAAACATTAAAAAAGAAGTCTTTTATAAAATTGATAAAGCTAGCTGTAATTTAGAATTGTTTATGCCTTTTTTGTTGTTGTTGATTTTTTTGTTTCTTTTGCCACCAGGGTTATCACTAGTGATCCACACTTGCATGATTCCACTATTCTCAGGTGACACTTTTTCTTTTTTTATATATATATTTTATTTTATTTATTTATTTATTCCCTTTTGTTGCCATTGTTGTTTTATTGTTGTAGCTGTTATTGTCGTTGTCGTCGTTGTTGGATAGGACAGAGAGAAATGGAGAGAGGAGGGGAAGACAGAGAGGGGGAGAGAAAGACACCTGCAGACCTGCTTCACCGCCTGTGGGGAGCCGGGGTTCCAACCGGGATCCTTATGCCCGTCCTTGTGCTTTGCGCCACCTGCGCTTAACCCGCTGCGCTACAGCCCGACTCCCGACACTTTTCTTTTAAGAAAAAGTGTAAGAGAGAGAGAGAGAGACATCACAGCACTTTGCCTCTAGTGAAGCTTACCCCATTTAGGAGTTTCTATGTGTTGGCCAGGGGTTCAAACTCGGGGCCTCATGTGTGGTAAAGTGTGCTCTCCACCGGGTGAGTCATCTCCCAACCCCCTGTACTAGAATTACAACAACTACATTCACTTTTACACTTAATTAAAAAAAAGAAATTTAGAAAATATAAAAGCACTGTTTTGCATACTTGGATGGATTGCATTTTAAAGTGTAAAAATCATCAGATCAAGTACGGAGTATGTTCTTATGAAATCTGCTGGATTGGATGTCTTTCTTTTTTGAAGTGGGCCATCAAGAAAAAAAAGAGAACCTCTGATAAGAAGACTTTCAGCTCTTGAATAAGGGCTGTGTGTAAGTGCAGGAAAGAGTGTGTATGAGAGTGAGTTTTTCTTCCCTCTTGGGATGTATCAGACATTCCCACCATTAAATTTATGATTTTCTTCTTGATGGTTCTGATGGCCCTTTAACCAATGGAAATAGTTTCCTCTCTGAAGTATCTTTAGCTTTTAGAAAATCTTGTTGGGCAAAATGTATAGTCAAGACATCTATGCTTCAGTTTACAATTTCGCTCTTAAATGTTGACAGAAATCAATGAAGTCAACTTTCTTCAAGTGCTAGCCTGAGAATTTGCTTTTAATTTAGATGTTGACATTCTGTGGTCTGGGAGATGGTACAGTGGATAAAGCATTGAATTCTCAAGCAGGAAATCTTGAGTTCAATACCCACCAGCACATGTACCAAAGTGATTTCTGGTTCTTTCACTCTCTTCCTATCTTTCTCATTGATAAATAAATAAAACCTTAAAAAAAAAAAAAGAAAGAAGGCCCGCATGCCTCTCCCAATCCATATCAAATAATATTGCATCAGCTGATCACAACCTAATCAATGCAACGATTGCCACCTCAACATGCTTCAGCTCAGACTGTGTCCAGAGATTTCAGGTGTGGAATGACAACCCTTCAGCTTCATTAGCCAACCCCCTCCTGTCTCCCATCCTCCCGTATCTCCAAACTCAGTGGCCAGTCACCTAACTCAAGTTGGATGTGCTAAGATCAACCCAGTCTGGAAAAGAGAAATTTCCCACGAGTGGTCATCCCACTTCCGGTTTTCTTGTCCATCTCCAAAACTCTCTCCCTTTACACTGTCTGAACTGGAAGACGCTTTGAAGACGGTTAAACCGGGAACAGCTGCTGGCTATGATAACATCACCCCAGAACTCATTCTTAACCTGGGTCCCGAGGCAAAGAAGTGGCTCGCTTCATTCCTGTCCCACATCTTGGAATCTGAGTCTATGCCCAAAGTTTGGCGTCGTGCAAAGATTATAGCGGTTTTGAAACCAAAGAAAGACCCAACACTGGCCGCCAGCTATAGGCCAATTTCTCTCCTTTCTGTGTGTTACAAACTCCTTGAGAGGCTGCTTCTGTCACGTATTTCTCATCTTACAGAGAAATTCCTATCACCTGCCCAGGCTGGTTTCCGCCCAGGAAGATCTACCTGCGAACAAGCCCTGGCCCTCTCAACTTACATTGAAAATGGATTCCAGAAGAATTTAAAGACGGGTGCTGTCTTTGTTGATCTCACAGCAGCCTATGACACGGTCTGGCACCGTGGTCTCCTAGTCAAGATCTCAAGATGCCTGCCTCCATGGGTGGCCAACACTATATCGTTTCTTCTCCAAAACAGAAGATTCCGGGTGCATCTGGGTGACAAGTCTAGCAGATGGAGACCTGTCTCAAGTGGCCTCCCCCAGGGCTCTGTTCTGGCTCCTACGCTATTTAATATTTACATCAATGACCTCCCAGAAACTTCTTCAAGGAAGTTCATCTACACCGATGACATCTGCTGTGCAACTCAGGCATCCAAGTTCGACATCCTCGAGGAAACACTCACGAAAGACATGTCTCTGATATCTGATTACTGTAAAAAATGGCGACTAATCCCTAGCACTGCAAAAACGGTATCATCTGTTTTCCATCTACACCATGCCTCGACCTCGCGTGAGCTTAATGTGCAGCTTGGCGATACGAGAATCCGGCATGAAGCCCAGCCAGTCTATCTTGGCGTTACTCTCAATCGCACTCTGTCATTTCACGAACATCTCATAAAAACTGCAGCAAAGGTGGGTGCGAGGAATCACATCATTGCAAGACTGGCCAGCTCCTCATGGGGCGTGAGCGCTTCCACACTACGATCATCATCTCTGGCATTATGCTATTCCACTGCAGAATACTGTGCCCCAGTATGGTTCCGTAGCCCCCAAGTCCACTTGGTCGATTCCAAATTATATTCCTCCATGAGGATAATTTCTGGAACCATCCGTTCCACCCCGGTTCCATGGCTGCCAGTTCTTAGCAACATCGCCCCGCCAGATATTTGTCGGGATGCGGCATCATCTAAGTTCATTTCCCACGTCTACGCTCGACCGGACCTGCCAATATACGCAGACATCTTCGCCCACCCTGTCCAACGTTTGATGTCTCATCACCCAATCTGGTCCCCTACGCCTACACTGAACTTCTCTGTTCCAGTCTCTTGGAAACAGAGCTGGCAGTCAGCTGAGATAAAGAACAAACACCTCATCGCAGACCCCTGCAAGCGTCAACCCGGCTTTGACCTAGCACGTTATGACTGGGCCCTCCTCAATCGCTATCGAACAAGCCATGGCCGGTGCGCTGCTATGTTCCATCGCTGGGGAGCCAGAGACGACCTGAACTGCCCCTGCGGCTACAGACAGACTATGACCCACATAGTCAACGACTGCCACCTCTCCAGATTCAAAGGAGGTCTCGAAACTTTACATCAGGCTCAACCTGATGCTGTTGACTGGCTACGGAAGAAAGGCAAACGCTAGAAGAAGAAGAAGCAGCTTCATTACTCGGGTGAGACCTTTCCTTTCATAGCATTCTCTAATTCCATCCCATGTGGCTCACTTCCTAACAAAGTCCCAAAACCTAGATATACACCAGGTTCTGTGAGAGAGAGCATATGTTCACACGTATCCATCAACAAGTGCAAAATATATACCTGAAAGCAGAAGTACACTAGAGCTTGCAGTGAGTACCCCCCTAGCACTTCCTCTCCACTATTCCAACTTTTGGGTCCATGATTGCTCAACAATTTGTTTGGCTTTGTATGTTAACTCTCTTTTCAGCCACCAGGTTCCAGATGTCATCAGGATGCCGGCCAGGCTTCCCTGGACTGAAGACCCCACCAATGTGTCCTGGAGCTCAGCTTCCCCAGAGACCCACCCTACTAGGGAAAGAGAGAGGCAGACTGGGAGTATGGATCGACCAGTCAACGTCCATGTTCAGTGGGGAAGCAATTACAGAAGCCAGACCTTCTACCTTCTGCAACCCACGACCCTGGGTCCATGTTCCCAGAGGGATAGAGAATGGGAAAGCTATCAGGGGAGGGGATGGGATATGGGTGGTGGGAATTGTGTGGAGTTGTACCCCTTCTACCCTATGGTTTTGTTAATTTATCCTTTCTTAAATAAAAAATAAATTAAAAAAAAAGAAGGATGTTGACATTCTAACAGTCATTTCATTTGAATGTCCTAGTTCTATTCTCTCTGTCTCTGGCACCTGAACCTTGCATCCATTTATTTCTTTATTACCATTCTGACACCAATGGCAAATTTGGCTATTTTTTTTTCACAGCAAGGAATTCTCACATACCAACTTGGTGCCATATATATATAGGGGCCTAGGAGGTGGTGTAGTGGATAAAGCCTTGGACTGTCAAGTGTGAGTTCCCAAGTTTAACCCCTCGAAATGATGCTCTGTTACTTTCTGTCCCTTTAACAAATAAATAAACCACATATATATATATTTTTTAAAGTTTGTGACAAAAGGATATTACTCTTCTAAGAGCTCAAATTCCTTCCTTCCCTTTTGCCAGTTCCACAACGCCTCTTACAACATACCTGATAAGAGTTAATGATCAGTTCATTTACTGCTGAGTTCTCATGATTCCCATATAACATAAAAGGGCCCACATCCAGGTTGTAAAAGCAGGTAGTACTCCCAGGTCTGCGGTATCTTTGACAGCACCACACCAGCCACTTTGGAGAGAGGATAATATTATATAATATACTATAGCACTACAACAGGGCAAAGTCTCAATTTTTCAACCGACCGCATTGTTTTTGGTGAGGGTGCTGGGGACTTTTGCAATGTGTAGTTTCATTCTCCTGGGACAAGTTTTTCACTATTTTTATTTCAAGGAGAGAGGAAAAAAACTTCTCTGGGTGCTGTGGCACCCCAGTAGGGTGCCACGGTTCAATCCCAAAGCCACACAAGTCAAAGTCCATACTGGTGAACTCGCCTCAGGCTCCTGGCCGGACATTTTCATGAAGTTGTCAAAAAGATCAACGTCCCAAGCAGCATTAGGGTCTGCTGTAGATCAAAACAGATTCACAATAAAGCAAAAATGCCATGTATAACTTAGTCAACAACTGGTGAAATCTGAAACTGGTAAAAACTGGTGAAAAGCGTAATACTGACTATAATTACCTATTTTTTTTTTGTTGTTGTTGTTGTTTTGCCTCCAGGGTTATCGCTGGGGCTGGGTGCCTGCACTATGAATCCACTGCTCCCAGAGGCTATTTTATCCCCTTTTGTTGCCCTTGCTGTTTATCATTGTTGTTGTCGCTGGATAGGACAGAGTGAAGAAAGGAGGGGAAGGGGGGGAAAGAAGAAGGTGGGGGGGAGGTGTGGGGGGGAAGGTGGGGGGTGGGGGGTGAGATAGACACCTACAGGACTGTTTCACTGCTTGTGAGGCGACCCCCCCTGCAGATGGGGAGCCAGGGGCCTGAATAGGGAGCCTTGAGCCAGTCTTCGAACTTAGCGCCATGTGCACTTAACCCACTGCGCTACCGCCCAGCCCCCACCTATTTCATTTTTTAAAATTTGTACATATTCAATATTTATTTATTCCCTTTTGTTGCCCTTGTTGTTTTATTGTTGTAATTGATGTCGTTGTTGTTGGATAGGACTGAGAGAAATAGAGAGAGGAGGGGAAGACAGAGAAGGGGAAAGACACCTGCAGACCCGCTTCACCACCTGTGAAGGGACTCCCCTGCAGGTGGGGAGCCGGGGCTTGAACCCGGATCCTTACTCCAGTCCTTGCACTTCGTGCCACGTGTGCTTAACCCGCTGAGCTACCGCCTGACTTCCAATTTGTACTTATTCTTATTGAAGCCACATTGGTTTACAAGTCTGTTGTTTTTCCCCAGAGAACTGCTCAGCTTTGGTTTGTGGTGGTGCTGGGAACTAAACCTGGGACCTTCAGGCAAGCAAGTGTTTCTGCATAACCATCATGCTGTCTCCTCAGCACCTAGGGGTACAAGTTAACCTCTTCTAATTTACATGTTGCTATACCAGGACCACCACCAAGGTGCCAATCTCCCTCCTACACAATCTTCACTACGTGATTTTTCTTGCTGTTGTTATTTTGCCTTTGTTTTTAGACGGGGGTGGGGGAGGTGTGAGAGAGGGGAAAAGAGAGAAAGACACCAGAGCACCAAAGCTTCCTTCCGTGTGGTGCAGGCCAGGCTTGAAGCTGGGCTGTGCACATGGCAAAGCAGCACATTATCCACATGAACTGTTTTGCCAACTCATACTCAGAGAGACAGAGAGCTGGGCAGGGAAAGATAACAGCACCCTTAAAAAGCTTCCCCTGTGCAGGTGCTCCTACATGGTGGCTAGAGGCTTAAAGTGAGACCCCACACATGGTGAAGTGTACACTCTATCTTGCGCTATCTTTTGGCTTTTCTGTTTTTCTTAATGAGTTATCAGAAATAGAACCCAGGGTCTTATGCATATGCTCTAACACTGAGCTACCACCCCACCCCAACCCTTGACCCAATTTTTAATTTTTCGTGTCTTTTTTTCTTGTATGAAAGAATGTATAAAAGAGTAAGAGAACACAGAGAGGTCACCACTCCATATCTTTTTATTATTATTATTTGTCTCCAAGGTTATTGGTGGGGCTCGGTGCCTGCACCATGAATCCATTGCTTCTGGAGGCTATTTTTTTCCCTTTTATTGCCCTTTTTTTTGTTATTGTTGTTGTGGTTATTATTATTTTTTTGTTATTGCTGTCATTGTTGTTGGATAGGACAGAGAGAAATGGAGAGAGGAGGGGAAGACAGAGAGGGGGAGAGAAAGATAGGCACCTGCAGACCTGTTTCATCACTTGTGAAGCGATCCTCCTGCAGGTGGGGAGCCGGGGGCTCGAACCAGGATCCCGGAGCTGGTTCTTGAACTTTGCACCATGTGTGCTTAACCCATTGTGCTACCACCTGACCCCCTTTTATTATTATTATTTTTTAATAAGAGAGAGATATATAGGGAGATACCAGAGCACTAATAAGTAATTTACTGAGTGAATAATGGCATTCTCAAAGAAAACATATAATTTTCACATGTGCAAACTTCTATATCAATAGTTATACTTACTAGATTATGCTTGTCACCAAATGCCTAGTCTCCATCCATCACCAGACAGGCAGCCCCCTTTACACAATATGCCCACCCACTCCCCCTTGCCTTTCTGCTAATAATTATTTTTGTTCTTAAATCAAGTGAATTCTTATCTGGAAGCCTGCTATGCAATAACTATTGAGAAAATTGCTACGTCTAAGAGGACTGACCATTTGTAAAAATATACTATATAGATATATACATATATATCCTTGATATTTAAAATTCTTGTTTTAAGATTTATTCATTTATGATAAAATCAGAGCATTACTTTGGGACATGTGGTGCAAGTGATTGATCTTGTGAACTCATGCTTTCAAGCCCAGCATTCTACCTACCATACCACTTCCTATGCCTCTAAATCTTTCCTTTTTAAAAATATCTTTATTTATTTATTATTGGACAGAGGCAGAGGAATTGAGAGGACAGGGAGAGATATAGAGGGAGAGAGACAGAGAGACACCTGCAGCTCTACTTCACCACTCGTGAAGCTTTCCTTCTGCAGGTGGGGACCAGGGACTTGGACCTGGGTCCTTGTGTACTGTAGTATGTGCCCTTAACCAGGTGCATCACCACCTGGCCCCCAATATAATTTTTTTTTTTTTTGCCTCCAGGGTTATCACTGGGGCTTGGTGCCAACACTATGAATCCACTGCTCCTGGAGGCTATTTTTCCCATTTTGTTGCCCTTGTTGTGGTTGTTACTGTTGTTGTAGCTGTTGTTGGATAGGACAGAGAGAAATGGAGAGAGGAGGGGAAGACAGAGAGGGGGAGAGAAAGACAGACACCTGTTTCACTGCCTGTGAAGTGACTCCCCTGGAGGTGGGGAGCCGGGGGCTTGAACCCGGATCCTTATGCCGGTCCTTGTGCCATGTGTGCTTAACCCACTGTGCTACTCCGCCTACCCACCCACACCTTTTTTTTTTTTTTTTTTTTTTTTTTTTTTACCAGAGCACTGATCAGTTCTAGTTTATGGTGGTGTGGGGGGTTGAATCTGTGACTTTGGGACCTCAGGCACGACAGTCTATTTGCATAACTATTATACTATCTATCCCCACCTAAATCTTTTTTCTTGTATTTAATGCAATCTGGAAGTTCTATTTCTCATGAATACATAGTCACTAAATAAGTTTTTCGGCAGAATGAAAAAATAGGCATGGATAATAAATGTGCTACTTACCTATGATCGTAGAGCTATTGCTTGGAGTTGGGATTGAATTTAAAAGCATTCAATGGTTGTCTGTAGTGTGGTCTCCTTTGTGACCAAAATAGCAGCTGTATCTTACAGCTACTTGCTTGATAATGTCTTGTTTACTGCTGCACAGAAACATTTCTTTCATTAAGAAACTTCCCTTTCTTTGTGTCTGACACTGTTCTATTAACAATTTTGATTCTGCCCTTTTCACTTACATGTTCATCACCTTTGGACTCTAATTGACTCAAAAACCTGTTTGTCCAGTTTAGTATATGCTTAATTTTCCCTTTACTCAGGACTAATATTCTTATTGCTGTATGCTAAAATAGTTTAAACTTTATATATTTTTTACATGCTTAGATTGTTAACAAAAGCTAGTAGTAGCGCCCAGGTGGTGGCATACCTGGTTAAGCGCACACATTACAATGCACAAGGAACAGGGTCCAAGCCCCTGGTCCCTACCTATAGGCAGGAATTTTCACAAGTGGTGAAGCAGGGCTGCAGATGTCTCTCTGTTTCTCTCCCTCTCTATCTCCTCCTTCCCTCTCAATTTCTGTCTCTATCCAATAATAAATTAAAATATTAAAAAACATTATTTGTTTTTTATATGTTTAATTATGTTTAATATTTTATGTTTAATTATGTTTAACATTATATGTTTAATATTTTAATAAATTAAAATATTAAACAAAACAACAACAAAAAAGCTAGTACCATACAGCTTCTCTGAAGCCAGGGGCAGAGGTAGACTCCTTCAGAATTAGAGTTTGCACATTTATTGTATTAAAACGTCTAGTTTTCTTTTTTTCCTCTTTTTAAATTTTTTTTTATTTATTTTCCCTTTTGTTGCCCTTGTTTTTTATTGTTGTTGTAGTTACTGCTGTTGTTATTGATGTCATCATTGTTGTTGGATAGGACAGAGAGAAATGGAGAGAGGAGGTGAAAACAGAGAGGGGGAGAGAAAGATAGACACTTGCAGACCTGCTTCACCACTTGTGAAGTGACTCCCCTGCAGGTGGGGAGCCAGGGGCTAGAACCGGGATCCTTACTCCAGTCCTTCCGCTTCGTGCTAAGTGCGTTTAACCCGCTACAGCTACCGGACTCTCAAAATGTCCATTTTTCTTCTTTCTTTTCTCACTAGAGACCTACTCAGCCCTGGCTTATGGTAGTCTTGGTGAACTGAACCTGGGAACTTAGAGCCTCAGGCATGAAGTTAATTTGCATAACCATTATCCTGTCTTCCCAGTCCAAATTGTTCATTTTTCTACGATTAAGATCAGTCAGAGGACCAAACAGCTCATTAGTCACAATTCAAAGGCTCTTCTAACTTTCTAAAGTGCACGGGTAAAAGGATATGAGTAACAGGATATTCATAGGATTTGATCACATTTGGTCAGTGAATCCACTTCAATAAAATTATACCCATAGTCTTTTTTAAAACATCTGCAGCACTGCTTCAACACTCAAGAAGATTCTCCCCTGCAGATGGGGACAGGGTGCTTGAACCTGGGTCCTTGCATATTGTAATGTGTACTCAACTGTCTTTTTAAGGGTTTTTTTTGTTTGTTTTTGTTTTTAAATGCAGTACTGGAGAATGGACCCTGGGCACCACACAACTGTTGAGCTTTCTTCTTGATTCAGGTTTATAATTATTTTTATATTTTTAGAAAAGTAGAGAGGAAAAGATACCAAAGCATGTGGTGCTAGGGCTTGAATCTAGTGCTTACCTCATTCACATTAAGGGATGCGTTTTCCCGATTAAACCCTCTCTTGGTCCTTAAGAGTCTTTATTCTTTTAACAAATGTTAAATGAACCCCTACAATGTGCTAGCAGTCATTAACCTGTTTTAAGTATATAGTAGGGAGTCGGGCGGTAGCGCAGTGAGTTAAGCGCACATGGCGCAAAGCGCAAGGGCCGGGTGGAAGGATCCCGGTTTGAGCCAGCTTGAAACCAAGATCTTTACCCTGGTCCTCGCGCTTTGCGCCATGTGCACTTAACCTGCTGCGCTACCGTCCAACCCCCTTACCTTCTTAAAGATACTTGTGAGAGAGAAGGAGTGAGAGAGAACCAGTCTATCATCCTGGCTTAGGTAGTGCTAGGGACTGAACCCAGGGCCTCAAGCATGGTTAGGCAAGTGTTGGGCTATCAGAAAAGTCATCATTGTATTTTTCTTCTTTTTTCTATGCAAAAAACATGTCATGACTTTTCTAATAACCCGATCATGTTTTTGGTTTGTTTTAATATTTATTTACTAATGAGAGAGAAGCAGAGTATCACTCTGGCAGATGTATTGTCAGGGATCGAAGTCAGCACCTGATACTTCAGGGTCAAACACTTTTTCCACTGCACCACCTCCCAGGCTATAGTAAGGCGTGTGTTATAACTGCTGATCAAGGTGTCGCCAGGTTTGAATTATTCTGGGGGCTCTGATGGAAGACTTTTTTTTCCGGTCACCTCGCTAGCTGTTGATGTGATGTTGGCAATCTTGGAGTTCCTTGGCATGCAGAAGCACTCCCTAATCTCTTCCTTAATATTCATACAGCATTCTTCTTTATATAAGGACATCAGTCATACTGAATGACACAGCAGGTTGGGGGCTTACTCTACTACAGTAGAACCTCATCTGAACCAATGATACCTGAAATGACTTTATTTCCAAATAAGGTCACATTTCTTCTCTATCAAGGTTAGGGCTTCAACATGAAATTGGCGGTTCAACTCTACTACTATTACATACCATGACACGAGTTTATTTATTTATAAATCCTTTGCATTCAATACTATAGTAATAACTGTATGCTGGAGCTCCCTGAAACCTCATAGAAGACCTTGTCTATTTCCTGGGTTAAACACATCCTACTGATCTCACATGCTGCCTTCCATGACCAGCTCTCTGCTTACTTTGCCTGACTCATCTCCTCACATCCCCAGTAGATTTTGCATTCCAACCAGTCTGAACCATCTGCGGTTTCCTACATGTGCTAAACTCTCTTGGTTCAACAACTCTGGGCAAGCTGTTTCCCATTACTTGCATGTCCCCTTTCTCTTTGCTTCCTGTGAATACATAGTAAATTCCCAATCATGTTCTGAAGCTCAGCTCGAATATCATCTCTGGGAAACTTTCACTGATGGCTCTGGGCAACATAAGAACTTTTTTAGTGCCTGTGAGACTTTGTTCATAGCTCCACTGTTGCAAGTTCCTGTTTATAATTATTAGGTTAAATGAATGGTTGACTTCTTTATTTTCTTTGTTTGCCTCAAGGGTTGTTGTTGGGGCTCAGTGCCTACTCTACGAATCCACTGCTCCTGGATTTTGTTGCCTTTGTTGTTGTATTTATTGTTATTGTTGTCATTGGATAAGACAGAGAGAAACTGAGAGAGAAGGGGAGACACAGAGGGAGAGAGAAAGATAGACACCTGCAGATCTGCTTCACCACTTATGAAGTGACCCACCTTCAGGTGGGGATCCAGGGGCTCAAACCAACCGGGATCCTTACACTTCATACATTCTTTTTTTTTTTAAATTACTTTATTGGGGAATTAATGTTTTACATTCAACGTAAATACAATAGTTTGTACATGAATAACATTTCTCAGTTTTCCATATAACAATACAACCCTCACTAGGTCCTTTGTCATCCTTTTCCTGTATTCTCCCCCCTACCCACCCACCCCAGAGTCTTTTACTTTGGTGCAACATGCCAATTCCAGTTCAGGTTCTACTTGTGTTTTCGTTTCTGATCTTGTTTTTCAACTTCTGCCTGAGAGTGAGATCATCCCATATTCATCCTTCTGTTTCTGACTTATTTCACTTAACGTGAATTTTTCAAGGTCCATCCAAGATGGGCTGAAAACAGTGAAGTCACCATTTTTTAAAAAGATATTTATTGATTCCCTTTTTTTTTTTTTGCTTTCTTTCCTCCTTTATTTTTTAAAATATTTATTTATTCTCTTTTGTTGCCCTTTTTTAAAATAATTTATTTCTTTGTTGGGGAATTAATGTTTTACATTCAACAGTAACATGCATAACATCCCCCAGATTCCCATTTAACAATACACCACTTCATACATTCTAAATAGAAGCCCTTGCAGGTGAGCAATCTCCTGGCCCTCCTTACAATTATTTATTCTTACATAAAAGATATGTAGGTCAAATTAAAGATGATTTTTTTAATGTGATAAAGTTATATTCTGATAATTTGTACAAGAAAAATAAAATGGATACCCTTCATATTTTATTACTATTACTAAATATCAAGATTGTATGCTATTATGTCTTGTAAATTTATTTTGCTGGTGTAAATATAGAAATGCCATATTGGTCAAGTGCCATCATTTGTAACGCAGTGTGTCACTTGAAAGGAGACTGAAGGAGCTGACAGCTTTAAAAAAAAATGTATGTGGGAGTAAGGGGTAAGAGGTAAGGGGGGTGGGAGTAAGGCTCTTGGATTGAAATTCAGGAGTGTATACCATTTAATAATGGCCCAGAAGGAGACCTGTATACCAGGTAGTGTTTGATGCCCCAGAGGCCACAGGTTCAATCCCTGAAAGGCACCATCCTATGTCAGAGCTGAGCAATCCTCTGGCCCTCTCTCATTTTCCTTCCTTTCTCAAAAAAACATATAATTAAATCTTAAAGTATTATAAGGAGCTGATCTGATAAGTCTCAAATAGTCAACTGAACTGATAATGGCAGTTGAATTTAACAAGTAATTTTCTCCATAAGTCCCCATACCAATCCTTTAATATATATATTACATATTAAATATATAAATATAATATGAAATGAGCAAACAAATGTTATTTAGCTACTTAAGTTTATTCCCTGCAATCCAATCTCCTACAAAGTAACTAACATTTAATTTTTTTCAAATTTTTATTATCTTTATTTTATTTGATAGAGATAGCCAGAAATTAAGAGGGAAGGGGGTGATAGAGAGGGAGAGAGGGAGAGAGAGACACCTGAAACACTGCTTTACCACTTGCAAGTCTTTTCCCCTGCAGGTGGGGACCAGGGGCTCAAACCCAGGTCCTTGCACACTGTAATGTGTGCGCTCAACCAGGTGTGCCACCACTCGGCCCCTCTTTTAATTTTTTTTTTTAAACATACTTTTTTCAAAGTTTTTTTTTTCCCTCCAGGGCTATCAGTGGGACTCAGTGTGCACTATGAATCCACTGCTCCTGGCAGCCATGTTTTTCCCATAGGACAGAAATTGAGAGGGGAGGGGAAGATAGACAGGGAGAGAGAAAGATAGACACCTACAGACTTACTTCACTGCTTGAAAAGAGACCCCCCTCACCCCCCACAGGTAGGGAATAGGGGCTCCAACCGGGATCCTTGAGCCGGTCCTTGTGCTTCGCACTGCGTGCACTTAACCCAGTCCTCCACCGTCCAACCCCCTTTTTAATATATATATATATATATATATTTTTTTTTTTTTAAATATTTATTTGTCACATATGTACACATCAATTTCAAACTTCATATAGTTTTTACTTATCAACACAAAGGCGGCTGAGTAATTCCTTTTATAGTTAATTCTTTTTTATTTTTATAATTTTATTTATAAAATGAAACTACAATACTATAGGATAAGAGGGGTACAACTCCACACAATTCCCACCACCAGGACTCCATATCCCATCATTTCCCCTCCCTTGATAGCTTTCCTATTCTTTTTTTTTTTTAATGTATTTCTTTATTGGGGAATTAAATGTTTTACATTCAACAGTAAATACAATAGTTTGTACATGCAATAACATTCTCCAGTTTCCCATTTAACACTACAACCCCCACTATGTCATATATCATCCTTCATGGACCTGTATTCTCCCCACCCACCCACCCCAGAGTCTTTTACTTTGGTGAGATATGCCAATTACATTTCAGGTTCTACTTGTGTTTTCGTTTCTGATCTTGTTTCTTAACTTCTGCCTGAGAGTGAGATCATCCCATATTCATCCTTCTGTTTCTGACTTATTTCACTCAACATGAATTTTTCAAGGTCCATCCAAGATCGGCTGAAAACGGTGAAGTCACCACTTTTTACAGCTGAGTAGTATTCCATTGTGTATATATACCACAACTTGCTCAGCCACTCATCTGTTGTTGGACACCTGGGTTGCTTCCAGGTCTTGGCTATTACAAATTGTGCTGCTAAGAACATATGTGTACACAGATCTTTTTGGATGGATGTGTTGGGTTCCTTAGGATATATCCCCAGGAGAGGAATTGCAGGATCATAGGGTAGGTCCATTTCTAGCCTTCTGAGAGGTCTCCAGACTGTTCTCCACAGAGGTTGGACCAATTGACATTCCCACCAGCAGTGTAGGAGGGTTCCTTTGACCCCACACCCTCTCCAGCATTTGCTGCTGTTCCCTTTTCTGATGTATGACATTCTCACAGGAGTGAAGTGATATCTCATTGTTGTCTTGATTTGCATTTCTCTGACAATCAGAGACTTGGAGCGTTTTTTCATGTGTTTCTCGGCCTTTTGGATCTCTTCTCTGGTGAATATTCTGTCCAAGTCCTCCCCCTATTTTTGGATGGGGTTATTTGTTGTCTTGTTGTTGAGTCTGGCAAGCTCTTTATATATGTTGGTTATTAAACTCTTATCTGATGTATGGCATGTAAAGATCTTCTCCCATTCTGTGAGGGGTCTCTTGGTTTGGGTAGTGGTTTCTTTTGCTGTGAAGAAGCTTTTTAATTTGATGTAGTCCCATAGGTTTATACTTGCCTTAGTCTTCTTTGTAATGGGATTCGTTTCATTGAAAATGTCTTTAAAATTTATGTGGAAAAGAGTTCTGCCAATATTTTCCTCTAAGTATCTGATAGTTTGTGATCTAACATCCAAGTCCTTGATCCACTTGGAATTTACTTTTGTATTTGGTGAAATACAGTGGTTCAGTTTCATTCTTCTGCATGTTTCAACCCATTGTTTCCAACACCATTTGTTGAAGAGACTCTGCTTTCCCCATTTAATAGTTTGGGCACCTTTGTCAAAGATTAGATGTCCATAGGTGTGGGGCTTACTTCTGGGCTCTCAATTCTATTCCACTGGTCAGTATATCTATTCATGTTCCAGTAGCAAGCAGTTTTGATGACAATGGCCCTATAATACAATCTGAGATCTGGGAACATGATGCCTCCGGTTCTGTTCTTTTTTCTCAAGATTGTTTTGGCAATTCTAGGTCTTTTCTGGTTCCAGAGAAACATTTGTAGCATTTGTTCTATTCTCCTAAAAACGTGCTTGAGATCTTGATGGGGATAGCATTAAATTTGTAGATGGCTCTGGGTAGTATATTCATTTTCATGATGTTAATTCTTCCAACCCATGAACATGGCATACCTTTCCACTTCTTTGTGTCTTTTTCAATTTCCTTGAGTAGTGACTCATAATTTTCAGTATACAAGTCTCACTTCTTTGGTTAAGTTTACTCCGAGATATTTTATTGTTTTAGTTGCTATAGTAAAAGGAATTGATTTCAGTTTCTTCTAACCTAGTGTTTGCATAGAGGAATGCCACTGACTTTTGAATGTTAATTTTATAGCCTGACACCTTACAGTATTGCCTGATGATATCCAAAAGCTTCTTGCTGGATTCCTTAGGTTTTTCTATGTATACTATCATGCCATCTGTAAATAGGGAGAGTTTGACTACTTCTCTTCCAATCTGTATGCCTTTAATTCCTTGCTCCTGCCTGATGGCTATGGCAAGAACTTCCAACACTATGTTGAATAGTAATGGTGATAGTGGGCATCCCTGTCTAGTACCTGATCTGAGTGGAAATGCTTCCAGTTTTTCACCACTGAGTATGATGTTGGCTGTAGGTTTGCTATATATAGACTCCACTATCTTCAGGAATTTTCCATCTATTCCCATTTTTTGTAGTGTTTTGATCATAAAGGGATGTTGTATTTTGTCAAAGGCTTTCTCTGTATCTATTGATATGACCATGTGGTTTTTGGTCTTGCTTTTTTTGATGTAGTGGATCACATTGATTGACTTACGTATATTAAACCAACCTTGCATGCCTGGGATAAACCCCACTTGGTCATGATCAACAATCTTTTTGATATACTGCTGTATCTGGTTGGCTAGAATTTTGTTCAATATTTTAGCATCTATGTTCATCAGATATATTGGTCTGTAGTTTTCTTTTTTGGTTGTGTCCCTGTCTGCATTTGGTATCAGAGTGATGTTGGCTTCATAGAAGCTGGCAGGGAGTATTCCAGTGTCTTTAATCTTCTGGAAGACTTTTAAAAGTAGAGGTATTAGTTCTTCTTTGAAGGTTTTGTAGAATTCATTTGTAAAACCATCTGGTCCAGGACTTTGTTTTTGGGGAGATTTTCGATAACTGTTTCAATTTCATTAGCTGTGATGGGCCTGTTCATGTTATCCACTTCCTCTTTACTTAGTTTTGGAAGTTGGTAGGTATCTAGGAAATCGTCCATTTCTTCCAGGTTCTCTAGCTTGGTGGCATATAGTTGTTCATAGAAGCCTCGCATGATATGTTGAATTTCTGCAGTGTCTGTTGTGATATCTCCTCTTTCATTTACTATCCGATTTATTTGAGTCTTCTCCCTTTTTGTTTTGTGAGTCTGGCTAAACGTTTATCGATTTTGTTTACTCTTTCGAAGAACCAACATTTACTTTCGTTGATCTTTTGTATGGTTTTCCTATTCTCAATGTTATTTATTTCTGCCCTAACTTTAGTGATTTCTGTCCTTCTGGTTGCTTTAGGATTCCTTTGTTGTTCTTCTTCTAGGTCTTTAAGATGTGCAGTCAGGCTGTTTATTGGTGCTTTTTCTTGTTTCCTAATGTGTGCTTGTATAGCTATGAACTTCCCTCTCAGTACTGCCTTAGCTATGTCCCAAATATTTTGATAGCTTGTGTCTTCATTTTCATTGAACTCTCGAAACATTTTGATTTCTTCCTTGATTTCCTCTTTGACCCAGAAGTTGTTAAGAAGTGTATTGTTGAGCTTCCACATTTTGGGACTGTTACTAATCTTTTAAGATTAAAAAGATTGATTTAAGATTGATTTAATCTTAAATTAAATTAAATCAATTAAATTGATTTAAGATTAATTTAAGATTGATTGTTAAGTGTTAGTTTAATTCCACTGTGGTCTGAGAAGATGCTTAGGATGATTTCAATGCTCTTGAATTGGGTGATGCTGTCTTTGTGGCCTAATATATGGTCTATCCTTGAGAATGACCCATGTGGATTTGAGTAAAATGTGTATTCCAGTTTCTTGGGATGAATGGCTCTGAAAATGTCCAATAGTTCTAGTTTATCTATCTCTTCATTTAGCTCCCTTATGTCTTTATTGATTTTCTGCCTGGATGATCTGTCAAGTTGAGAGAGTGGGGTGTTGAAGTCCCCTACTATGACTGTGTTGCTGTTAATATATTGCGGTAGCTCTTTCAGTAGACATTTGATGTATTTAGATGGCTTCTCATTGGGTGCATAGATGTTAGTAATTATTAAGTCCTCTTGATTGACTGATCCTCTGAGCACTAAGTAGTGTCCATTCCTATCTTTTTTAATCTTATCTATTTTAAAGTCTATTGTGTCAGATATGAGAATAGCTGTTTCTGCCCTTTTTTGTGGGCCATTGGGTTGTATGATAGTTTTCCATCCTTTCACTTTAAGTCTGTGTTTGTCTTGTTGAGTTAGGTGGGTTTCCTGTTGACAGCATATTGTTGGGTTGTGTTTTCTGATCCATCTTCCTACTCTGTGTCTTTTAATAGTTGAATTCAGGCCATTGACATTTATTGATATCAAAGATTGAAGATATTTTAAAGCCATTCTCGTCGAGTTTTAGAGTGTTTTGATATATGTCCTATTTGTGGTGGTCTGATTGTTTATAGGAGACCTTTCAGAACTTCTTTCAGGGCAGGCTTGGTGATAGTTGATTCCTTCAACTGTTGCTTGTCTGAGAAGGTTTTGATGCCTCCTTCTAGTCTGAATGACAGTCTAGCAGGATATAGTATTCTTGGTTGAAAGTCTTTCTCCTTGAGCACCCAATAGATATCCTGCCATTCTCTTCTGGCCTGTAGTGTTTGTATGGAGAAGTCTGCTGCTAATCTTATGGGTTTTCCTCTGTAGGTGACTCTTTGTTTTTCTCTTGCAGCCTTGAGGATCCTTTCTTTATCCTTATTCCTTTCCATTCTAAGTATGATATGTCTTGATGTCTTTAGGTCTGGGTTAATTCTGTTTGGGACCCTGTGGGCTTCTTGAATCTTTATGTCTTTGATGTTGTCTAGACTAGAGAAATTTTCAGCTATTATGGCCTGGAAAATACTTTCTTCCTCTCCTTCTCTTTCTTCCTTTGGTAAGCCAATAATGCCTATATTGTTTCTTTTGAAGTCATCCCATAGGACTCTGTTGTTTTCAGCATCTCTTAATCTCTTTTTGAGATCTCTTACTTCTTTTTTAGTTGTCTCTAATTCATCCTCAATCTTGCTAATTCTGTCTTCAGCCTCATTGATTCTATTCTCTCTGCGCTCTACTGTTTTCTGGAGTTCATCTATTTTGTTGCCCTGTTCTGATACTGTTTTAGCTTGTTCAGCTAGTTGCGTTCTTAGCTCAGCGATTTCAGCTTTCAGCTCTCTAATAACCATGAGATAATTAGTATTTTCTTCCATAGTCTCATTTGTTGTTCCTGTATTTCTGATTATAATTTTTTCAAATTCTTTACTCACTCCTGTTATTATTTCCTTAGCTAATGTTTGGATGTTGAACTCATTATTTTGTGCTTCACCCTCTGGAGGACTTTTAGCTGGACTTTTGTCCTGGTTAGTTTCTCCAATATTTCTTCTCGTTGTTTTAACCATTTTATATATTATGGTATGAGTTCCCTTTATCAGTACTTTTCAAATTACTGATCACTATTGCCTGGATTGACTTGTGTATAAGTAAGTTAATTAAAGGGTTCACAGTGGTGGAAGTTAACAGTTGTTTCTATAGTATTTTAATCCCTGAGTTGGAGCTCAGTGGTTTAAAAGCCTCTTTTTTTTTTTTCCCTGTAGGCTATGGGAATCTGAGGGCTTTTAAACTATCAATAGGCTTCTTAGCTAATTCACTGACTCCTGACCAAGAGATAAAGCAGGGTGTAGCAGAGATAGTCCAGTGGTTATGCAAAGAGACTTTCACAGCCCCTCAGCTATGCCACCGAGGTACAGGTCTTCTCCTGAGTTTCCTGGTTAGATCTCTGTCCCCTGGTGTCCCTCCCTGTCGCTGCTCCAGATTCTGAGGGCAGTAGCAATGGAGACTCAGAGTTGCACTTGGTGAGTCTCTGGGGAGTCTTCTCCTCACTTCAGCTGTCCGCTTGTTGGTGGAGCAGACTGGAGGTGGTGTCTCAACTGATAAACTGCTGGACTGTTACCAGCCACTTAATCTCTCCTTACGCTCCTCTCTCCTCTCTGTCACCAGCCACACGTGTTTGTACTCACCGGTGATTTAGTGGGTTTCTGTGGTCATCCTAGTCCTGTCTTGTTTCGGTCCCGGGTGGTCTCCTTTGGTATTCCTAGTTGATCTGGGAGAGGAGCAGCTTTCCTATTCTTTATACCTCAGGGAGTATGGACCCAGGGTCATTGTGGGATGCAGAAGGTGCAAGGTCTGGCTTCTGTAATTGCTTCTCTGCTGAACATAGGTGTTGACAGGTCAATCAATACTCTCAGCCTATCTCTCTCTTGCCCTAGTGGGTTGGGGCTCTCGGGAAGCGGGTCTCCAGGACATTGGTGGGGTTGTCTGTCCAGGGAAGTCCAGTTGGCATCATGTTAGCATCTGGAACCTGGTGGCCATTTTTCTGCCATTAGGGCTATCACTACGGTTGGTACCAGCACAAGTCCGGTGCTATTTCTAGGCATCATTATGCTTTCCTTTCTGATAGAGGGTAAGAGACTTCACCACTCAAGAAGTATCTGCTCCTGCAAGTGCTCCTGTGTGGTTGTCTGGATAATGTGTACTTCTTTCTTTCTTTCTTTCTTTCTTTGCCTTCAGAGTTACTGCTGGGGCTTGGAGCCAGCAGTACCACTGCTTCCGGTGGTGGATATATTGGATAGGACACAGAGAAATTGAGAGGGGAGGGGAGATAGAGAAAGGTAAACACCTGCAGACCTCCTTTACATGTGAAGCAGACCCCCTGCAGGTGGGGAGCAAGGGCTGAACCCGGATCCTTGCGTGGGTCCTAGCACTTCACACTATATCTGCTTAACTGGATGCACCCCCACCCCCCCCATCCCTGACTGGATAATGTATATTCTCTACTGGATGAACCACCTGCTGACCCTCCAATTAATTCTTTAATAGGTTAGGTATGAATGGATGTAATGTTGGGCTATACAGATTTTTTTTTTTTAACCATAAAAGAACATCACAAGGGGGAGTCTGATGGTAGCGCAGCGGGTTAAGCGCATGTGGCGCAAAGCGCAAGAACCAGCATAAGGATCCTGGTTCGAGCCCCCGGCTCCCCACCTGCAGGCGAGTCGTTTCACAAGCGGTGAAGCAGGTCTGCAGGTGTCTATCTTTCTCTCCCCCTCTGTCTTCTCTCCTCTCTCCATTTCTCTCTATCCTATCCAACAACAATAATATCAACCTTAACTACAACAATAAAACAAGGGCAACAAAAGGGAATAAATAATAATAAATAAATAAATAAATAAATAAAGGAACTTAAAAAAAAGAACATCACAAGGTTGTTAGATGATTACAAAGAAATAAGTATTAGATACTATGGGGGGCTGGGTGGTGGCGCACCTGGTTAAACGCACATAGTTAAGCTCAAGGACCTGGGGTTCCAGCCCTTGCTCCCCACCTGCAGGAGGTCTGCTTCAAGCCTAAAGCAGGTCTGCAGGTATTTACCTTTCTCTCTCTTCTTTAACACTGATTTTTTTATTATTTAATTATTTATTTAAGAAAGGAGATATTAACAAAACTGTAGGATAGGAGGGGTACAACTCCACACAATTCCCACCACCCGATCTCCATATCCTATCCCCTCCCCTGACAGCTTCCCCATAATCTATCCCTCTGGGAGTATGGACCCAGGGTCATTGTGGGTTGCAGAAGATGGAAGGTCTAGCTTCTGTAACTGCTCCCCCCGCTGAACATGGGCGTTGACTGGTTGATCCATATTCCCAGTCTGTCTCTCTCTTTCCCTAGTAAGGTGGGTCTCTGGGGAAGCTGAGCTCCAGGACACATTGGTGGGGTCATCAGTCCAGGGAAGTCTGGTCAGCATCAAGCTGGCCTCTGGAACCTGGTGGCTGAAAAGAGAGTTAACATACAAAGCCAAACAAATTGTTGAACAATTATGGACCTAAAGGCTGGAGTAGTGCAGATGAAGTGTTGGGGGGTACTCACTGCAGACTCTCGTGTACTTCTGCTTTCAGGTATATATTTTGCCCTAGTTTATGGATACATGTGAGCATATGCTCTATCTCAGGGTACGTGATCTATATCTAGGTTTTGGGACTTTGTTAGGAAGTGAACCACCTGGAATGGAATTAGAGAATACTATGAAAGGAAAGGTCTCACCCGAGTAATGAAGCTGAAGCGTTGCCATTCCATACCTGAAGTCTCTGGACACAGCCTGAAGTGAAGCATGCTGGAGTGGGACTCGTTGCTAACATTGATTTTTTTAAAAGGTTATTTATTTATCAGAAAGGTAGGAGGATAGACATCACCCTGGTACATGTGCTGCCAGGGCTTGAACTCAGGACGTCATGCTTGAGAGTCCAGTGCTTTATCCACTGAGCTGCTTCCCGGACCACTCTCTCTCCCTTTCTATCTCTCCTCCCCTCTTAATTTTTGTCTTATCTAATAAAAATTAGAAAAGGAATATATATTAGATACTATGTTTTATTCTAATTTAGTTTTTTCTTAAAGTTTATTCATATTGCTTAACTCTAAGTTTCTTTTTAGTTTTTTTAAGTTTCTTTTTAAAAATTCTTTATTGGGAGATTCATGGATTATAGTCAACAGTAAAATACAGTAGTTTGTACATGGATAACATTTCTCAGTTTTCCATATAACAACTCAACCCCCACTAGGTCCTCCTCTGCCATCATGTTCCAGGACCTGAACCCTCCTCCCTACCCCAGAGTCTTTTCCTTTGGCGTAATACACCAACTCCAGTCCAACTTCTGCTTAATGTTTTCCCTTCTGATTTTGTTTTTCAACTTCTGCCTATGAGTGGGATCATCCCATATTAATCCTTCTGTTTCTGACTTAAAAACTCTAAATTTCTGATGATAGCTATCCAAGAATCAAATTTGAGTATTGTGTTATTTCACTAATAGGTGGAACTTAAGAAACACAGAGAGGGGAAAACAGGATGAAACTGAGGTTAACTAAGTGTTTGAGAATCCCTAATTTCTTGATAGACTCCTGAATTATAATGCCTGTTATTTTTCTGCTGAAATATTTTTCTTAACTATTGACAGCTATGTATTACACCAGACTTGTAAGAAATTCTTTGTAATCTCTGTAGTTCTGTCTCCAGCCCTTAGTAGCGTTTGGCCATATCAGGGTAAACAGTGGTCAACAGGCCTTTAGGCTAACATGAAGCTTGTCTTATCAGACATCCCAGAATTATACTCACATCCTTGGGGTAAGGTCAGGATTTGCAGAGTAAACACAGAATCTTATATAGTTACTAGAACTGGAGAGAACAAGTCTAATATAGAGTGGTTTAAGCACATGTTACCATATGCAAGGACTTGGGTTTGAGCGCCCAACTCCCCACCTGCAGGGGGGACGCTAAAATAGAAAGAAAAAAAATGGAGTGGTCTATATACTAGGAGAAAGAGATCATTTAATTATGCATGCCTTTGAGATATTTTGTGTAAAATGTTAAAAAAAAAAAGATATTTTGTGTATACCCTTAAGGTACTTAAACTTGACATGGCTGCATGCACATGTACCCAACATAGGGGAACAGTGAGCCCGTGTGAGTTAATAGAGGGGCTGGGCAGTGGCGCACCTGGTTAAGTGCACACAATACAGTGCACAAGGACCCAGGTTCAAGCCCCTGGCCCCCATCTGCAGGGAAAGCTTCATAAGGTGTGAAGCAGGACTGTGGCTGTCTCTCCGTCTCTCTCCCTTTCTATCTACCCCTGCCCTCTCAATTTCTCTCTGTCTCTATCTAGTAATAAATAAATATATTTAAAAAAGGAAAGAGACAAACATATGAAGGAGATTCGGCAGATACATGAGGAGGATTAGGAGATACACATGTGGGAGACATTTCTGCAGAACCTTGAGACTTGAATGAAACTCTGCTCCCCAGAATTCTGAGAACCCCAACATGTGTTTTTTTCTTCCTTAATACTAAGTATTACTAAGGTTAATAAAATGCAAGTACTAAATTGGGAAAATAATTTTCTTCACCCAAGAGGGTCAGGAACAGACAGGGCCAAAAGAATAGTAGTATCTGCATAGTGAAAATGCATTTAGGGGCAACTGTAAAAAAAATGCATTTAGGGCGATGTGGGAGATTATACAGTGAAAAAGTGTTCGACACTTAAGTATAAGGTCCCAAGTTCAATCCCTGGTATTGTATGTGCCAGTGATACTCTGGTTTCTCTCTTTCCTATAAATAAACAAATGAATCATAGCGCTTTTAGGATGAGGAACATAAGAGGACAACAATGTACAAAGAGACCAGATTCTAAGAAGCATAGAGGATAGCTTTTTCTTTTTCTTTATTGGGAGATTAATGGTTTACAGTTGACAGTAAAATACAACAGTTTGTACATCCATAACATTTCCCAGTTTTCCACATTTCCATTCAGCCCCCTGAGAACAGTTTTAATCACTGCTAACATACATTTATTACAGGTAGAATTTGAGTGCAAATCTTTAGCTTTTATTTCAGTGACTGACAAACACAGGGCTATGAATTAAAATATATACATAAGACAGACTCTTTCTTACTAAATGGGATGCTGCCCTCCTCAAATCACTAAGCAAAATTAGTTAGGGGTTGCCAAAATAGATCATTTGGAAAGTGCACTATTTTGTCACATGTAAGACCCAGTTTCGAGTCCAGCCTCCACCATATTGAAGGAAGCTGTGATGCTGTGACCTGTTTCACTTTCTGTCTCTGTCTAGAGAAAAAAGCCAAGCCAAGCCAAACAACAGTAACAAAAAGGACTTTTAGAGGCCTGTGAGGTGGTGCAGTAAGTGTAGTAAGTGGTGGAGTAGCTGCCAAACTTGGAAGCCTGAGACCCTCAGTTCAATCCCCAGCACCTTATGTGCCAGAGTAATGTACCAGTTCTCTATCTTTCTCACTATGCTGTGTGTGTGTCTACATATATGTGTGTATGTATATATTTATATATTTCATATATTTTAAAAGCTAATTTAATTTCTAAACAAATAAACAAAACAAACCCACATACAAACAAAACTCTCAAAAGTTACCTTAAACAAACAAAGTCACTTTTTCTAGATCACAGGTCACACTGGTTATCTCTTCTTCTTCTAGCGTTTGCCACTGGTTATCTCTGACTCACAGGGAAGCTTTGTCTGGCTTGAACTGTTTCTTTGGAAACTCCACATTAAAAAAAATTAGATACTTAGCAAATTGAAGCACTTCACTGCCATACAGAAAGGTGAGATGCAAAGACACCTTGTATATAAGGTACACCTTCCTCACCACTTCATTTAACCCAGCACTGTTTTTCTTACCAAAACCATTTGGCATTTAAACCTATAACCTCTAGCTCTTTTCTTATCATAAAGATCACAAAGTTGTACTTTATATACTTCTTTTCAACATTTATCTACTGAACAGTGACAATGTGTAAGATACTGTGCATACACATATAAATATGCTCACTTGGTAGAGTGCACACATTATCATGCAAGAGGACCTAGGCCTGAGGCCTAGCTGACCACATGGGAACTCCTATAATAATTAAGTGAAAAAAGCTCTAGAGCCTGTGAGTTCTCCTAAGGTCAAAAGTTTGGTAGAGAAGACTGAGAAAAATGAACATTAAAGGGCAAGGCGGTGGTGCACCTAGTTGAGTGCATGTTACCATATACCAGAATCCAGGGTTAAGATGTGGTACTGGGGATTTAAACCTCCCTGCTCTACTCACAGACTCATCCCCCCTAACCTTGCTTGTGTGCTTTTAGACCACAGTCCTTCCTCTGTCAATCACTGAGTATTGTCAGCATATCAGATATATCAGATGATACTGTAATGAATATTGTCACATAGAACTGTGCAGAATGAGATAAAGAGCAGTCACTTATCCTAAGAATCTCCAACAATTAAATGAAAGACAGAAGCAACGTTCAGAGGCCTAGATACAGAATAGGTAAGTGTGTGTAATGATCTGAGGTTCAGAGTTAGCAGCACAGATAGAAAGAAAAAGAATTGGGAGTCGGGTGGTAGTGCAGCGGGTTAAGGACCGGCGTGAGGATCCCATTTCGAGCCTCCAGCTCCCCACCTGCAGGTGCGTGGCTTCACAGGCGGTGAAGGAGGTCTGCAGGTGTCTATCTTTCTCTCCCCTTCTCTGTCTTCCCCTCTTCTCTCCATTTCTCTCTGTCCTACCCAACAATGACGACATCAATAAAAACAACAATTACAACAATAAAAAAATTAAAATTCCTTCTATCTAATAAGTAAATAAAATATTAATTAAAAAAAGAAATAAAAAGAATTATAATGTAAATGGTTGAAGTACTGACAAATATTCAGTACAAGTTAGATTCCAAAGAAAGTACAGAAAGAAAGTACCACTGGGCAGTAGCGCAGTGGGTTAAGCGTATGTGGCGCAAAGCGCACGGACGGCTTAAGGATCCCGGTTGGAGGCCCGGGCTCCCCACCTGTAGGGGAGTCGCTTCACAGGTGGTGGAGCAGGTCTGCAGGTGTCTGTCTTTTTCTCCCCCTCTCTGTCTTCCCCTCCTCTCTCCATTTCTCTCTGTCCTATCCAACAATGACGACATCATTAACAACAATAATAAGTACAACAACAATAAAACAAGGGCAACAAAAAAAAAAGGGAACACACACACACACACATACATATATATATGGGGAACTGGTGTAGGGTTGCCAGACTTACTAACAAAATAAACAAACACAAAAGGATATTTATTCAAGTATGAGCTTCAGACAAAAAAAGTGTTTTTCTTCCGGTCAGACTACTTTTTTAGTATAACTATTTCCCAGATATTATAGAAACATACTGATACTAAAAATGTATTCACTGCTAAGCCAAAGTCTGATTTCATTAGATGGCTCATATTTTATCTGGCAATAATAATTAAATGAAAAAAAGCTCTAGTCTGGGAGTCCTCCTAAGGTCAAAGATTTGGTAGAGAAGACTGAGAAAAATGAACATTAAAGGGCAAGGTGGTGGTGCGCCTAGTTGAGTGCACATACTACCATTCACAAGAATCCAGGATCAAGAAGTGAGAGTACACCTGAGCTGGGCACTTAGGAGGTCAGATTGTCTCAGCTTTTGCTTGGTTGGTGATTTCTACAAATTTCCACGCATTGTATTAAGAGACACTTTTCTATATCTATAGGGTTACCAGTTAAGAAGCATTTGAAATTCATTTTACTATTTTTAGTCTTCTCTAGGGATTTACTGCTGTAGGTTTTTTGTTTGTTTGTTCAAGCCCCTAGTCCCCACTTATAGGGGGAAAGCTTCATGAGCAACCAAGCAAAAATGCAGGTTGCTCTTTCTCTTTCTCTCTCTCTATTTCCTCCTCTCCTCTGTTTCTCTGTGTTTATATAATAAATAAATATTTAAAAAACATATTAAAAGAAGAAAAATGAATATTAAAACACTGTAATTTATTATTTCAGAGATGGTAGAGTGATAAAAGGGATTAAGAAGAATACATGGGATTCTGTAACTGAAACAGATAGCAAGTGAGGGTCCAGAGAGAAACACTGAGGCAAGAACATTAGCATGAACAATAAGGATAGTTAAAATGATGGCTAAAGGGTAGAGGGATGAACATGAGTCAACTACCAAAGGTAGTCAAAGAAAGAGAGTATAGCCAAAGACCACAAAAATTACCTGGAGGCCTTTTTGTATACTAGAGTAGTAATAACTTTAAATTCTGTGATGCAGAACTGGGGGATTTTCAGATGCGTAGAGCCTGTCATCAGAGAGCAGCCAGAGTTCAGCTATGATGAAAAGGCTCAGTATATGATATGTTTTCAATAGAGCTGCTGTTAGAGACAAAAGCGCAGAAGACAAGATCAGTGTCACATGTGACTGGAAGTAGAAGCAAAAAGACATGCAGGTGAAGAGAAAACTAACAAATAAAGAACCTAATCTTGATCAGAAGGTAGGATTCTCTGAAGAAGTGAGACATGAGCTGAAATCCAAGAATACAGTCATATTCAAAAACATCCTCTGTTCATCAGACCCCAAGTTAGAGAGTATCCCAAGCTTGTTACTCTTCCAGTTTCAGTGAGTGCTCCACTCTCAATCAAGTCATACAGCGCAGAGACAAGCAAGACATTCGTAACATCAGACTCCATTATGCTTACTACCTGAACTATCAATATATGCATCAAAGAAGAGGAAAACACTCTGGGCAAAGAATACAACATAATCAATATTCTTATTTTGAAAAGTAGCATGATATATGGGAGAAATTAAAGATCTTTTATTTTAGTAAAGAACAGGAAGGGGTTAAGTCATGAAAAGTTTTGTAGGTAATGTTAAGGGTTTTGTTCTTTATTTTTTTCATGCAGGTGAGAGTACACCTGAGCTGGGCACTTAAGAGGTCAGGTTGTCTCAGTTTTTGCTTGGCTGGTGATTTCCACAAATTTCCCGGCATTGCACTAAGAGACACTTTTCTGTATCTATAGGGTTACCAGTTAAGAAGCATTTAAAATTCATTATGTACACTCCTATTAATTTGTAGTCATATAAATAAAAGAAAATTCATTTTACTATTTTTAGTCTTCTCTAGGGATTTACTGCTGTAGGGTTTTTTGTTTGTTTGTTTCAGAGAGACACAGAAGATGGTAGAGAAAAATACCACTGCACTCAAGTTTCCCTTAGTGTGGCAGGGGACTGGGGGCTCTATTCTTGGGGCATGGGCCTGCCAAGGTGTTTTATTACCAGAGCATTCCTCAGCTCTGGCTTTTGATGGTGATGGGGCTTAAACCTAGGACCTTTGTTTCTCTGGCATAGAAGTCTTTTTGCAAAACCAGTATGTTATCTTCTTAGCTCCTTTCATCCTTTTTTCTTTCTTTCTCCCAATGTCAGTATCATTTTATTGAGGAAAAGCTGGCTACAGGATTGTTGCAGTTACACTTGTACATTTTCCCCAAGATAAGCATCAGTACATTTTCTCTCAACCACTGAGTGTGATTTCCAGTTTCTTGTGTAAGTCAGAAGTTTAGAGTGTGGAATGGAACTTGGTGATCATGATCAAATTTACTAAATTTACAAACAAACAGAGGTTTTGAAAGATGAAGCATCAGCCTGTCACTGAGGTAATAAGTAGCAGATATTTTCCTGTCCTAGTGTCCTATTCTCGCCATCGTGCTACATTTCATTAGATATATGCTGACAGTCATTTCCAACTATAAAGTTTTTATTTTATGTGTTAAATGCCGCTAATACTGTCACCAATTAAAGAATTTGAGGACTCCAAGAAAAACAAGTCTATGAACAAATATTAAAATTTTACTTAGGGTGCCAGGACAACCTATACCCGGGAGAGCTCATTCTTAACCACGTCTAGATCTTTGGCCATCATCGTATGGGAGCACCTGCATCTCTGGGAATTTCACAAGGGGTGGAGCTATTAGTGTCTCTCCTCTCTCCCTCTCCATGTTATCTGCTCCCCCCCCCTGTTGAAACAACACCCCCCCCCCCAACTGGGAGCAGAGGAATCCTGCAGGGGAGGAGCTGCAGCGATAATCCTGGTGGCAAAATAAAATTTACCACGAAATATTTTAAAAAGCAAAATTTAAAAAGGGCAAAGACTTCTAACTTACTTGGAGTATATAGCAGGTAATTTTGGAAAGTTACATTAACCATGCCTGGAAAGGTGCAGGAAATTGAGTTATTTTATGACTTTAAGTCTGAAACTGATCATTTTTCAGCTTGACTATTTTTCTTTTTTACATCTATTTCCTCAACTTTTGATCTCATGTGAGACCTTAAGGGTTAAAATAAGGTCATCTTACAACAACAACAATAAGAACTACAGCAGCAATGAAAAACAAGGGCAACAAAAAGGGAAAATAAATAAATATTAAAAAAAAAAGGTCATCTTCCAGATTTGGTTACAAATGTATCACTGTTATCCATCTCCCAACATTTCTTGTCTTTTAAGCAACAATTCAAAACACACCCTTACCAAGTATCACCCAGTAAATACTAAAATACAGGATCTTAAAAACATAAATAAATAAGTTTGCTTTGCAAGTTTCCTTAGGGCCTGAGGTAGGTACTTATAATACAATCTTTAAAAGGTCCAGTCATAAAAGTTAAAAAGAAATATCCAGGGAGCTCTTACCTTCAAGTACGGAGTAATTTTAAAGTGATGGGTTAGCAGGAAGTTACTGCCCTCAAAAGCATTAGAGTTGATTTTAGCAACAGTAAACAAATCTTTCCAGGACATCAAGTGATTTTTAGCCCCTTCTGTCAGTAACTATTGCTTAACAGATGGCCCCTACATAACTATTCTCCTGAGCTGAGCATCCCCCAAATTAGATTTCTATTCTTTTCTTTTTTTAGCTTGAAATAGGCTACAAGGGACTCAAGGCGCCCCAGGGAAAACGGAAGAGAAAGTGACAGAAGTGAAACAAAGTCTGCGAGGTAGAAAAGAGTGCGACCTGGGTCGCTGCAGATTTGGGGTCCAGGGTGAGGGTTCTTCCTGGCCACTCACGGGGCACCGGAGTTCACGCTGGCGACAACCGCAAGCCTTCCTAAAGCCGCTCTCCTGGCTACTAACCGCGCCCGGGGGAGCTTTGACCTCCAAAGCGGGCCTGCTTTGCGACCCCGCCCCTTCGTTTTCAGACTCAGGCCTTTGATTGGTTCCTAGAGGGATTCCTCAGAGTAGTTCACCCAATGAAGAGCCCGGCCGGTGCCCCGGCTGCCCCGCCCCTCCGGGAGAGCCCGCCTCTATCCCCGCACCCGGGAGCCGAGGAGAGTAAATACAACAGGAGCGCAAAATGGCGGAACTGCCGAGCTCAGCGCACGGCGCTACCGCCGCCTCCGAGAAAGAAACATTTGGCAAGCTGCAGCCCCCGTCTCGGGACGCAGTGGGTCCTCTCTCCGCCAAGAAGGTCCGGACTGAAGAGAAGAAGATGCCTCGCAGACTGAACGGAGAAGGGGGCAGCGGCGGGAACAGCAGGCAGCTGCAGGCGCCGGCGGCACCCTCGCCTCAGAGCTACGCCGACCCCGCGTCTTGGAGCTTCGCTGCTCTGTCTGCAGCCCCCTCCCCGGCTTCTGCTCGGAGCAGTCTCTCTTTCTCCTCGAGCACTGGGGTCCCCTCCGCAGCCTCCGCTTCCTCTTCTCAGCCGGTGCCGCGCAAACTGCTGGTCCCTCCTACGCTGCTGCACGCTCAGCCTCACCATCTCCTGCTGCCGGCCGCCGCCTCCTCGGCCAGCGCCAAGCCGCGCAGACCGAAGGAGAAGCGCGAGAAGGAGAGGAGGAGGCACGGGCTCGGCGGCGCTGGCGAGGCCGGAGGGGCCGCCCGGGCGGAGAACGGGGAGGTGAAGGCGCTGCCGAGAGGTGAGTGCAGGCGCCTTGGGGGGAGGGGAGGGCGTCCCGGGGCCCCGCCGCCCCCTCGCGCCCGCGGAGCCTGGGGAGCCCGGGGACCGCGTGCGCTGGGCTGCGCTGGGCTGGGCTGGGGGCGGCGGGGAGCGTCCCGAAGTCGGCGGGCGGTTCGGCAGCCCCCTCGGGGACAGGAAATGAAGCCTGTAATTTCGGTCTCCGCGAGGGGGAATGGCCGAAACTCTCTAAGGTTTCTGCCTCCGGGTTCCGGCGCTGCAGGATTTGTAGCATTCGCGTGTAGGGGACCCGCCTAGGTGCGTGTGGCTCCGGGAGGAGAAGCGAGGGCCAGGGATCGCCAAGGGTTGGGGCTGGCGATGGGAGATGCTCGAGGAGCAGAATGTTTAGACATGGTCGCACAATTCATGTTTGTGGCACAACCCCCGAGGCTTGAAAATTCTGTCAAAAAATATGTAGGTGCGTGCGTGCGTGCGTGTGTGTGTGTGTGTGTGTGTGTGTGTGTGTGTGTGTAGGTGCGGGTGTGCGTGTGTGTGTGTGTGTGTGTGTGTCAATTGGCGTCAGTTGGAAGCTACCAGAGGCCTGAGCTTTTCATCCCTATTAGGGAAATGAGGGTAGCATGCAGGGCCCAAAGTGTGCTTTTTTTATAAGGTACCCTTCCTCCACTTCTCTCTCTGCTTCTTATTCTTAAAATGTTTTTGAATAGTCCCGTTTGAAATTACACCCCACTGAATTTCCAGCCGTATTCTTTTTCGTGCAGCAAGTGATAGCACCAGGAACGTTGTCTTTATAAAAATCTCTTATATATTTTTGGCCAGATCAAGTGGGTGGCTGTAATGTTTTAGCATCAGAGGGAGGCAAATTATTAAGCCTTACTTTCAGATATGGTGAGACTGTTTTCTTTCTGTCATTTTATTGAGGAAATGCTCACTTGCAAGATTGTTTATCAAAGGGGTAGATACGATTCTCCGTTCCCCCAAGATAGTTTTCTTTTAAAATGTAGGTTAGCTTACTTATACACGCCCCCCCCGAAGTATTTCTTTTAAACAGGTGGTTCTATCTGTTTAGCTACTACAATGACCTAACAGTAAGTAGAACGACGGGAAGACTAGTTGAAAATTACATCTCTAGATCAAAAGCTTTAAAGTATATTCTGACCTGTATTACAAATACAATTGTCATACTATTGTCGAAGTAATTTTTTTTAAGGAAAGATGTCAAGCTGTGTCACCATTGTTGATCTAATGATAATTTATATTTTGAAATTTGTTTGGTTTTTCACTTTTTAAAAAAATGCCATACTTGTATGTAGCAACAGTTTACTTCTTCCTTGAGGTTTTGCCTGTAGCAAAGCTTTGTCATCTAAGCATAGCCATCAGATACGCGGGCACATGGTAAAGATCTGTCAGTTTTTGAAGAGTATTGCCTGTAGGAAGTGGTTTTGAGGGAGGATTTTGTATTGCATTTTACTCAGGAATTTCAGGAGATTTGCTACTTTAAAGCTATTTTGCTTTTAGTGGTTTAAAATTTTAGCTAAAGTTTTAACTGAAAGAAAAAAGTTTAAAGTGCTTGATTTGTCCATTTGTATCTGAGTGACAATCTTATTTGTGATGTGTAAACAGTGCCTTTGCTCTTTTTAAGTTCTTTGAATAAGCAAGTGAATATATGTATAACTTGTTTATTGGCTGAAAATGAATGGCTGAAAATAAGTAAGCAGTCTTAACAATTCTAAGGTAAGGTGTGGAATACACCAATTGTCCAAAGTGTGCTTAAAGTGAGATGACTAGTAATGGCACATTGTTCCGGTCTTTGATGTTACATCCCAAATCCTCTTTTTAAAAATATTTTATTTATTTATTTATTAATGAGAAACACAGGAGGAGAGAGAAAGAACCAGGCAACACCCTGGTACATGTGCTGCTGGGGATTGAACTCAGGACCTCATGCTGAGAGTCTGATGCTTTCTCCACTGCCACCTCCCAGACCACCCAAATCCTCTTTTGAACACTTAACAGCTTTTATCAGTAAGACTGAATACAAGCAATGTTGTTTTTAATTAAAAAAATTTTTTTTTCCTCCAGGCCAGCACTACAAATCCACTGCTCCTGTGGGCTATTTTCCCCATTTTGTTACCCTTGTTGTGGTTGTTATTGTTGTTATAGCTGTTGTTGTTGGATAGGACAGAGAGAAATGGAGAGAGGAGGGGAAGACAGAGAGGAGGAGAGAAAGATAGACACCTGCAGACCTGCTTCTCTGCCTGTGAAGCAACTCCCCTGCAGGTGGGGGATTGGGGGCTCGAACCAGGATGCTTACACACGGGTCCTTGCACTTTGCGCTTGACCTGCTGTGCTATCGCCCAGCTCTCGCAATGTTTTTGTACTAAGACCCAGAGTAGGATTTATTTATTTATTTATTTATTTATTTATTTGAGTTGTGACTAATAACACTACTGTAAAAAAATTATTTATCTAGTTCTTGCTGGGGCAGCTCCAGGCTGGCTTTTTCAGTTAGAGATAGACAGAAATACCAAGGGAAAGATAGCATAGCACTGAAGCTTCCTTCAGTGTGGTGGGAGCTGGGCTTGAACATGACAAAGTAGGGTAGGCATGGCATGCCATCCAGGTGAGCTCTTTTTGCTAGCCCTAGAAATCTCAATTTGTAAGACAGTAATAATTTCTTTGGGGGTTTAGTAATTGTGTAATCAAATGTTCTCTGCCCCAAGATTTTTTATTAGTTGTAGAGAAAGAGAACCATGGCCTCACTTTGGCATACATGATTCCAGGGTTCGAACTTGGAACCTCATGCTTTCCAGTTCAACACTTTTATCTACTGCACCATATCCTTGCCCGGCTCAAATGTCTTTTTTGGGGGCTGGTGGTGGTGGTGGTGGCATATATTTTTTAACATTTATTTATTTATTGGATAGAGACAGATAAATTGAGGATGGCGGGGGAGATCCTGAGGGAGTCAGAGAAACTCCCTTGTAGGTGGGACCTGGGGGCTTGAATCTTGGTCTTTTGTGCATTGTAACATGTGTGCCCAACCTGGTGCTACTGGGCAGCCCTTGATGGTGTGTATCTTTTTTTTTTTTTTTTTAATTTTTTATTTAAGAAAGGATTAATGAACAAAAACATAAGGTAGGAGGGGTACAACTACACACAATTCCCACCACCCAATCTCCATAACCCACCCCCTCCCATGATAGCTTTCCCATTCTCTAGCCCTCTGGGAGCATGGACCCAGGGTCGTTAAGGGTTGCAGAAGGTAGAAGGTCTGGCTTCTGTAATTGCTTCCCCGCTGAACATGGGCGTTGACTGGTCGGTCCATACTCCCAGTCTGCCTCTCTCTTTCCCTAGTAAGGTGTGTCTCTGGGGAAGCTGAGCTCCAGGACACATTGGTGGGGTCTTCAATCCAGGGAAGCCTGGCCAGCATCCTGGTGGCATCTGGAACCTGGTGATTGAAAAGAGAGTTAACATACGAAGCCAAACAATTTGTTGAGCAATCATGGATCCCAAGCTTGGAATAGTGGAGAGGAAGTGTTAGGGAGGTACTCACTGCAAACTCTAGTGTACTTCTGCTTTCAGGTATATATTTTGCAGTAGTTTATGGATACGTGTGCACATAAGCTCTCTCTCACAGAAACTGGTGCATATCTAGGTTATGGGACTTTGTTAGAAAGTGAACTACCTGAGATGAAATTAGAGTGTACTATAAAAGGAAAGGTCTCACCCGAGTAATGAAGCTGAAGGGTTGTCATTCCACACGTGAAGTCTCTGGACACAGTCTGAGGTGAAGCATGTTGAGGTGGCAATCGTTGCGTTGGTGTGTATCTTCTTAGTATTGATCTAGGTTGAATAGTTCATAGGGTAGTATATAGAATAGTGACCCTCCCCTCCCCCAGCTTATCCCGTTGCTCACAGATTGGATAATCTAAGTCAGAATTGGAATTTAACTGTCTTTATAGGTAGCTGAATTTCCCCAAGAAAACCAAAAATTGAGATCTCACCCCTGAATTCCAGTAAGCAGTTAAACTATTACTGCATTTGTTGTAGGTTCTCTGCCCCACCCCTTTATTTATTTATTTATTTATTATTTATTATTTTTATTGATTTAATAATGATCAACAAGACCGTAGGATAAGAGGGATACAATTCCACACAATTCCCACCACTAAAGTTCTGTATCCCACTCACTCCTTTTTTTCCCTAACTTGTCTGTGAGATAATGTTGGTCTACAGGTCTATAGTAATAGGTTTTAAGTTGTTAGTCAAACTGCTTAATTTTTACATTGGCTTTCATTCTAATAGGGATTATTTCAACTATGATAAATGAAGCATTGCATGAAAGGGCTTGCCAGGGAATTTAGAAAATGTTATGTGAGTCAGAAGTGTGATTACTATTATTATTATTTAAAATATTTATGTACTAATGAGAGAAAGAGCATTACAGAACATTACTCTGGCATATATAATACTAGTTATTGGGACCTCATACTTGCAAGCTAGCACTCGATCTGATGTACTAACTTCTAGATCATCTATTATTATTATTTAAAGGTTTATTTGTTTATTAATAAGAGAAGAGGAAAGAGAACTAGAGCATCACTGACATGTGATCTGGGATTTGAACTTGGAACCTCATGCTTGCAAGTTCATTGCTGTAGCTATTGCACCACCTCCCAGACTACTATTATTATTTTTTAAAGATTTTTTTCTTTATTTTTAAAACCTTTTACTTATTATTGGTTAGAGATAGAAATTGAGGGGGGAGAGAGATAGAAAAGGGGAGAGAGAGAAGAGGAGAGGAAAAGAGAGAGGAGAAGAGAGAGGCAGGCACCTGCAGTCCTGTTTCACTACTGGTGAACCTTTCTCTCTGTATGGGACCTGAGAGAGAGGAGGCAGGGGAGAGATGCCACAGCATGGAAGCTTCCTTCAGTGTGGTGGAGGCTGGGCTTGAACCTGGGTCATACACATGCAAAGCATCACACTATCCAAGTGAGCTTTTGCTGGCCCTATTATTATTATTTACACAGAAAAATTAAAAGATAGGCTGAACCAGGTAGAGGAAATACAGTGCATTGAGAGATTTTAAAGTTAAGAGTGATGAACAAGAGAATTATAAAAGCATGCTAACTCAGGCTCATTTAAGAGCTGATGTTTTATATACCTAAAACCACTGAGGCCATATAGTGCTATAGCTGATTTGCATTATTATAATCTGAGTTATCAGATAAAAGTTAAATTTTCTTCTTGTAAAAAGAAAAATTGGGTCCTAGAACATGATGGGAGAGGAGGACCTGGGCCCTGGGGGGTTAGGTTGTTATGTGGAAAACTGAGAAATGTTACACATATACAAACTACTGTATTTTACTGTTGACTGTAAACCATTAATCTCCCCATAAAGAAAAAAAAGAAAAGAAATAACTTTAAAAAAAAAAGAAAAAGTGGAAAACTTAATTCATTAGAAAATAGCCAAGTGGTGTGGGTGCACTTGGTTAAGTATACATATTACCATGCACAAGGACTAGGGTTCAAACCCTGCCTCTCCCTACCAGCAGGGGGAGAACTTCACAAGTGGTGAAGTAGTGCTGCAGGTGTCTGTCTCTCTCCCCCCCATCTACTCCCAATTTCTCTCTGTTCTATCAAGTAAAATAAAGGGTTTTTTTTTGGTTGTTGTTGTTAAAGAAAGTAGCCAGGACTTAACATTTAAAGGGATAATCTACTAAAGAGCTAACAGCCCATTTTCCTTAAGACTGAATAAATTATTGACTTGATAAAAATGGAATTGTACAAAAGGTATCCAACATTTAGAATTATAGCAAACAGAACAGGCATAATATTAGGATAGCAAAGTGTCTTAATTTATTTCAGTAGCCAGTAAAATGTGTATGGATCTTGTGATACTGTTTTTTGCTTGGCACTTATTAACTTGTTTTTTTTCTTAGATTGCCCAGATTGGCCCTGTGTAGTAAGTATCTTAAGACAAAACCAGAACATTTCACAGAATCTTTGTATTGAAACATGCAGTTTCAAAATTCAACTCCAATGAATATATAGGCTTATCTTTGAATTGACAAATTTGTGGTACATAAATGTCAGTGAATTTAATGGAATAGGTGTTTGAAGAGTTTTCAAAGTAAACTTTCCCTTGCTCATTTTGTGGTTCCACATTTTATGTTCAAGTCATATTCAGATCTCACAGCACAGTGACTAAATGTTTGTCACTATTGAGATAGCAGCTTGTGTATAACGTTTTGTTTTTATGCCTTCACCCCTCTTCATTTGCTTAATTCTGGCAGTCTTTCTATACCCTCTAACAGCTCCATAAAATGCCTCTCAGTACAATTTTCCAAATGGTCAGATCTGTCAGATAAACTTACCAGTTCCATTTGTTCCCATAGTCATCCCTTTAGCTGTCTTTCTCACTTTAGTTTGGACTATTTTTTCTTTAGACCTGCAGCAAAGCTGTCATCTTGGGACTTCGTTTAGCTAACATTCTGAGAATTTCTTTCACTTTTCTTGATTCCCTTTTGTATTCCAGTCCTTCTTTTTCACTTAGTCCTGAATTTTGCTTTCCTGTATCAGCACCATAAAGAAGTATGTGGAAAATCTGTTTTAAAATTTTATTTCATACTTAGCTGTTTGACTGTTGAGAGATTTTATATGGAAAAATCATTTTTTGATTTTGGAATTCGGAGGAGTTCCATTATTGCCTGACATTCAATGTTGATGCTGAGAAAAGTTGTCTTTTTTTTTTTTTTTAAACTATCTGGGAGATTTTAAGCCTTCCACTAAATTTTAAAATTTCACTTTTGACTAGAGAGTTAAGTTAACTGGATAGAGTTGCCGTGCTTACGGCCTACATTTGAGCACTGCTGACACCACATGGGAAACTGATATTGTAGTTCCCCACTTCCTCTTCCACCCCCCTTGAGTGGCCTCCCAGCCTTTTAAAAAGTAATTAATTCATTCATTTAAAGACTATTTTTGAGGGCAGGGATAGATAGCATAATGCTTATGCAAAGAGATTCCTGTGCCTGAGACTCCAAGGTCTCAGGTTCAATCCCCGGCACCACCATAAGCCAGAGCTGAGCAGTGCTCTGGTTAAAAAAAGTAAAGACTATTTTTGAGAGAGTGAAAAGGAAAGTGGTAAGAGGAGAAAGAAACTGACAGAGACTGTAGCACTATTTTCCCTCCATTGAACTGCTCCCCTGTTCTGTCAGTGGTGCTGGGGCTCAAACCTAAGGCCTCATACTTGTAAGGTATACACTCTACTGGGTGAGCTGTCACCTGCCCTTAAAATTTCATCTCTAAGGCAATTAAAAAAAATTGAGCTATAGCCAGCATAGATACATTTCATTAGGTTCACGTGTGCAACATAATGATTCTGTCTTTGTGTATACTAGTATATCAGCTATCATTATTTTTTATCAGAGCACTGTTTGGCTCTGGTTGGGGATGGAACCTGGAACCTCAGAACCTTAGATATGAAATTTTTTTAAAATTATTTTTTATTTATTTATTGGATAGAGCCAGCCAGAAATTGAGAAGGAAGGGGGAGACAGATAGGGAGAAAGGCAGAGCACCTGCAGCCCTGCTTCACTTATGAAGCTTTCCCCATGCAGGTAGGGTCCTTGCACATTGTAACATGTGTCCTCAACCAGGTGTGTCACCCGCCTGGCCCCCTAGGCATGAAGTCTTTAACATAACCATTATGTTATCTCTCCAGTCTTAAAGTTAGCTTTTATGTATGTTTTTTGCTGTTTTTTTTCCTATATGTGTTCTGCCCCTTTTCATAGATGCATTATCTTATGTTGTCTTTTCAAGGATATTAACTATAATTTCTTTGACTTGTTATGTTATTCTGTTCCTTGCTTTGTTTTTGGTTCCTCTAGGTTTCTTTCTTGTTTTGGTTTCTATTAAGATCTGTGTGACCCTTAGCAGTACCTTTATGCTTAAGAGAGACTTTCAAAACTAATTGAAAGCTCACTGGGCATGCATGAGCATGGCTTAGTGACTAATGAACTGTTAAGTTTTTATTTTTCTTTTTCCTCTGGTGGGCAAGAATACTTTCAGTTTCTTCAGATAAAGGTCCTTCATTTTTTGGTCTGTTTCCATGCAAGTGAAATAATGGAGAGAGGAGGGGATTGGCAGAGGCAGTCCATTGAGATGGCAGGGTTCTAATGCTTTGTGGTGGTGGAGAGGGAGAAAACATTAAGACTCACCATTCAGTTTATAACTTTTCATTAGTTTCCCTGCTTTCATACCAAGATTTCAATTTTCTCTTTTTCTCTGTGGGAAACCACCCAGAACTCTGGTATCCATGCTTTCCTTTTGATTTATTCCTTCATTTGGTTTTCTTTACCTAGTAGTCTGAGCAATTCTGATTCAGAAAATCATCTCTGTCATTCTCAGAGGAGTATGTATGTGTGTGTAGGTGATGGTGGTATAAAATGTACCATCTTAGCCATTTTTTTTTAAGTGTATGTATAGTTCATTGGCAATGAATACATTTACATTGTTGTGTAACCATCACTGTTATTCATCTCTAGGACTTTTAATCTCCCCAAACTAAAGCTCCATGTCTGTTAAGAATGACTTCACATTTTTTCTCCCTGCCCCTCCAGCCCCTGGCAACCACTATTCAGTTTTTTTTTTGTTTTTTTTAACTGCCACTAGGGTTACTGCTAGGGATCTTACCCGCATCATGAATCCACCATTCCTAGTGGCTACCTTTTCCTTTTTTGTTTTTTACTTTATTTCATTTGATAGGGCAGAGAGAAATTGAAAGGGGTAGGGAAGATAGGGAGAGAGAAAGAGGGACACCTGCAGCACTGCTTCAGCTGCGGGTGGGGACAGGGAGCTTGAAGGATAATGTAGGATTTCAGCAGAGATAAACATACTCAAAGGGCATTAAATACTGATTAGAAGGGACATATACATTCATAGCTGCATTATATACAAACTGCCTCTCCGATTTTGTGAGAACCATGGTGGTTAAGAGGGGATTGGGCGGTGAGAAACAGAACCTTGTTGTTGGCTGCTGTGTGAAACCATACCCCTGTAATCTTACAGTTTTGTAGACCATTGTTGTCACTACTAAAAATTATGAAAAAATTCAGAATTTGGAGTAGGGCACCAAAGTAAAAACCCTGGGTTGAGAGTGAGGGTAGATGTTCAGCTTCACGGGGTGGGGTGGGGGGATGGGACATAGTCTTTTGGTGGTGGGAATGGTGTTTATGTACACTCTTATTAATTTGTGGCCATATAAGTCATTATTTAATTAATATGAGGGGAAAAATTGAATGTCTGAAACTTTTTAAATCACAGACTGAGTCTTTTTTAATACGTAGGCTGAGTCTTTGATATGTTGACTCTCTTAAAAGTTTAGACCAGGGAGAACAGAAGCAACTGGTGGCACAGCTATATACAAATAATGTCAAAGGACATAAATTATGGTGATGTTGTATATGATACAGCAAATCCAAACAAAGGGATATTTCAAAGTTAACCCAATCGCCAAATAATGTGATTATAGTAATAACTATCTATTGTCTTCTTAAACCCTAAGACAGCAGGAACCTCCTGCTTCCTCTACAGAGCCTATATTTCCCCAGTCCTGGAACCTCTAGGGTGGGGCTCACTTTCCTGCATGCTTCTCTCAATTCATACCAAATGATATTCCATCCGCCGATCCCAACCTAATCAACACAAGGAGTACCACCTCAGCATACTTCACTTCAGACTGTGTCCAGAGATGTCAGGCATGGAATGTCAACCCTTCACCCTCATTACTCGGGTGAGACATTTCATTTCGTAGGATTCTCAGATTCCATTCCAGGAGGTTCACTTCCTAACAAAATCCCAAAACCTAGATATAGAAAAGTCCTGTAAGAGCATATGTTCACATGTATCCATAAATTAGGGCAAATATATATCTGAAAGCAAAAATACACAATAGTCTGTAGTGAATCAGTATAAAGTTCAAAATGAAATAGTGTCTACTTAGATACCCTCCTCACCTACTTCCTATTACGGTTCTCTCACTCACTCCAAAGCTAACCTCATCAAATCAAGGACTGCAAAAGCTGAATAAGGGCAAAAGACTGGCATACTTTAATGATGACTCTTTAGTCACTATCAGGCCACCCCATGAGCTGGGGCCCTATTTGGGGAATCCTGAGATTTCCAAACAGACATGATGGACCTAGACCTTAAATAAATCCCTCTCCCCTGCAGGAGGGTCGCTTCACAGGCAGTGAAGCAGGTCTGTGGGTGTCTGTCTTTCTTTCCCCCTCTCTGTTTTCCCCTCCTCTCTCCATTTGTCTCTGTCCTGTCGGACAACAATGACATCAATCACACAATAACTACAACAATAAAACAGCAAGAGCAACAAAAGGGGGGGAAAGCAAAAAAAACAAACAACAACAAAACCAACATAACTTGCTTTTCTTGCAGTGCCAGGAACATATGCATGTGCAGTTACACTGTTCCCGGGCCAGATGTATATATTTAATTTGAGAGAGAGATCGCAGCATTTGGAGATTCTGATCTTATGGTACTCTCATGTACTGGGATTTGGACCTGGACCACATGCATGGCAGGGTTTGCTTTCTGTTAGGTAGGCTATTTTCCAGTCTTAAATATTTTTTTGAAAGGTGAAAGTGTTTTTATATTTTATGTGAAAATACTAAAGCACAGCACAGTGTAACTTGTTTGGTGTCAGTTCGTCAATTAGTGACAAAGCTGGAATTTGAACTTAGTATGTTGAACTACAAAGTGAGCTATTTCCACTTAATTATAATACATTTAAAGCTTCTTTACCCCCAACTATCTTAATGTCGTTTTCAATATCCTGTTCCTTTTTTTTTTTGGTTGTGAATGTTAGCCAAAGTAGCTTGCCTATTCCTAAACAGTAAGGGAGATTATTACTGTACAATTTGAACTTCCTCATAATATCTCTAGGCAAAGTCATTGTTTGCATTATATAAAACATAGGATGTTGTTAATGTATGAGTCACTAGATTAATTTTTTTCCCTTTGCAGAAACATAGGATCAAAGAATGCTAAACATAAAGGGATCTTCAGAGCACATTGTAAGCCTTTGATTTTATAAATGCGTGTATGTGTATGTGATTTTGGTATTGAACCCAAGACTTCACACATGTAAGGCATATGCTCTGCAACTGAACTGCATACCTGACTTCATACCTTCTTTTTTTTCCTTATGTAAACATTTATTTGCTGCTTACTGTGTGCTTGGCACTATTTGAAGGGAATGCAAAGAGGAAAGCTGTTTATTTGTCTTGCTTCTAAATAATTTATAATTTAATTGGAGAGATAATGAGCTTAAATGTAAGAGGCAATCAATTTTTTTTTGTCTTCTGTGACTGCTTATGCTTCAAATTTTTATCACTAGTCATTTGTTTCTATTTACTTTTAATCCCTTTTTCCACCCCCCATATTACATTCATATTAAGTATTTTTTCTATGTAAAACACTATTATAAATTCCACAGAGAATAATCCAAATGAATAAGACAGGATAACTGCCAAACAGTTTACAATTCTGTAGGGCAGATAGAGCAGCTATGCAATGAATGAATCAATTCAAGTCATGGTGGTAGACAGCCTAATGATTATGCAAAGAGATCTTCATGCCTGAGGCTCCAAAGTCTCAGGTTCAATCCTCTGCACCACCATGAGCCAGAGCTGAGCAGTGCTCTGGTTTAAAAAAAAAAAAAAAAGAAGAAATTCCAGAATTCAAATCATAAAGACAGGGAAGAGGAGGAGGAGGCAGCGGCAGCAATTATTTGTAGTTGTGGAGATCAAGCAGTGCTTAATGAAAAAGCTGAATTTTAGCTAGATCTTTAAGGAAGTTTAAGCTGTTGGTGGCAGAATTAGGATTAGCGAAGGCAATCCTGTTAAATGGTAGTAACAAAAATAATGGAATAAGACATTTGAGTAATAGTAAATCAACCTGGAGTCTTGTGTATATATACATGAGGTTTGATACTAAATTACGATTTTATTTATTATTAATTATTATTATTTTTTGCCAGAGCACTTCTCAACTCTGGTTTATGGTGGTGTGGGGGATTGAACCTGGGGCTTTGGAACCTATACATGAGAGACTCTTTGCATAACCATTAAGCTGTCTTCCCTTGCCCATTATTTTTCTGTTAGACAACCAGAGGGAGAAAGAGACAACCTGCAGCACTGCTCCACTGCTTGTGAAGCTTTCCTTCTTTCCTCCCACAAATGGAGACTAGGAGCTTAAACATAGGTCCGTCCATTCACGTGGGAACATATATGATTTACCAGGTGCACCACTGCCTGGCCCAATAAAAGATTAAAACATGAGTCAGTGATGCTTTATAGTTTTCATCACAAAGATCCTTCACCTCCTTTGTTAGATTTATTGCTAGATATTTTATCTTTTTGGCAGTTCAATTGTAAATGAGATTGCTTCCTTCAGTTCCCTTTCCTTGGGCCCTTCTTTTCTATGAAGAAATGCCAATTTATGATTATTGATTTTGTAACCTGATATTTTACTGAATTTATTGATGATTTCTAGTAGTTTTTTGGTAGTTTGGGGGTCCTCTAGGTAGAACAACATTTCATCTGCAAATTATGATAATTTAACTTCATCTTTTCCAATCTGAATCCCTTTGATATGTTTTTATTGCCTGACTGTGTCATACGTTGGATAGAAGTGGTGAAAGTTGACATTTTTGACTGGTTTCTGGTCTTAGGAAGAAAATTTTCAATTTCTCCCAGTCAAGTAGATGTTAGTCATGAGTTTGTCATATAGAGCCTTTATTACTTTCATGAATTTTCCTTCCACTCCCATTTTCTTGAGGGCCTTTATCATAAATGGGTATTGGACCTTGTCAGATACTTTTTTTTTTTTGCATCAGTTGATAAAATCATGCAATTTTCACCTTTTTGTTGATATGGTGGATTACACTGATTGATTTGCAGATGTTGAACCATCCCTGTTTCCCAGGGATGAATCCTACTTGGTCTTAGTGAATTATTCTCTTAGTATGTTGTTGAATTCGATTAATAAGATTTTGTTGAGGATCTTTGCATTTATGTTCATCAAGGGTATAAGTCTATCGTTTTCTTTTTTGGTGGAGTCCTTTTTTGCTTTGGGAATCAGAATGATGTTAGCTTTATAGAATGTGTTTAGGAATGTTCCCGCTTATATTTTCTGGAAGAGTTTGAAGAGAATGGGTGTATTTCTGAATGTTTTATTGAATTAGTTATTATAGCCATTTGGATCAAAAATATTTTGAAGCATAGATCAATAACTGTTCTGCCAATATTTTCTTCTATGTATTTTATGGTTTCTGATCTAATGTCCATGTCTTTGATCCATTAGAGTTGACTTGGCTTAGCTTTCTGACAATGCAGCCATGGAGATAATAACTCACATAATTGAAATCTGCTTTCCAAGAGGTTGTCAACAGCTCAGTTAACTTCCATGCATGCTTACTGAAATCTTTTAGGGTCTGTACTTCAGACATGTATAAAACACATTCTGTGACCTTGAAAAATTGAAGTCCAGAGGAGATAATTTTGTTCTTCACAAAAGTAAGAGGAAATAGGAAGCTATTCAAAAAACATAAATTTGTGTGAACTTAGGAAACATCACTTAGAAATTAGGGACAGATAGTTTAGATTAAGAAATGGTAACTTTGATGGTCTAGGAGATGGCACAGTAGGTAAGATATTAGATTCTTAAGCATGAGGTCCTGAGTTCATTCCCTGGCTGCACATATACCAGAGTGATACCTGTTTTTTTCTTTATCTCCTCCTATCTTTCTCATTAATAAATAAAAATACTAAAAAAAAAAAAAAGAGTCAGATCTTGACTGGAAAATATTTGAGTGGCATTCCATTCTTTTTTGCCTATTTTTCCCCTTTCAGGTTAATTTGTTCAAAAAGCAGGAGAGTGAAAAAGTATACTTTTCAAGGAATATATATTTTTAAAGAATTTATTTATTTATTCATGAGGAAGATAGGAGGAGAGAAAGAACTAGCCATCATTCTGGTATATGTACTGCCGGGGATCAAACTTGGGAAATCATGATTGAGAATTCAATGCTTTATCCACTGCACCACCTCCTGGACCACTCAAGAAATATTTTTGGATCACTCTGATGGTGGTCTGGTGGAAAGGAATGAAACTATGGTAGCTATGGGAATGTAGAAGAAGACAGATAAATTTTAGTGGGAAAACAGACTGAAGTGAGCAATTTATTTATTTATTTTTACTTAAAAAAATTTTTTTTCCCATAGGCTTGGCTTTCCTACTTCATTCCCTAGTGTCTTTGACTTCTTTTTTTCTTTTTTTTTCTCTTAATTTATTAAGGGGATTAATGGTTTACAGTTGACAGTAAAACACAGTAGTTTGTACATGCATAACATTCCTCAGTTTTACAAATAACAGTTCAACCCCTACTAGATCCTCCTCTGCCTTCATGTTCCAGGATCTTATTTTTTAATTTAGGCCATCACTGGGAATTTATTGCTGCAAACTGACATTTTTAGATAGAAAGAGAGAAGCAGGTGATGACACACCCAGGCAAGCACAAATGTTACCATGCACTAGGATCCAGGTTTAAGCCCCCTGGTTCCCTGAAGAAGTGAAGCAGTGCTGCAGGTGTCTTTATCTCTCTTTATCTTCCCCATTCCTCTCAATTTCTCTCTGTTCTACCAAATAAAAAACTTCTAATACCTCTATTATCTTATAATTTTGTAAATCAATATTAAATAATAAAAATTTTAAAAAATTCTAAAGAGAAGAGAGAGACAGACACACAGATGGGAAGAGGGAGAGATTCCACATTACCAAAACTTCTTTCAGTTCATTAAAGAAGGGCCAAACTTGAATCTGGGTCATGTGCATGACAAAGCAGGTGCACTATCCAGGTGAACTATCCTGTCTACCAGTATTCATTCATTTGTTTATTTATCAGAGCCATGTTCAACTCTGACCTATGGTGATACTGTGAATTGAGCCTCAGGTATGAAAATCTATTTCATAAATTGCTGCACTACTCCTTGGCCCTGAGCAAGGCATTTAACATTACAGGGAAGATGAAGAAGCAAGTTGTAAATTAGAGTAGTTGTTGAGGTAGGTGGCACAATGTTGGGACTCTCAAGTATGAAGTCCCAAATTTAAACTCTCTGAATTTCTGTGTGCCAGAATAATGTTATCATATTTTCACCCTCCCTCCCTCCCACTTTCCCCTTATTAATAAATAAGTAAGGGGATAAATAAATGTGAAGGGGTGAACAGTGGTGTACCTGGTTGAATGCACACATTACTGTGTGCAAGGACCTGGGGGAAGCTTTATGAGCTATCAAACAGTGCAGCAGGTGTTGTTCTTTCTATCTCCTTCCCCTTCCCTTTCAGCTTCTCTCTTACAAAACTAAAACAATGATAAATAAAAGACACTCTTACTTAAACAATATAATCATGGTTGATTTTCTAAAATTCAGTTGTTGGAGCATGTTATGCTATTACATAATTATGAAATTAGGACTTAACTTTACATGAGAAAGACAATAATTTTTCTGTAAAGTATTTCTTCAAAAAAATGCTCATTTTTTCCTATGGTTCTACATTCTTTTACTTTCTAAGTCACACCGACACCTTTTACTACTTCTGAATGTCCTTTTTAAATTTTTTCTCCCCCCACTTCTCTCTCTGGGTCCTGATGGAATGCCCTTTTTTTTCTTTCTTTCTTTTTTCCCCCCTCCCTCATCTCTCTCTGGGTCCTGATGGAATTGGAGTTCAGAGCCCTCTGGTTATCTTCCTCCTATCATTTCTCCCCTGCTGGGAGTATGGACCAAAATTCTTTTTTGGGTGCAGAAGGTTGAGGTTCTGGCTTCTGTAAGGGCTCTGGAGAGGTGAGGTTCCGGGACAGATTCATGAGGTCATCTATCCAGGAAATTCAGAATGGAATCATGATAGCATCTGCAACTTGGTGGCTGAGAAAGGTGGTACGATACAAAGCAGGACAAAATGAATAAGAACCCAAAAATAGGAATAAAGCAGATGAGAATAGGGATCTCAGGATGGAAAGAAGTGAGAAGTCTATTTTAGGTATGCCCCAAGGGCCTATGACTTACAAAGTTTTTGCTTCAGTTTGATAGCTAACATGGAGGTGTATTGGGCATTACGCCAGCTCTCCCCTGCTCCATGCTTCATTGCTTGGTACTGTGGTCTATTTACATCATCATTGTTTTGCCTGAGACCCGCCCTGCCTGCAGGGCATTGGTTTAATCCCTGATGGTTAGATGGAAGCTTGCTACCTTCGCGTTCTTTTTTCCTCTCCACCCCCTCTCCTAGCCTTCTCCTTTTCCGACCTGCCACTTCCTTCTCAGAAGATATAAAGGCATTTTCTCTGATCAATAAAAGGCATTATTGCATTGCATTCCCGCTAAGCCACGAGTTCCTGGTTCCTCTCCTGCGTCGCTGAGTAAGTAGCAGCCCAGGCTGGCTCTGGTCGAGTTCTCTCCCCTGCGACGCACCCCGACAGAAGTGGACAAAAATATTATCTGGGCAAATGAAGTCAGAGTTGAGAATAGGACCAGAAAGTTGGATTAGTGTAAACCATTAATCCCCCAATAAAGAAAAAAAGAATGTTGGTTTAGGGCAGAGAGTAGCTCTCAATCTTGAAGAAAATATATGAATAAAAATTGTTTAGGGAGCTGAGTGGTAGCGTACCTGGTTGAGTGCACATGTTATAATGCACAAGGACCCAGGTTTGAGCCCCAGGCCCACACCTGCAGGTGGAAAGCTTTCTGAGTCTTGAAACAGTGCTGCAGGTGTCTTGTTCCTTCTCTCTCTGTCTTTTTTTTCTCTTCAGTGTTGTTGCTGGGGCTTATTGCTAGCACTACAAATCCACTGCTCCTGTGGCTATTTTTTTTAATTTTTATTTTAATAGGACAGGGAGAAATTGAGAGAAGGGGAAAGCAGAGGGAGAGAGAAATATAGACACTTGCAGACCTGCTTCACCTATTGTGAAGTCACCACTCTGCAAGTGGGGAGCCAGTGCCTTGAACCAGGATCTTGTGCGAGTCCTTGTGTTTTATACTATATGCACTTAACCTGGTGTGCCGCTGCCTGACCCTGTCTCTCTCCCTCTCGATTTTTGCCTGTCTATCCTATACATAAAGATGATGATGATGATGATGATAAGCTATTTACCCTATTATCCACTGGACCCAGGGCCCATATATATATATATATATATATATATATATATATATATATATATATTCATATTTAGCATAGGAACCTGTGTAACCTCTCAGTCAGCCCCTGTTGGTTTTGAGTTTGCAGTTCATGGTCTCAGCTGGGAACATTCTAGGCAGAGCTCATTTCAGGACCAGTGTTCCTTGAGTAGCAAGGTAGGATGACCCAGCGTCCCTTAGGAGAGTGGGCAGTCCTTACCTTTGCTACTTTATTGGGAGGGCAAGGTCCTAGAGTGGCCCACAAGAGGGCTTATGCTGACCAGTGATGGTGGAGAAAGGGATCTATTAGAGGTCTAGGCCCATCATATCTGTGTGGGAATCCAAAGATTCCCTAACTAGGGCCTCAGGTGATGAGATTTTCTGGTATTGATGAAAAAGGCCATCATTAAGTGATGTCTCTTGCCCTTATTCCAGCTTTTGCAGGCATTTCAGTATTACAGTGTGATTTATGGCACATAATCCAAAACAGACAAAGTGATGATAGCCTGAAACTTACTTGAACTTTCTGATACAATAATGTGTTATCACTAAAACTTTTTATTTAGTTTTTTATTTTAAAAAAGGAAACATTGACTAAACCATAGGATAAGAGGGCTACAACTCCACACAATTCCCACCACCAGAACTCTGTATCCCCTCCCCTCCCCTGATGGCTTTCCTATTCTTTAACCCTCTAGGAGTATGGACTTAAGGTCATTGTGGGATGCAGAAGGTGGAAGGTCTGGCTTCTGTAGTTGCTTCCCCGCTAAACATGGGTGTTTGTCGGGCTAAGGTCACAGGCGGGAGCGATGACCCAGGAACCAAGCTCGTGGTGGTAGTAATACAAATCTTTATTCACGCGGGAGCCCCAGAGTATGGGGTGAGTGCAGCGGGTTAAGCCACGTGGAGCCAACTGCAATGGCTGGTGTCTGCCTCCCCCTGCACATTTGACCTCCTCTAGGTCGGGACGCGGAAGAGAGAGAAACCAGAAACTGAAGTGGCTTTTATAATACCATAAGTGTGGGGGTGGGTGGGTGTCGGGCGGTGTAGCAGTGAGTTAAGCGCACGTGGCACAAAGCGCAAGGACCGGCATAAGGATCCCGGTTCAAGCCCCCGGCTCCCCACCTGCAGGGGAGTCGCTTCACAGGCGGTGAAGCAGGTCTGCAGATGTCTGCCTTTCTCTCCCCCTCTCTGTCTTCCCCTCCTCTCTCCATTTCTCTCTGTCCTATCCAACAACGAACAACATCAACAATGGTAATAATAATAACCACAATGAGGCTACAACAAGGGCAACAAAAGGGGGAAAAATAATAATATCATAAGTGGGAGGGGCTGGAAATGGTAGGGGCTTCCCTAGCAGCCATTGCCAGGGATTCAGTTGGCGGGAACTAGCAATACCCTGTGGGGACTTAAGAGGGAGACCTTCGATCATATGTAAGACAAAGCAGAAGATTGGCATGTACATAATAATAATACTAGCATGGAAATAGGGTGGTTTGTGAGCCCTGCCAAGCTTGACCACATCTGCACAATTTCCCAACAGGCGTTGACAGGTCATCCATACTTACAGCCTGTCTTTCTCTTTCTCTAGTGGGGAAGGGCTCTGGGGAAGTGGGGCTCCAGGACACATTGGTGGGGTTGTCTGTCCAGGGAAGTCTGGTTGGCATCATGCTAGCATCTGGAACCTAGTGGTTGAAAAAAGAATCAACATACAAAGCCAAACAAATTGTTGACCAATGATAAACTTAAAGGCTGGAATAATGCAGATGAAGAGTTGGGGGGGGGGGTCCTCCATTTTGTAGATAGCTAGTAGGCCTATTTTAGTTATATTCCAAAGGGCCTGTGGCTATACTAGTAGGTTTTTAAAATTTATTTATTTTTTATTTTTATTTTTTTGCCTGAGCCTAAAATCTGATATGCAGGTGGATACTAATTATTGTCTGGGGAGATGATGTTATGGCTGGCAGAAGGACCAGAAAGCTGGATCAGGGAAGAGAGTAGCTCCCAAATATGGGAAAGGTGTATAAATATTGTTGATTGTAAACCCCACTGATTTGATGTGCTCTGGGGCCCATATTCAGCTTAGGAGCCTATGTGACCTCTGCATCCTTGTAGATCTGAGCTCACATTTTGTGGTTATGAGTAGGAACATTCCAAGCTGCCCCAATATCGGGACCCATCTTCCTCAGGTGTAGTATAGAGTATGTTGTTCATTCTCCCTTTAGAGGATGGAACATTCTCTACCATTATTGATCCATGTTGAGGGCAAGGTGTCCTATGGGGGCCCACAACGGGGTCTATTGTGTTGTTCCTGATAGGACTGACCGATAACAGTGGAGATAGCTATTTATTCGCGGTCCAGGCCCATCATGTCTGTTTGAAATCTCAGGACTCCCTGAATAATCACTAAAACCTTTAACACGAGCTCATACCAATCTTTTTTTTTTTTCTCTCTCTCTCTCTTTTCCTGGATAGGACAGAGAGTAATTCTGAGAGGGGAGAGAGATAAACACCTGCAGACCTGCTTCATTGCTTGTGAAGCAACCCCCCTGCAGGTGTGGAGCTGGAGCCAGGGGCTTGAACTGGGATCATTGTGTGGGTCCTTGTCCTTTGTACTATGCACACTAACCTGGTGTGCCGCCACCCGATCCCCTAATATTTCTTTTCTTTTTGCCTCCAGGGTTATTGCTGCGGCTTGGTGCCTGCACTACGAATCCACTGCTCCTGGAGACTATTTTTTTCCCCTTTTGTTGTCCTTGTTGTTTATCTTTGTTATTATTGTTGTTATTGGTGTCGTTGTTGGATAGAACAGAGAGAAATCGAGAGAGAGGAGGAGAAAGATAGACATCTGCCGACCTGCTTCACTACCTGTGAAGCAACCCCCATGCTGGTGGGGAGTTGGGGGCTCGAACCAGGACCCTTATGCCAGTCCTTGTGCTATACTCTTAACCACTGTACTACCGCCCGCTCTGCCCCCACTCCCCAGTATTTCTTAGAATTTCTGGTGTGGATTTTATCAGGTAGATATGTATTTGTTCTTTGAAAATCTTATTTTGGAGATTTTTTTTTTTTTGGGTGGGGGTTCTTTTTTTTCTTTCTTTATTATTATTATTTTTTTTGGTGCAATTTCCCCTGTACCATAGCTGACATTTACAGCTAGGAGAGTGACCGCGTAAAATTCAGACCATACTACGTATGATGGGGTCTTAAATTTGATTCCCAGCATCACAGAAGAGCACCATAGACAGCACCAGAGATCTGCTTTCTAGTTGATGGAATGCTTGCATTAATGTCTCTCCTTTTCCCTTTCTTTCTTTGCCTCCCTTTCTGAGAATATAGAATTGAAAAATTGAGGAGACAGATGGCTTAGCAATAACACATATGTGTGAAGACCTAACTTCATTTTCTAGTACTGTGTCAAAAATCCCTTTTAAAAACATTTAATTATTTTGATATTACATCTCCTGAATAAATTCTTTAGGTCATATTATTATTTTTGCCGTTTCCCACTTTTTCCTGCTGCTTTGCTTTATAGAAAATTATCTGGGCCTGGGGGATAGCACAGCTGGTGAGTGCATATGTTACAACGTACAAGGACCAGAGTTGGAACCCGTGGTCCCCACCTGTAGGGGGAAAGCTTTGTGAGTGGTGAAGTAACACTGCAGCTGTCTCCCTGTCTCTCTCCCTCTCTGTCACCCCCTTCCCTCTCAATTTCTGGCTGTCTCTATCCAGCAAATAAATAAAGATAATGCAAATGTTAAAAAAAATTATCTCAGTTTTATCACACAACTTTTAAAGAGATATTATTTATTTATTTTCCCTTTTGTTGCCCTTGTTTTTTATTGTTATTGTAGTTATTATTGTTATTATTGATGTCGTTGTTGTTAGATAGGACAGAGAGAAGTGGAGAGAGGAGGGGAAGACAGAGGGGCAAAGAAAGATAGACACCTGCTTGCGAAGCGACTCCCCTGCGGGTGGGGAGCCAGTGCTCAAACCAGGATCCTTAGCCTGTCCTTGCGCTTTGAGCCACGTGCACTTAACCCACTGTGCTACCGCCCAACTCCCTATCATACAACTTCTTTATGAAAATTTTTCAGTTTCGTTAGAGCAAGTGTGCTTGAGCATGTGTGTGCATGTGCTGCAACGCCAAGGAACAAATCCAGGGTTTTATGCACGTGTACTAATGTTGAATAGCCTCAGTGGCCAAAACTAAAGAAAAAAAAACACAGAGAGAGACATTAAAAAGTGTCCAGGTCCATCAGAGGAGCAATTACAGAAGCCAGACCTCCAGCCTTCTGCTCCCCATAAACATCGTTGGTCCATGCTCCCAGAGGGTTAATGAATAGGAAAGCTTCCAGTGGAAGGGATGGGATATGGCACTCTGGTGGTAGGAACTGTATGGAATTGTACCCCTCTTATACCATAATCTTGTCAATCATTAAATCTCTATTAAAAAGAATTATTAAAAAAACTATTAAGGAGCAGGGTGAAGGCACACCTGGTGGAGTGCACACATTATAGTTTGCAAGGACCTGGGTTCAAGCTCCTGGTTCTCACCTGCAGGAGTGGTTCTTCACTAGAGGTGAAGTAGTGCTGCAGGTCTTTCTCTCTCCCCCATCCCACTCAAATTTCTCTGTCTCTGTCAAAGAATAAATAAACACAAATGTATTTTTTAAAGGTAGTAGTTAAGTCATTGCCCTAAACAAAGTTAAGAACTCTCCATTCTCTGGTGTTAACTGTGGTATTCTCAAGCATTACAGTCTTTTGCATAACCATTTTCTTACCTCCCATCCTCCACTATTTTTAAATCTTTCTTTATATCTAATTTCTGCTTGGTACATAGGATCTTGGTACAAATAAGAAAAGTGTCTCAAGTAATTTTATAAATTAAGATTAAATGTTTTTTATTTATTCTTTATTTTTTATTTATAAAAAGGAAACATTGACTAAACCATAGGATAAGAGGGCTAGAACTCTATACAATTCCCACCATCAGAACTCTGTATCCCACCCCCTCCCCTGATAGCTTTCCTTTTCTTTATCCCTCTGGGAGCATGGACCCAGGGTCGTTGTGGGTTGCAGAAGGTGGAAGGTCTGGCTTCTGTAACTGCTTCCCCGCTGAGCATGGGCATTTACAGGTCGACCCATATTTCCAGCCTGTCTCTCTCTTTCCCTAGTGGGGTGGGGCTCTGGGGAAGTAGGGCTCCAGGACATATTGGTGGGGTTGTCTGTCCAGGGGAGTCTGGTTGGCATTATGGTAGCATCTGGAACCTGGTGGCTGAAAAGAGAGTTAACATATAAAGCTAAACAAATTGTTGACTAATCAGGACCTACAGGCTGGAATAGTGCAGATGAAGAGTTGAGGTGTCTCCATTTTGTAGATAGCTAGTAGGCCTATTTTAGTTATATTCCAGAGGGCCTAGATTATATGTTTAAAAATGCAGATCAGTGATTCCTAGAGTTCTTATACCTGTTATTTTAATACCACAGTATCACCTGTTAATCAGGTCATATTTATTCTTTTTAAACATTGCAAGGGAACTACTATATGGATTTTTGATAACAGACTTTGGTTGTTATATGCCTTCCTTCATAGTCTTTATAGTGTATGATATCATCTGTCATTGTATAGGTTAGAAAATTGAGACGTTGGGGGCCAGGCGGTAGTACACCGGGTTAACCGCACATAGTACGAAACTCAAGGACCCACAGAAGGTTCCTGGTTCAAGCCTCCAGCTCCCCACCTGTAGTTGGGGTTGCTTCACAAGCAGTGAAGCAGGTCTGCAGGTGTCTATCTTTCTCTCCCCTTTTCTGTTTTCCCCTTCTTTCTCAGTTTCTCCTGTTCATTTAATCTACGTATTTATCTAACAACAACGGAAAAAGGTGGCCACCAGGAGTAGTGCATTTGGGGTGCAAACACCAAGCCCCTGTGATTACCTTTGGGACAAAAAAAAAAGAGATTTAGTGATTTTTCCCATGTTATGTTATCAGTGCAGATAATGGCCAGTTCAGAGACTATGGTTCGCTCTCTGGACTTTTGTCAATTAAAAAATTTTTTACAATAATTTTTATTTATTTATTTTCCCTTTTGTTACCCTTTTTTATTGTTGTGGTTGTTGTTGTTGTTATTGATATCATCGTTGTTAGATAGGACAGAGAGAAATGGAGAGAAGAGGGGAAAAGAGAGAGGGGGAGAGAAAGACACCTGCAGACCTGTTTCACCGCCTGTGAAGCGACTCCCCTGCAGCTGGGCAGCCAGGGCTGAACCAGGATCCTTAGACTGGTTCTTGTGCTTTGCGCCACCTGCGCATATCCTGCTGCACTACCGCCCGACTCCCAAGTTTGTCAATTTTAAGTATGAATGTTTAATGTTTAATTCTGACAGCTTATGATAATATACTATGATTCCTGGTTCTATATATGGCAGGGAATTTAGGAACCTCAAAACCTGAGACAAGGCGGTCGGGATACATTACCAGTAGAACACATACTTTACCAGTCTCTTACCCATCGGGTGCAAGCACTACAGGAGGGTGAAGTTTCACAAGTAGTTGAGTGTGGTACTGAAGTTTGTCTCCTCATTGTCTCTTTTCTTCTTTCTGTCTTTACCCTCTGTCTGGAAGGAAAGAGTGTCTGGAATAGTGGAATACTATAGACTGTGGAGCCCTAGGAAACCCTGGAGGCAAAAAGAAAACGAGTCTGAGAAGAAAAATGACATAATTGCTTTTCATTCTGCTTTTCTCTGTGTATTGTAATTCTAGAAACTGCATTGCAACTCATGAGGGAAAAAATCTTGTCAAATAGTTTTAAATTTTTCTTTCTTTTTTCTTTTTTTAGATACAATCAAAGAGAGAGATAAAGAAAAGGAGAGAGAAAAAAAGAAGCATAAAGTAATGAATGAGATCAAGAAAGAGAATGGAGAAGTAAAGATTTTGCTGAAAAGTAAGTTTATGCTCAGTGATTTAGTTGTACTACAAATTGTTCAGTGTATGTACTGGTTTAGTGATTAAAATTATAAATGATATTTGGTGCTGACTTTTGCTGAGAATAAACATCAGTGATTAGAATGTGAACAGAAAATGCTCTAGTGGAGATTTCTAATCTGTGTGGTAATTTGTCTTCAGTGTATCTTAGTGAGCCATTAAAAAGTAAAGGTTAAAAATAAAATTGAAAGGTTAGGTTTCATTAAACTATTTATACTTTTAAATTACTTTGAGAAGATCACCTACTTACATGTCTGCATTACTGATCTTTATTCATACTTACATTATCTAAAATAAAAGGCTGAAATAATTTTCATTATGATTGGGATGATGAAGGAAGTGCTCTTACAGATATTTTACTGGCAATCATCATGTCATAGCCTGGGACTTATGGGTAAAATTTGAACTCTGAGCTAAATTAGAAGGAATACTGTTCTGTCGTGTTTCTTGCATTCTTAAGAACATTAGGTATGGTATATGCTTTATGATATGTGTAGCCTAGGTTAAAGTACAGGTTCTACGTGGGACCAGGGGGAACTCTAGTATGGTGCCGTCTCTCCTGTCCTCTCTTAGCCTCTCTCTATCTGGATGAAAAAGTTAGCCCTGAAGTGGTGACATCATGCATGTGCAAGACACAAGACTCTGAAAAAAATCATTTTTTTGTTTGTTATAACTGTTTTCAATTGCTGTTTATATGAGCTAGGGTGGAGCAGAGAGAACATTTTGGGGCTAGGTTGTTGGATAATCATACAAATCCAAAAAGTTGATCTTTTTCAGAGAGGTTTCATGGTAGGAGTAAGGATAGTCTCCTCCCCTATTGCCAGGGTTATTGCTGGAATTTGGTGCCAGCACTGTTCTACTGCTTCTACTGGTCTTTTTTTTTTTCTCTTCTTTCCTCTCTGTTTGATAGAGAGTGAGAAACAAATTGAGAGGGAGAGAGGAGGAGAGTTTGTAATTTCACTAAAATTTGTGAAGCTTTCTTCTCACTCCCATTTGGTAGCGGGGGACTTGAACCTCACATCTGATAACCTGTATGCTCCTAGGTGAGCCACTTCCTGGGCCCCAACAGTAATAAATTCAAGGAAATAATATTTGATTGCTAGAAAGCTAACAGATTTATTAGCTACTCTGTCAAATTTTCAATTTGTGGACCAGAACACACTAATTTTGATTTATTTCACATTGACTGTATGTGTTGATAAACCTTTATATCTACACAAGGGAGAAAATATAGTAACACTGTATGCACACCAAATAACTGATTAATTTATATTATTTCTGATATATAGTATTGTTATTGTTTTTACTTGTTATGCTTGTAGATATTCTTTAGTTTTGAAGTTTTGTTTTCTAATTTCAGAAATTTCATTTTCTAGAAAATTCTATTGGAGAGGTTAGGTCTTAAATTGATGGTTACTTTGTTAATACTAGTAATTTTTTTTAAAAAAGAGCTTTATTTATTTATCAATGAGAAAAATAGGAGAGAGGAAGAACCAGACATCACTCTGCTTGAAAGTCTAACACTTTATCTATTGCGCCACCTCCCGGACCACTTTTTTCTTTTTTGACAGTGTGTTTTATCTGTGTCATTAAGATTGTAAGTTTTTGAGGCAGGAAATTAATTTAACCACAGTAGTGTTGCATAGCAACCAATGGTTAGTGCTTGAAATATTTACTTGACTTTTTCTATTGTTTTAACCAGTTATTCTCCTAGACTAGTTCAATCAGTCATTTTCTTATCCTTTTGAGTGAACAGTGGTATGGATTTCTGCCACTAAGTTGAATGCTAGATTTATTTCATTTGATTTTTACTCAGCTCTGGTTTATGATGGTGTAGGTGATTGAACCTGGGACCTTGGAGCCTCAGGCACGAGTCTTTTTGCATAACTATTATGCTAGCTCTCCAACCTGAATGCCAGTTTCATAAAATTAATGCAAAATGTGTAAATTTAGAGTCCTTATGTTAATCTCTAGTAAAATATCAAAATTTAAAATAGCCTAGAAATGGATTTACTAGTAGTTTGTAAAAGTAATCCTGACTTTGAACTAGACAAGGTTTTTTTTTTTTTTAATTTCTTTATTGGAGGGTTAAGAAGTAGACAAATTTAAGAAATATTTTGAACTGTACTAAACTGGAACAGTAATGGTAAAGGGAAAAAATGTAGTAGCTTTATAAAGGAATTAGTGGTCTCCAGTGTGACTATGAGGAAATAATACTTATTCTAAAATGGGGGTAACTAGTTATAATTACTACATTACAGAGTTGTGAAGAGATATGAATCTTTTAAATATATATGTGGAAGATTAACTCTTGCAATTAAGAAGCAACAAAGCTATTTACTGTCCTCAATGGAGGATATGTAGACAGTCTAATTAGTAAAAAATCATTTGGGAAGTAGTGCCTGTCCCATTACAGAGTCTGAGTGTTAGCTGTTGTTATTATCCAGAACAACAAAAACCAACCTACTTGTGTAATCATTTCCCAAGTGAGTCTATGATCAGGGAAAAACATTCTTTTTATGTGTGTATTCAGTGTTCCACCTAATTTTTTCAGAAAGTAAAGAGACAGACAGCGTGAGGGAAAGCACAGCACTGAAACTTCCAGGTGGGGGCCAGGCCTGGGTTGGGAGCATGACAAAGCAGGCACCTTCCTAGATGAGCTCTTTTGCCAGCACTGACAGAAAACCTCTGTTAATTGTGTCCTGGTCCTGGAGCAACAGCACAGTCAGTTTTGTTTGTTTTTGTGAGAGCAGTATATTATTGCTCTGTTTCCTTCTAGCTTTCCACTTTTATTTTCTCTGTCTGATAATGTTAATATTGCAGGTTATGATACACGTGGGGAACTAAAATAGACGCTAACTAGTTTGTCATGGGTATGATTGCTTACATGCACACTGAAGAGTTTTTACTAATGTGGAAATCTTTTTTAAAAAAATTTTTTGTTAATATTTATTCCTTTTTGTTGCCCTTGTTTTATTGTTGTTGTTATTAATGTCATTGTTGTTGGATAGGACAGAGAGAAATGGAGAGAGGAGGGGAAGACAGAGAGGGGGAGAGAAAGATAGACACCTGCAGACCTGCTGCACTGCTTGTGAAGCATCCCCCCTGCAGGTGGGGAGCCAGGGGCTCAAACTGGGATCTTTATACTGGTCCGTGCGCTTTGCACCACGTGCACTTAACCCACTGTGCTACTGCCTGACTCCCCAATGTGGAAATCTTTATTGGAAATAGTTTAAAGGAACATAAATTTGAAATATAAGCTTACTTAGCTGATTTTTTATTCTTATTTAAAAAAATTTGTTAGTGACTTAATACTGATTTACAAAATTATAAGGTAACAGGGGTATGTATAATCCCACACCCAGAGTTTTGTGTCCCCATTCCCTTCACTGGAAATTGATTACTTCAACCAAGATCACAGATATGGGTTGACTGTTGACTGTTATCTATATATTTATATCTGTATCTATGTATCTGTATATATTTTTTGCCCATTTTAAAAAATATTTATTCCCTTTTGTTGCCCTTGTTTTTATTATTGTAGTTATTGTTGTTGATGTCATTATTGGATAAAACAGAGAAATGGAGAGGGGAAGAAAGAGAGGGGGAGAGAAAGATAGACACCTGCAGACCTGCTTCACCACCTGTGAATCGACTCCCCTGCAGGGAGTCCTCCTACCTGGGGAGCCAGGGGCTCGAACCGGGATCCTTAGGCCCGTCCTTGACCTTTGCACCCCTTGCACCCCTTGCACTTTACGCTACATGCGCTTAACCAACTGTGCTACCACCTGTCCATTTTTTCTATGGTGCTGCTTTCTCTTCTTTTCTAAATCACACCTGTACCTATTACTACTTCTGAGTGGCCTTCCCTGTTTTTCTTTTTTCTTTTTTTTCTTTCTTCCCTCTTCTCTCTCTGGGTCCCGAAGGAATTGGGAGTTCAGAGCCCTCTGGTCATCTTCACCTCATTTACCACTCTGGGAATATGGACCAAATTCTTTATGGGGTAGATTCTATACTTGCTTCTCTGTTAGGCTTAGCTGATTTAAAAAAAAAGATTTATTGATTAATAAAAGAGAGGGAGAGGGAGTTGGGCGGTAGTGCAGTGGGTTAAGTGCACATGGCGCGAAGTGCAAGGACCAGCATAAAGATCCTGGTTCAGTTCAAGCCCCTGCCTTCACACCTGCAGAGGAGTCGCTTCACAGGCGGTGAAGCAGGTCTGCAGGTGTCTATCTTTCTCTCCCCCCCCTCTGCCTTCCCCTCCTCTCTCCATTTCTCTCTGTCCTTCTAACGACGACATCAGTAACAACAGTAATAACTACAACAACAATAAAAAACAAGGGCAACAAAATAAATAAATTAATTAATTAATTAAAAAATAATAAAAATAAAAGAGAGAGAGGATAAACCAGAGTATCACTGACAGATGTGAAGCTGGGAATGAAACTCAGGCCTTGTATGAGGGTCCAGTCCTTTATCCACTGCACACACCCCCCCCCCCCAACTCATTCTTTTAAAAAAGCAAATGCTGGGGCAAGGCAGTTGCACACCTGATTAAGCACACACATTACAGTGTGTAAGGACCTGGATTCAAGTCCCTTGTCCCCAGTTGCAGGGTGAAAGCTTCACAAGTGAAGCAGGGCTTGAGGTAGCTCTGTCTCTTTCCCTTTCTACCTCTTGCTCCTCTCAATTCCCCTGTCTCTATCCTAAAGTAAATAAAAAATAAAATAAAAAAGTTAAAAAAGCAAATGTTTGCCAACTACTTTGCCTGGTCATACTTTAATATTCTAGCTGCCTTTATGTTACAAGGATGTAGATGTTATGATTATAGTTTTCTTGAGAGTACATGTTATCATTATGTCGTCGTCTTCTTCTAGCGTTTGCCATCATTACGTCATGTTAAGATAACAAGAATAGTTGATAGAGAGGTGATAGAGAGGGAGAGAGACAGAGAGACACCTGCAGCCCTGCTTCATTACTTGTGAAGTTTTCCCCCTGCAGGTGTGGACCAAGGATTCAAACCTGGGTCCTTATGCACTGTAACATGTGGGCTCAACCAGGTGTGCCACCACCACCACCACCACCACCCTCCTTTTTAATTAAAGAAAAAAATTAGCTACCATTGCACTGTGTCCCCAACTCAGGACTAAGCATGATTTATAAAAAAAAAAAAAAAAAAAAGAATTTGGGAGTTGGGCGGTTAAGCACACATGGCGCAAAGCACAAGGACCGGAGTAAGGATCCCGGTTCAAGCCCCCAGCTCCCCACCTGCAGGGGAGTCACTTTACAAGTGGTGAAGCAGGTCTGCAGGTGTCTATCTTTTTCTCTCCCTCTGTCTTCCCCTCCTTTCTCCATTTATGTCTGTCCTATCTAACAATAACAGCATCAATAACAATGGTAACTACAACAACAATGAAAAACAACAAGGGCAACAAAAAAGGAAAAATAAATTAAAAAAAAAGAATTTAAAGTTTTCTATTTTAATTTTTTGGGGGGTAAATTAATGGTATACAGTCAACAGTATATACAGTTGTTGATACATGTGTAAAAATTTTCAGTTTTCTGAGAACAGTAACCCCCCACCTAGGTCCTTTTCCACCATAATTTATGGGGACCTGAAGTACTGTCCTCCTTCCCCCTAGTCCTTTACTTTGGTGCAATACACCATATCCAGTGTAAGTTTTGCTTTCTGTTTCCCTTTCTGTTTTATTTCTCAACTTTTAAAAAAAAATTATTTATTTATAAAAAGGAAACATTGAAAAACCATAGGATAAGAGGGGTACAACTCTACACAATTCCCACCACCAGATCTCCATATCCCATCCCCTCCCCTGATAGCTTTCCTATTTAACCCTCTGGGAGTATGGATGCATGGTCATTGTGGGGTGAAAGAAGGTGGAAGGTCTGCTTCTGTAATTGCTTCTCCGCTGAAAATGGACGTTGACTGGTCGATCCATACTCCCAGCCTGCCTCTTTCCCTAGTAGGGTGGGGCTCTGGGGATTTCCTCTTTGACCCAGAGGTTGTTAAGAAGTGTATTGTTGAGCTTCCACATTTTGGGACTATTACTAATCTTTTTTGATTGTTAAGTGTTAGTTTAGTTCCACTGTGGTCTGAGAAGATGCTTGGGATGATTTCAATGCTCTTGAATTGGCTGATGCTGTCTTTGTGGCCTAACATATGGTCTATCCTTGAGAATGACCCATGTGGATTTGGGTAAAATGTGTATTCCAGTTTCTTGGGATGAATGACTCTGAAAATGTCCAATAGTTCTAGTTTATCTATCTCTTCATTTAGCTCCCTTATGTCTTTATTGATTTTCTGCCTGGATGATCTGTCAAGTTGAGAGAGTGGGGTGTTGAAGTCCTCTACTATGACTGTGTTGCTGTTAATATATTGCGGTAGCTCTTTCAGTAGATGTTTGATGTATTTAGATGGCTTCTCATTGGGTGCATAGATGTTAATAATTGTTAAGTCCTCTTGATTGACTAATCTTCTGAGCATTAAGTAGTGTCAATTCCTATCTTTTTTAATCTTACTATTTTAAAGTCTATCGTGTCAGATATGAGAATAGCTGTTCCTGCCCTTTTTTGTGGGCCATTGGGTTGTATGATAGTTTTCCATCCTTTCACTTTAAGTCTGTGTTTGTCTTGTTGAGTTAGGTGGGTTTCCTGTAGACAGCATATTGTTGAGTTGTATTTTCTTTCTTTATTTATTTATTTATTTATTTATTCCCTTTTGTTGCCCTTGTTGTTTTATTGTTGTAGTTATTATTGTTGTTGTCGTCGTTGTTGGATAGGACAGAGAGAAATGGAGAGAGGAGGGGAAGACAGAGAGGAGGAAAGAAAGATAGACACCTGCAGACCTGCTTCACCGCCTGGAGTTGTATTTTCTAATCCATCTTCCTACTCTATGTCTTTTAATAGGTGAATTCAGGTCATTGACATTTATTGATATCAAAGATTGAAGATATTTTAACACCATTCTTGTAGAGTTTTAGAGTGTTCTGATATATGTCATGGTCTGACTGTTTATAGAAGACCTTTCAGAACTTCTTTCAGTGCAGGCTTGGTGATAGTTGATTCCTTCAACTGTTGCTTTTCTGAGAAGGTTTTGATGCCTCCATCTAGTCTGAATGACAGTCTAGCAGGATATAGTATTCTTGGTTGAAAGCCTTTCTCATTGAGCACTTGATAGATATCTTGCCATTCTCTTCTGGCCTGTAGTGTTTGTATGGAGAAGTCTGCTGCTAATCTTATGGGTTTTCCTCTGTAGGTGACTCTTTGTTTTTCTCTTGCAGCCTTGAGGATCCTTTCTTTATCCTTATTCCTTTCCATTCTAAATATGATTCGTCTTGGTGTCTTAAGGTCTGGGTTAATTCTGTTTGGGACCCTCTGGGCTTCTTGAATCTTTATGTCTTTGATGTTGTCTAGACTAGAGAATTTTTCAGCTACTATGGCCTGAAGAATGAATGCTTTCTTCCTCTCCCTCTCTTTCTTCCTCTGGTAAGCCAATAATGCCTATATTGTTTCTTTTGAAGTCATCCCATAGGACTCTGTTGTTGTTTTCAGCATCTCTTAATCTCTTTTTGAGATCTCTTACTTGCTTTTTAGTTGTCTCTAATTTGTCCTCCATCTTGCTAATTCTGTCTTCAGCCTCATTGATTCTATTCTCTCTGCCCTAGTTTTCTGGAGTTCATCTGTTTTGTTTCCCTGTTCTGATACTGTTTTAGCTTGTTCAGCTAGTTGTGTTCTTAGCTCAGCTATTTCAGCTTTCAGCTCTCTAATAACCTTGAGATAGTTAGTGTTTTCTTCCAGAGTCTCATTTGTTGTTCCTGTATTTCTGATTACAATTCTTTCAAACTCTTTACTCATTCCTGTTATTATTTCCTTAGCTAATGTTTGGATGTTGAACTCGTTATTTTGTGCTTCACCCTTTGGGGGGCTTTTAGCTGGACTGTTGTCCTGGTTAGTTTCTCCAATATTTCTTCTTGTTGGTTTACCCATTTTATATATTATGTTATGAGTTCCTTCTCTTAGTACTTTTCAAATTAATGATCACTATTTCCTGGATTGACTTGTGTCTAAGTAAGGTAATTAAAAGGTTCACAGTGGTGGAAGTTAACAGTTGTTTCAATAGTATTTTAATCCCTGAGTTTGAGCTCAGTGATTAAAATTCTCTTTTTTTTTTTTTTTTTTTCTCTGTATGCTATGGGAACCAGAGGGCTTCTAAACTATAATAGGCTTCTTAGCTTAATCACTGACTCCTGACCAAGAGATAAGGCAGGGTGTGGCAGAGATAGTCCAGTGGTTATGCAAAGAGACTTTCACAGCCCCACAGCTATGCCAAGGAGCTATATAGGTCTTCTCCTGGTTAGATCTCTGTCCCCCGCTGTCCCTCCCTGCTGCTGCTCCAGATTCTGAGGGCAGTAGCAATGGAGACTCAGAGTTGCACTTGGTGAGTCTCTGGGGAGTCCTCTTCTCCTTTCAGCTGTCCCCTTGTTGGTGGAACAGACTGGAGGTGGTGTCTCAACTGATAAACTGCCTGACTGTTACCAGCCACTTAGTCTTTCCCTAGTCTCCTCTCTGTCACCAGCAATGTGTGTTTGCACGCACCGGTGATTTGGTGGGTTCCTGTAGTCCTTCTAGTCCTGTCTTGTTGTGGTCCCAGGTGGTCTCCTTTGGTATTCCTAGTTGATCTGGGAAAGGAGAGGAGAGGAGAGAGACAGATCTGCTGTTGCTCTTAGCCCCGCCTCTGGAAGTCAGCCACTTTTTTATTTAATTTCTTTATTGGGGAATTAATGTTTTACATTCGACACTAAATACAATAGTTTCTACATGCTAGTTTTTTTTATATAACAATACAATCCCCACTAGGTCCTCTGTCATCCTTTTTGGATCTGTATTCTCCCCCCTTCCCCCCAGAGTCTTTTACTTTGGTACAGTACACCAATTCCAGTTCAGATTCTACTTGTGTTTTCTCATCTGATCGTGTTTTTCAACTTCTACCTGAGAGTGAGATCATCCCATATTCATGCTTTTATTTCTGACTTATTTCACTCAACATGATTTTTTCAAGGTCCACCCAAGATCGGCTGAAAACAGTGGAGTCACCGTTTTTAGTAGCTGAGTAATATTTCATTGTGTATATATACCACAACTTCTCAGCCACTCATCTGTTGTTGGACACCTGGGTTGCTTCCAGGTTTTGGCTATTACAAATTTTGCTGCTAAGAACATATGTGTACACAGATCTTTTTGGATGGATGTGTTGGGTTCCTTAGGATATATCCCCAGGAGAGGAATTGCAGGGTCATAGGGTAGGTCCATTTCTAGCCTTCTAGAGTTCTCCAGACTGCTCTCCACAGAGGCTGGACCAATTGACATTACCACCAGCAGTGCAGGAGGGTTCCTTTGACCCCACACCCTCTCCAGCATTTGCTGCAGTTCCCTTTTCTGATGTATGACTTTCTCATATGAGTGAAGTGGTTTCTCATGTTAGTCTTTATTTGCATTTCTCAGATAATCAGAGACTTGGAGCATTTTTTTCATGTGCTTCTTGACCTTTTGGATCTCTTCTCGGGTGAATATTCTGTCCATGTCCTCCCCCCATTTTTGGATGGGGTTGTTTTCTTGTGGTTGAGTTTGGCAGGCTCTGGTTATTATTCTGGTTATTAGCCTCTTGTCTGATGTATGGCATGTTATAGATCTCCCATTCTGTGAGGGGTCTCTTGGTTTGGGTAGTTGTTTCTTTTGCTGTGTAGTGTGTCTATTCATGTTCCAGTACCAAGCAGTTTTGATGACAGTGGGAAAATGGCTCTTTATAATGAGGCTGTTAAACCAACAAATTAAATCATTAGTGGGAAGGAAGTAAAAAAAATAATAATCCAGATGGAGCCCTCCTGGTGGGGCATCTGGTTGAGTGCACACATTACTATGTGCAAGGATCTGGGTTAAAAACCCCAGCCTCCATGTGCAGGAGGAAAGCAAGCAGTGCTGCACGTGTCTGTGTCTCTCTTTCTATCTGTCTGCCTCTCTTTTCAATTCTCTCTGTCCTGTTAAATAAAATCAATAGGATATTAAAAAATAATCAGAATGAACTAGATTTCCAGGCCTCATTGGGAAGAAGAATAATTTTTAAGAGAATATTAATATATGTATATTTGAAATTTTGTGTAAAGTAAAACTTTGGGCTAGAGACAGAATTTAAAAAGTTTTTTTAATATTTATTTATTCCCTTTTTAAATTGCCCCCACTTTTTATTGTTGTTGATGTCATCGTTGTTGGATAGGACAGAGAGAAATGGAGAGAGGAGGGGAAGACAAAGAAGGGGAGAGAAAGAGAGACACCTGCTGACCTACTCACCTGTGAATCGACTCCCCTGCTGGTGTTGAGCAGGGGGCTTGAACTGGGATCCTTACGCAGGTCTTGTGCTTTGTGCCAGGTGCGCTTAACCTGGTATGCTATTGCCCAAATCCCCAGAAACAGAATTTAACGGAGAAGAATGCTAAGGTACTAAAGGGAAGGCATAGGGCAGATAATTTTTTTAAATATTTTATTTTATTTATTTATTCCCTTTTGTTGCCCTTGTTTTATTGTTGTAGTTATTATTGTTATTGTCGTCGTTGCTGGATAGGACAGAGAGAAATGGAGAGAGGAGGGGAAGACAGAGAGGAGGAGAGAAAGATAGACACCTGCAGACCTGCTTCACCGCCTGTGAAGCGACTCCCCTGCAGGTGGGGAGCCGGGGTTCGAACCGGGATCCTTATGCCGGTCCTTGTGCTTTGCGCCACCTGCGCTTAACCCGCTGCGCTACAGCCCAACTCCCAGATAATTTTTTAAAAAATATTTATTTATTAATGAGAAAGATACCAGGACAAAGAGAAAGAACCAGATATCACTGTGGTACATGTGCTGCCAGGGAATGAACTTGGGAATAAATAAATATTAAAAAAACTTTTTAAATTCTGTCTCTAGCCCAAAGTTTTACTTTACACAAAATTTCAAATATACATATATTAATATTCTCTTAAAAATTATTCTTCTTCCCAATGAGGCCTGGAAATCTAGTTCATTCTGATTATTTTTTAATATCCTATTGATTTTATTTAACAGGACAGAGAGAATTGAAAAGAGAGGCAGACAGATAGAAAGAGAGACACAGACACGTGCAGCACTGCTTGCTTTCCTCCTGCACATGGAGGCTGGGGTTTTTAACCCAGATCCTTGCACATAGTAATGTGTGCACTCAACCAGATGCCCCACCAGGAGGGCTCCATCTGGATTATTATTTTTTTTACTTCCTTCCCACTAATGATTTAATTTGTTGGGGGTGGCACCAGCCAACCCCAGAGATGGTTTTTTTTTAAAAAAAACATTTTACTCTTTATTTTTAATGAATGATATAGAGACAAGGGTAGATTATGGTGGTTCTGGGGATTGAATTTGGAATCTCAGAGCCTCAGGCGTGGAAGACATTTTTCCCCAGCCTCTGAAGATGATTCTGTATGAAAAATTTTATATTCAAAAGAGGAGAGATAACTATATATTTTTTTAATATTTATTCCCTTTTGTTGCCCTTTTTTTATTATTGTAGTTACTGTTGTTATTGATGTCGTCGTTGTTGGATAGGACAGAGAGAAATGAGAGAGGAGAGGAAGACAGAGGGGGAGAGAAAGATAGACACCTGCACACCTGTTTCACCGCCTGTGAAGGGACTCCCCTGCAGGTGGGGAGCAGGGGGCTTGAACCAGAATCTATACGCCGTTTCTTGTGCCTCGCGCCACCTGCGCTTAGTCTGCTGTGCTACTACCCAACTCCCGAGAGATAACTATTAACCAGGAATTTTTTGGAATTGGAGGGAGACACTTGTTTTTTAATCAGTCAATCAATCAATCAATCAGTTAATTTATTGGATAGAGATAGAAATCAAGAGGAATGGAGGAGACAGAGAAGGGGAGACATCAAAAGACACCTTTATGGCATATTGCACCAAAGTAAAAGACTCTGGGTGGGTGGGGGGGCCGAGTACTGGCCCTGGAAAAGGATGACAGAGGACCTAGATGGGGGTTGTATTGTTTGTTATGTGGAAAACTGAGAAGTGTGATGCATGTACAAACTGTTGTATTTACTGTTAACTGTAAAATATTAATTCCCCAATAAAGAAATAAAAAAAAAGACACCTGTAACACTATGTGACCACTGGGGAAGTGTTCCCCAACTACAGGTGGGGACCAGTGGTTGAACTGGGATCACTGAACATAGGAACCTGTGATCAACTGAGTGCACCACTGCCAAGCCCTGGGACTTACTTTTTTGAGAGAATGTCCAACACTCCCTTGAGATAGAAACAACAGGTATGTGACGATGGAAAAATGTAGGTAGAACATGTTTAGATTTAATTTGTGACCGATTTTCTGTAAATATGAGAGAACAGGTGGGGAGCAGTGGATGTTTTCTCTACTGTTAAACTGTAGTGACTTTTCAAATAGTACCTTGGGAAGCAAATTTTTTACAAGGGCATTTACTTTTTTGTTTGTTTGTTTGTTTTACTTATTATATAGAGATACCAGTACTTTGATCGTGTTAAGGTTTTGTATGCACACTTCAGTTTTTTAAAAAATATTTATTCCCTTTTGTTGTCCTTGTTGTTTTATTGTTGTAGTTATTGTTGTTATTGATGTCATTGTTGTTGGATAGGACAGAGAGAAATGGAGAGAGGAGGGGAAGACAGAGAGGGGAGAGAAAGATAGACACTTGCAGACCTGCTTCACCGCTTGTAAGTGACTCCCCTACAGGTGGGGAGCCAGGGGCTCTAAACGGAATTCTTCCTGTGGTCCTTGCACTTTGCGCCACTTATGCTTAACTCGCTGCACTAACTGCCCGACTCCCTACACTTCAATTCTATAGGTATATAAACTTACATAGACTAGTTTGTTGGATTTCTAAATTTCTGAGCCTAGGACTAGCTGACATGGCCTTTACTGAAGCTCATTATTGTCTTGTAATGCCTCATGCCTTTTTCTTTTACCTTTTGTTCATCTCTTTGCTAATAAGCAAGTATCATTTGAAATTAGGACATGAAAATGATATAAATTTTATTACCTGTTTTGTGGTTCCTTATTGGGTCTTGACTCGAATGTGAGTTGATCTAAAATGGTTAAATATAAATATAAGCATAGTTTACTAAGAAGGATATAGAATTATTAAAAGTTGCTATTGTTTATATACTAGTATTTCTCCTTACGGTGTATAAATATTCATAACTAGATATAATATTTAAGAAATTAGATAAACTATGGATGATGCACGTGTGTGCATGTGTCAGTCGAAACAAATTGAGGACCTTTGTTCAATTTCTAACTTTTGTTTTCTATATTTAAAATGTGAAAATTAGCTTTCTAATTTCATTCATTTCATTTCAATGAACATGGATTATTATCTGCTATATCAAAATGGTGCTATGTACCATTGATGGACAGTCCCAATCCCGTCACCCATATGTGTGTGTGTAGAGGAAAAGATTGATTAAATTATGTTTATCAGCACTTTAGAATCAGCCCTAAATATGAATCTAATTCCAAGTAGACTTGTTTATTACAAAGCAATTCTTAAAGCGTTTTAACTTTTTTTAGTTAACTAAAGTATGGAGTTTCAAAAAACTTTTTTTCCAACAGGTGGGAAAGATAAACCAAAACCAAATGTAGAAGACTTACAAATTAAAAAGGTAAAGAAGAAAAAGAAAAAGAAACACAAAGAGAATGAAAAAAGGAAGCGTCCAAAAATGTATAGCAAATCTATTCAAACCATCTGCTCAGGATTGCTGTCTGATGTTGAAGATCAAGAAGCCAAAGGCATTCTAAATGATGATATAAAGGATTATATTGGGAAGAATTTGGATACCAAGAACTGTGATTCCAAAGTTCCAGAGAACAGTGAATTTCCATTTGTGTCACTGAAGGAGCCACGGGTTCAGAATAACCTCAGAAGATTAGACACTTTGGAATTCAAACGACTCATTCATATTGAGCACCAGCCTAATGGAGGTGCATCAGTTATCCACGCCTACAGTAACGAACTCTCCCACCTGTCTCCTATGGAGATGGAGAGATTTGCAGAAGAGTTTGTGGGTCTGGTGTTCAGTGAAAACGAAGACTCTGCAGCTTTTTATGTAATGGGTATTGTTCATGGGGCAGCTACTTATTTACCTGACTTCTTAGACTACTTTTCATTTAATTTTCCCAATTCACCAGTCAAAATGGAGATATTGGGAAAGAAGGATATAGAGACAACAACTATGTCCAATTTTCATGCTCAGGTAAGAGAATTTTAGCTTTAAAATATATCTTAATTATTAGAAATTTATGTGCTTTCTCATTTTACTATAGGTTTGAAATTTTTTTAAAAAAGACTATGAGGCGTTTAGGTAGTATTAAGAACAGTTTTTTCCCCTCCGAATTGGAAAGTTAATGGTTTACAGTACAGTTGTTGGTGCATGGGTATGGTTTCCCATCTCTCCATGATAGGTGTTTATAAAACCCTGTCACCCCCAGCTTAGGCCCTTCTCTATCATCATACACCAGCACTTTAAAGCCCCTCCTTCCCATACGCCTCTTCCCCAGAATCCTTTGCCTTGGTGCAATACACCCAAACTGTCCAAGTTTAAGTTTGTGTTTCCCCTTTCTGTTCTTGTATCTTAAGTTCTGCTTATGAATGAGATCATTCTATATTCATCTTTCTCTAGCACCAGCTACATATTTAACTATGATACTAAATTATGTAATATATTGATAACCTTTAAAATAAGACAGTGTAAAACTATTGCTATGATGTTAACTACTTATGAATGGAGAAGATAGGAAACTAAAACACATGAACTTGCAAAAACAAAAGTGACCAAATTAAAAAAAATTTTTTTTTGAAAAAATCTTTATTTACTGGATAGAGACAGCCAGAAATCAAGAGGGAAGGAGGTGATAGAAAGGGAGAGAGACAGAGAGACACCTGCAGCACTGCTTTCACCACTAGTAAAGCTTCCCCCTGCAGGAGGGGACCGGGGGCTGAAACCTGGGTCTTTGAGCACTGTGATACATGCGCTCAACCAGGCGTGACACCACCCAGCCTCCAACCAAATTATTTCTAAGATCATCTGAGAATTATGGCAATTATTATTGAGGGTGAGTATCTCAGTACTTTGTTGATAGGTACAGTGTGGAGCTATGCTCATGTCATTTTATAATCGGGTAGACCATTATATATTGGGAAGACTGTTATGAAATTACTAACAAAAAAATAGAAAAAAACAACTTTGTCTGGCTGGGGAAGATAGCAAAATGGGTATGCAGAAGACTCAGTCTGAGGCTCTGGGGTCCCAAGTTCAAACTTCTGATATACCATAAGCCAGAGTTGAGCAGTGCTCTGAGGGAAAAAACAATTTTTTTTCTTGATGTGAACATCGGAGTTGCTGACAGTTTCTATAGTTGTTTTGTTTTTTTGGTCAAAAAATAGTTAATAAAGTAATTATAAACTTTGGAGATTATTTTGGCAAGGGTTTATCTTGGAACTAATGAAATAAAACTAATTTAATATATCATCTCCTACCAATAGTTTCATTACTTGAATATCACCTAAAATTTTCTTCTTGCTGGGGGTTGGGCGGTAGCACAGTGGGTTAAGCGCAAGTGGCCCAAAGCGCAAGGACCCGGCGCAAGCATCCTGGTTTGAGCCCCTGGCTCCTCACTTGCAGTGGGGTGGCTTTACAAGCTGTGAAGCAGGTATGCAAGTGTCTATCATTTCTCCCCCTCTCTGTCTTCTCTCCTCACTCGATTTCTCTCTGTCCTATCCAACAATAATGACAGCAATAACAACAATAATAATAATAACCACAACAACGGTAAGCAACAAGGACAACAAAAGGAAAAAATAGCCTCCAGGAGCAGTGGATTCATAGTGCAGGCACCGAGCTCCAGTAATAACCCTGGAGGCCAAAAAAAAAATTTTTTTTTTCTTCTTCTTGCATTATGAGTTAATGCTTAAAAATGCTTAGCACTGAGGGTGTCAGGCGGTAGCACAGTGGGTTAAGTGCACATGGCGGTGCTCTGGAATGCAAGGACAGGCGCAAGGATCTCAGTTGGAGCCCTCGGCTTCACACCTGTAGGGGAGTCGCTTCACAGGTGGTGAAGCAGGTCTGCAGGTGTCTTTCTCTCCCCCTCTGTCTTCCCCTCTTCTCTTCATTTCTGTCTGTCCTATCCAACAACAATGACATCAATGACAATAATAATAATAATCACAAAACAATAAAACAAGGGCAACAAAAGGGAAAAAAAATAGCCTCCAGAAGCAGTGGATTTGTGGTGCAGGCACCAAGCCCCAGCAATAACCCTGAAGGCAAAATAAATAAATAAATAAATAAGTAAACAAATAAAATTAAAATAATTAAAAATATGCTTAGCACTGAGTCAGTTCACCACAAGGTGCTGAATAAGTGTTGACTATTATATATATATAATATAGTCAGTTGATTGTATGATTGAAAAAACTAGCATGTGTTGAGTAATTTCCATATTGTACCTTTCTTTAGAGTATGCATTATTACGGAAAGCAAAATTGAACCCACTAGCTCTTGAAAATGAATATGATTTTATCTGAAAGACTAGTGCTGCTGTCCAGGACTACATGGACTTGGAGCTCTTGATTTATTTCTTTGCCAAGTAATTGAATTCCTAAATTTCTCTGATTCAGGGTTAACAAATCTGTGTTTTCTTCTATGTTATGGCATCAGATCTATCAATAATATCCAAGTCTTAAGTCTATTTTGAGCCTTAAACACATATATTGGTGAAGATCCAGTTCCACCTTTCCCTCCCCTCTCTTTTTCTTTCCTTCCTTCCCTTCCTTCCTTCCCTCCTTCCTTTTATTAAACATTAATATTTATTTTCCCTTTTGTTGCCCTTGTTTTTTTTATTGTTGTTGTAGTTATTATTATTATTATTGTTGTTGTTGTTAGATAGGACAGAGAGAAATGGAGAGAGGAGGGGGAGAGAAAGATACCTGCAGACCTGCTTCACTGCCTGTGAAGCGACTCCCCTGCAGGTGGGGAGCCAGGTGCTCGAACCGGGATTCTTACGCCAGTCCTTGTGCTTCTCGCCACATGCACATAACCCGCTGTGCTACTGCCCGACTCCCCCTTCCTTCCTGTTATTTATTTTTTTCTTTCCTGCTTTGGAAATCAAAGTAATACTGACCTCATAGAATGTGTTTTGGAGCATTTTGGCTTTTCCATAGTGACTCTCTTCTTTCCCTCCCTCCCTCCCTTCCTTCCTTCCTTCCTCATTATTATTATTATTTTCTTTTATCAGATCACTGCTAAACTCTGGCTTCTGGTAGTACTGAGGTTTGAACCTAGAATCTTTGGTGCCTCAGGAATGAAGGTTTCTCTGCTTAGCCACTAAGCTATTTGCCCAGCTTGTGATTCTCTTGTTTGTTTTCGCTTTGAGTATTATTGATCCATATTTTTGTTTTGTTGTTACCAAGAGGGTTGTAACCAACTTAATGTGTCTAAAATATGTCCTTTTGAATCTTCATTTATTCTGCTTCTGTCCATATTTTCCTCTTTTATGTTTTCTTTTAAAAATTTAATTATTTTTAATTTAATATATTGACATTGAGAGGTAAGGGGAGGTAGAGAAGGAGAAAGAGAGAGACTCCTGCATTGCAGCTCTGTTTCACCACTCATGACGCTTTCCTCCTGCATGTGGGGGGCTAGAGTCTTGAACTCCCATCTTTGCACATAGTAATGTGTGTGTCAGCTGGGTGTGCCACCGCCCATCCCCTTTCATGCTTTACTCACCTCTGGTTCTTTATGAGCTTACTTGCAGCTTAGTGTTCATGTTTCTTCTTGTCTTTCTAGCAGTAAGTGTCTGGTGGTGCCAAACTCCTTTAGACTCTTGTGTCTGAGAAGGCCTTTTATTTCTCCATCATATTAAGTGACAACTAAATTTTTTTTCTTCTATTTTTGGGGGGAGGGAGGGAGCAGCAGGAGGAGGAGGGACAACTAGAGAAACACTGGTATATTCAATGCCAGGGAATTGAATTTTGGACCTTATGCCGGAAGGCACAACACTTCATCACTACCTCCTGGAACTCAGGGAAGTCTTCTTGACTTGACAGTTTTTGGCACTTAGCACTCTGAATATATCCTTCTCCTCTCACCTGTCCCTCAGGGTTACTGTTGAGCAGACTGATGAAAACTTGGTAGTATTGTATAAATACATATAAATATGTTCCTTTTTTCTTTTCCATAGCAACCTATAATATTTTTCTTTGCCCTTTTGATTTTTTTTTGGTCTTCAGGGTTATGGCTGGGGCTTGGTGCCAGCACTACGAGTCCACTGCTCCTTTGGCCATTCTCCTCCTCCCCCTCCTCCCCCTCCTCCCCCTCCTCCCCCTCCTCCCCCTCCTCCCCCTCCTCCCCCTCCTCCCTTTGGATAAGACAGAGAGAAATAGAGAGGGGATGAGAAAGATAGATACCTGCAAACCTCTTTCATCACTTGTGAAGCAACCCCCCTGCAGGTGGGGATCTAGGGGTTTGAACCGGGATCCTTATGCTTCGTACTATGTGCACTTAACCTGGTGCACCAGTGCCTGACCCCCTTTTTGTTCCTTTTTCTTTTCCTTTTTTTTTTGGAAAAAAAAATTAATGAGAAAGATAGGAGAGAAAGAACCAGACATCACTTTGGTACATACGCTCCTGTGGTTTGAAGTTGGGACCTCATGTTTGAGAGTCTAAGACATTATCCACTATACCAACTCCCGGATCACTGTCTGCTGCTTCTTTAGTATCTATACTTTCTGAACGTGAATTTTTTTTTTCCAGCTTTTATTGTATTTTTTTGTTGTTGTTGTTAATGGAGAGAAGTTAAGAATGAAGAGGAAACAGGGAGAGAGACACCTGCAGCACAGCTTCACTACTTAAAGCCTATCCCCTGCAGGTGGGAATGAGAGGCTTGAACCTGGGTGCTTGCACATGGTGCTGCCTGGTACCTTCAGCTGTTAATATATTTTAAAGATGGTCTCTGCTAATATCTCTATTTTTTTCTCCTTCTATTATTGCTACCACCTTTACATTTACTTGTCTAATCATCTGATATTTGTCATTTTTCTTAGGATTTGTTTCTCCTTCCTTTTCCACAAGGAAAGATCATTTTGTCTTCTGATATTTATAGTTTCTACCCCGTGAGACTGAGTGTAGTTAAAGTTTCCAAGCTAGCATAAATTTCATTCAATAGACTCTCCACACTCAACATCCACGAATTTCAACCACATTTAGATGGACACTGAGTCATTTGCTTCAATATTACTTAGAAATTTTACCCACTTTTGTTTTGTCTTTTTGCCTTTAGGGTTATCGCTGGGGCTCGATGCCAGCACTATGAATCCACTGCTCCTGGAGGCTATTTTTTCCCTTTTGTTGTCCTTGTTGCTTATTGTTGTTGTGGTTATTATTATTGTTGTTATTGCTGTCATTGTTGAATAGGACAGAGAGAAATCGAAAGAGAAGGGGAAGACAGAAGGGAGAGAGAGAAAGATAGACACCTGCAGACTTGCTTCACTGCTTATGAAGCGAAACCCCTGCAGGTGGGAAGCCGGGGGCTCCAAGCGGGATCCTTAGGCAGGTCATTGCGCTTTGCGCCATGTGTGCTTAACCCGCTGCGCTACTGCCAGGTCCCCCTACTTAGCCTTTAAACATAAATTTTGTAAGATCCAAACATTATAGTTTTCTGAGTAGTAATTGTATATATAACTTCTTTCTAGTTTAATAATTAGTAGCACTTTGGTTTTTGTTTGAGACTTGTAGTAAGAGTTGTGAGTATACAAACCGGAGTTCTAGGGGGCTGGGAGATAGCTCACCCCATAGAACACATACTATACTTATACTGTATGTGAACTTGGGTTCAGACCTCTGGCACCACATGGGGGCACTATATGCAGCACCAGGGGAACGTTCATGAAAGGTGAAATGGCACTCTGGTGTTTCTCCTCTTTGTTTCTCTCTATCTGAATCGAAAGGGGAAAAAGGAGCCCCATCAGAAGTAGCAGAATCATCCATGTGCAAATCCTTTAAAATTTTTTTTATATATTTTCCCTTTCGTTGCCCTTGTTTTTTATTGTTGTAGTTATTATTGTTGTTGTTATTGATGTCATCGTTGTTAGATAGGACAGAGAGAAATGGAGAGAGGAGGGGAAGACAGAGAGGGGGAGAGAAAGACAGACACCTGCAGACCTGCTTCACCGCTTGTGGGGAGCCGGGGGCTCCAACCGGGATCCTTACACAGGTCCTTGTGCTTTGCGCCACCTGGGCTTAACCCGCTGCGCTACTGTCCAACTCCCATGCAAGTCCTTAAGGTTCCAACACTACAAGACAACAAAAGAGGAACATCTATTTCTTTTTTCTTTTTCTTTTCCTACTCCAGGGTTATTGCTGGGCTCGGTGCCTGCACCATGAATCCACCGCTCCTGGAGGCCTTTCCCCCCCCCCCCTTTTGTTGCCATTATTGTAGCTTCGTTGTGGTTATTATTATTGCCCTTGTTGACGCGGAACATCTATTTCTTACCCATCCTTCCCCCCCCTTTTTTAAAAAAAAATTTTAAGTTATATTTATTTTCCTTTTTGTTGCCCTTGTTTTTATTGTTGTTGTTGATGTCGTTGTTGGATAGGACAGAGAGAAATCAAGAGAGGAGGGGAAGACAGAGGGGAAGAGAAAGATGGACATCTGTAGACCTGCTTCACCGCCTGTGAAGTGACTCCCCTGCAGGTGGGGAGCTGGGGACTCAAACTGGGATCCTTACTCCGGTCCTTGCGCTTTGCACCACGTGCGCTTAACCCGCTGCTCTACCGCCCGACTCCTTCTTACCTATCTTTTTCCTACCTTGAAATCTAAGTCTTGTTTATTATTTTATCCAGGTACCAAGGTATTTATATCAAATGACTTAGTCAAGGTCTGATTTGACCTGCTTGTTTTGCCTTTGTTTAGAATGAGGAGAAAAACTCAGCATTTGTTGAGTTCATACTGGGTTCATTCACTGTGCAAGGCAAAGGATCCCGGTTGGAGCCCCCGACTCCCGACCTGCAGGGGGCGTCGCTCCATAGACGGTGAAGCAGGTCTGGAGGTGTCTATCTTTCTCTCCCCCTCTGTCTTCCCCTCCTCTCTCCATTTCTCTGTCCTCTCCAACAACAATAACTACAATAATAATAACCACAGCAACGATAAAAAAACAAGGGCAACAAAAGGGGAAAAAATGGCCTCCAGGAGCAGTGGATTCGTGGTGCAGGAACCAAGCCCCAGCAATAACCCTGGAGGCCATAAAAAAAAAAAAAGATTTAATGTGTCATCTTTGAACTGGTACTTGCTTTTGTACTAAAATTTCAGTTGACCAATTAAATGCTGGTTACATTCCCTTGGACGCAAAAATTAATGTTATTCTGGTAGGTACCAAATGCTCTGTCACTAAGACAGGCCCTCTTTCCCAAGTTCTTGTATTGCTGTAAAAATGAATAGTCACAGTCTCGTTTTAATTTTAGCTGAGATTATTTAGCTATTTTAAAACGAAATGTTGATTAAATATCTATTTGATTGGAAAGAGTATGCCAGATATGATGGGGGAACAGCTCCCCCTTGTGGTACACTTACTTATATAGGCTGTTATTTTTGTATTGGGTGTTCTGATTGCCTCAGTAAAAATGAGTTGGCCTTTCTTCTCCCTCATCTTGCCAAAACCCGTAAGAAGTGAACCAACAGTCTCTTATGCTTTTCCCCCCACAAGTGTTTACCCTAATAGCTATTCTATTTTTTTCTCCAAATTAATGCTGATACTAGCTAGAAACATCTACACAATACATATTCATTACAGATCATTTTTAAAAGTATTGTATGGGGAGTCAGGCTGTAGCACAGCGGGTTAAGCACAGGTGGTGCAAAGTGCAAGGACCGGCTTAAGGATCCTGGTTCTAGACCCCGGCTCCCCACCTGCAGGGGAGTCGCTTCACATGCAGTGAAGCAGGTCTGCAGGTCTTTCTCTCCCCTTCTCTGTCTTCCCTTCCTCTCTCCATTTCTCTCTGTCCTATCCAACAACAATGGCATCAATAACAACAACAATAAAACAACAAGGGCAACAAAAGGGAATAAATAAAAATAAAAAATAAGTTTAAAAAAAGTATTGTATGAAACTTTAAATATCTTGGAATGTTCATAGGTAAACTAAAATAACTACAAGGAAAAAAAAAATCAAAGTCAAAATAGTATAACACTAGGCTGAATAAGCTGTGTCTGTCTCAGAAACTTTAATTGCCAGTGTTGTGTGACAAACTTCCCAAACAGGTAGAGTTTTCAAATTCTGTGGAATTCTCTTTTCAGAAGCTGACACCAGACAACATATTTTGGGAAATAAATAGTTTCAAATGAATCATTCTTCTATATATTTTCCACCTTTGCTTTGCTCAGTTTGGGCTTATGGTGGTGCCAGGGATTGAACCTGGGAGCTTCAGGCATGAAAATCTTTTGCATTACCATTGTGCTATCTCCCCAGCTGACCTGCTTCATGTTTTTTTAAATTGCTCATTATTGTATGTCTTTTTTTTCCAGAAATTTTAATAATCCAAATAAAATAGCTTTACTTTATTAGTGTGAAGGAGAAAATGCGCCAGTGTGTGAATACACATGCCCGAGTATCACTCTAGCACATGTGATGCCAGGTTCAATGTCAGAACTTCAAGCATGAAGGTGGAGTGCTTTAATTCATTGCCTTTGTACTACCTCCCAGTCTGCATCTCCTTTTTTTTTTTAAAGATTACATATGAATAATGAACTTTTTTTTGTTTTAACCAGTTCATTCCGATTAAATAAAACTATCTTAATTTTGTTGACAGAGTACAAGAAGTTGTTTTTTTTTTTTTGCTCCTCTTTTACCCATTATCATTATTTTTTACTTATTATTTTTTTACCAGAGCACTGCTGAACTCAGGCTTATGGTGGCACTAAGGATTGAACCCAGAACCTTTGGACCCTGAGGGATAAGAGTCTCTTTCCATAACCATTATGCTATCTCCTCAGCTCCCTTTGCTTCTCTTTTAAAAATATTTATTTATTGAATAGCAACAGAAACTGAGATATCGAGGGAGAGATGCAGAGAGACACCTGCAGCACAGATTCACCACTTTCAAAGCTTTCCCTGTAGGTGGGGACTGGGAGCTTGAACCATAGTCCTTGCACATTGCAACATTTGCACTTAACCAGCTGACCACGCAGCCCCCTTCTCTTTCCTTTCCTAACACTTTTGAAGTATACATGAGGGGAAAAGTGAATTGGCAGTCATTATGATAGTGGAGATTTTAGGAGGAGTGAAGTGTGCAGGGAGGAGAGGTAAAAATAATACATTTGTTCTAAAAAACACTAAGATTTTACAAATGTATAAATATCATTCCAGACTTTTAATGCATGTGTTTGTGTATTATTATTATTATTATTAGACTTACTTAAATAAGGAGGAACAATATGTGTTCTCTTTGTAACTCATTTCTCTTTTAGGAAATATATAGAATACCTTGTAAAGTAGTAATGTGCTTTGACTTCTTCTTAGGCTACTTTTTAAACTATTAGAAATCTTACGATTTGATGGCTATTGGGTAGATAGGAACAAATACAGTAATTTTATGCCATTTTTATCAGGATGTAAGTTTTTTCAGATAAGCAACTTTTCTAAATGAAAATGCATATATTTCATTTGTTCACTTGGTTTTCAGGGGGCCTCACTGCTTGGGTTTTTTGGATAAAGAGACAGAGAAAGAGGGAAAGGGAGAAAGAGTTGTGAGAGTAAGAGTGAGAGGCAGAACATTGAGACTTTTCTTAGTACCAACCACAGTACTCCTATGTGCTGGAGACTAAAACCTGAGTCATGCACATGCCAAAGCAGGCACCCTCCTGGGTGAGCTGTTTTGCTCACCCAGGTACCATCATTGTAATGAAGTTGTCCTTTCCTTACTGAGCATATGCAATGCAATTTAAATCTAGGCTTCTCCTTATGATGTTATAGTAACTGATACTATGGCGGTGCTCCAGCTGTGCTTGTCTGTTGCTTTCTCGTCTCTTATAAATTTGTGGTTTTAGAGATTAGTTAAATTATGCCTAATTTAGCAATATATGTACTAAGTGTACCTTTTTATGAGTCATGGTCTTTGTGGCATTTCTTTTTGGCTAATTAGAGACTTAAAGTCCTTAATCTATTCCACCTGCTACACCCACTGCCAGCCACCCTTCAGTGCCCTTGAACCCTTTGTTAAGTTGGAGAATTTATTTGGGCATAATGGTTTACAGTATAGTTGTTGACACATGGAATTTATTTTTGTACCATATTGTAGATGTAGTTTTATCTCTGGTAGTAGGAGAAACTGGATTATTTGTAGTATAATACTACAGTGAAAGAGGTATCATCATAATTAGGAAATACTCCATTTTGTGAAAAGTGTGTAAGCTTTTTAAAAAAGATTTATTAAGATGAGAGAGACCACCTCATCAATCTGGAACATGATAACTAAGTACATACAGTGCTTATAATTGAAAAAATACTTGCTACATAGTACCAAGTTTGATCCCTTGCACCACCATAAGTGCTCTGGTTAAAAAAAAAATTGAGAAATGAATTATTTCATATATGGTATGACATACATACATATGATATATATTCCCCCAACCCCTCGACTAGGTAAATAAGAATTTCAGACATTTTCTTTTAATTTTACTTGTTTTTTTACTTATTAAAAGGAAACATTGACAAAACCATAGGATAAGAGGGGTACAACTCCACACAATTCCCACTGCCAGATCTCTGTATCTCCCCCCCCACCCCCCCATAGCTTTCCTATTCTTTATCCCTCTGGGAGTATGGACCCAAGGTCATTGTGGGATGCAGAAGGTGGAAGGCCTGGCTTCTGTAATTGCTTCCCCGATGAACATGGTCCATACTCCCAGCCTGCCTCTCTCTTTCCCTAGTGGGGTGGGACTCTGGGAAAGCAGAGCTCCAGGAGACATTGGTGAGGTTGTTTGTCCAGGGAAGTCTAGTCGGCATCATGGTAACATCTGGAACCTGGTGGCAGAAAAGAGAGTCAACATACAAAGCCAAACAAATTGTTGAACAATCATGAACCTAAAGGCTAGAATAGTGGACATGAAGAGTTGGGGGGGTGGTCCTCCATTCTGTAGATAGCTAGTAGGCCTATTTTAGTTATATTCCAAAGGGCCTGTGGCTATGCTTTTTTTTTTTTTTTTCTTTTTCCTGTGAGCCTGTGAGCCTGAAATCTGATACTCAGGTGGATCCAAGTTATTGTCTAGGGAGATGAAGTCATGGCTGGGAAAGGACCAGAAAGCTGGGTCAGGGAATGTCGGGCTGCGCCGCAGAGATCCGGAGCGAAGAGGAAACACAAATCTTTATTTGCGCTGGCACCTCAGAGTTGGGTGCGAGAGAAGCAGGTTGGGCCACGTGGAGGTAGCGAAAATGGCCGCCTCACGCAGTAACCTTTCCTTCTTCTTCTTCTAGCGTTTAGTTTGCCCTTCTTCTGTAGACAGTCAACAGCAAAGCTGTCAGGAGCTGCTTGTTGCTGGCTTTGAAAGTGACTGGGATCCATGTGGATTCAGTCGGCTAGGAAGGATCGTCAGTTTCCCCAATGAATGGGTACTCACGGGATGCACCACGAGAAGGTCGATCCAATGCAACTTTCCTGCGTCTAAACAAAGTGAAGGGCTGGCAAGAGAGAGAGGTGCGGAAGAAGGGCTTTTATAGGAGTAGCTTTCTCGAGAATGGGAAGGGGGAGGAGTAACCATAGCACTCCAGGATAGGATAATAACTCTCCTGAGAATGGGAAGGGGGAGGAGTAACCATAGCACTCCAGGATAGGATAATAACTCTCCTGAGAATGGGAAGGGGGAGGAGTAACCAAAGCACTTCAACTATGGTGGGGAAATAGACAATGCCCTGAGGGCACAACATGGTGGAACAGGCGCTTGTCTTGTCTCAACTCTCACGGGAACTAGCAATAGCCTGAGGGGACAACATGGCAGATGTGACTGGGTCTGCACAATTTCCCAGCAAGGGAAGAGACTAGCTCCCTAATAAGGAAAGGGGTATAAATATTGTTGACTGTAAACACCATCGATTTGATTTGGTCTGGGGTCCATATTCAGCTTAGGAGCTTATGTGACCTCTCTGCATCCCTGTAGATCTGAGCTCGCATTCTGTGGTCATGACAAGGAACATTCCAAGCTGCCCCAATATTGACCCATCTTCCTCAGGTTCCATCCTTTGGAGGATGGAACATTCTCTACCATTGTTGATCCAAGTTGAAGGCAAGGTCCTATGGGGGCCCACAAAGGAGTCTATTTTGTTGTTCCTGATAGAGATGACTGGTAACAATGGAGAGAGGGATTTATTCAAGTTCTAGGCCCATCATGTCTGTTTGGGAATCTCAGGACTCCCCAAATAGAGCCCCAGCTGATGGGGTGGCCTGATAGTGACTTTCTTCTTCTAGCGTTTGCCCTTCTTCCGTAGCCAGTCAGCAGCGTCAGATTGAAAGCTGTCAGGAGCTGCTTGTTGCTGGCTTTGAAAGTGACTGGGATCCATGTGGATTCAGTTGGCTAGGAAGGATCATCAGTTTCCCCAATGAATGGGTACTCACGGGATGCACCACGAGAAGGTCGATCCAATGCACCCCCTGATAGTGACTAAAGAGTCACTAAAGAGTCATCGTTAAAGTACCCCAGTCTCTTGCCCTTATTCAGCTTTTGCAGTCCTTGCTTTGCTAAGGTTAGCTTTAGAGCGAGTGAGAGAACTGTAATAGGAAGTAGGTGAGGAAGGTATCTTAAGTCTAAGTAGACACTATTTCATTTTGAACTTTATACTGACTCACTACAGACTATTGTGTACTTTTGCTTTCAGGTATATATTTTGCCCCAATTTATGGATACATGTGAACATATGCTCTATCTCATGGGACCTGGTCTGTATCTGAGTTTTGGGACTTTTAGGAAGTGAACCTCCTGGAATGGAATTAGAGAATACTATGAAAGGAAAGATCTCACCCGAGTAATGAGGGTGAAGGGTTGACATTCCAGGCTTGATATCTCTGGACACAGTCTGAAGTTAAGCATGGTGAGGCGGTACTCGTTGCGTTGATTAGGTTGGGATCGGCGGATGTAATATTATTTGGTATAAATTGAGAGAAGCATGCCAGCAGAGTGAGCCACACCCTCGAGGTTCCAGGACTTGGGGAAATAGAGGCTCTATAGAGGAAGTGGGAGAGTCCTGCTGTTCAGACATATTTCTTTAGAGAGGATTGTCTCTGACTCCTAACATCCCTAATATTCAGTTAAGATATTTAAATTTTATTATTACTGCCAGGGTTGTTGCTGGAGCTCGGTTGCCTTTATGAGTACTCTAATTTTATGCATAGCTACCTTTTCCCTGTCTGTGTTTCTTCCTTTCCCGTTCTTCGGAAATTGAGAGGGAAGGGAAAGGTAAGGATGAAGAGAGAGAGAGATAGAGATGCATATTTGCAGCACTGCTTTACCTGAATTATAAGCCCCTCCATGCAGATGGTAACTTCTGTGTGTGCTCATAATAACATGTTGGGTGTGCCACCACCTGGTCCCTATTGGTGTGCATTTTTACATGAATGTATTTAATCTTTTTTTTTTTTTTTGATCTCCAGGGTTATCATTGGGGCTAGTGCCCATACTATGAATCCACTGCTCCTAGTTGCTATTTTTTTTTAATTGGATAGGACAGAGAGAAACTGTGTAGGAGAGGGAGAGAGAGAACGAGAGAGACACCTGCAGATTTGCTTCACTGACTGTGAGGCGTCCCTGCCACAGATGGGGAGTTGGATCCTTGCGTGGGTCCTTGTGCTTAGTACTATGTGCGCTTAACCAGGTATGCCGCTACCCAGCCCCTTCTGTCTTCTTTCTCAGCTTTTGTACACACTCTCGGAAAAGAGGGAGCAGAGGGCCACTGGATGATATATCCATTTGACATTTATTTACTTATGGCACCAGAACTTTGCATCTACAGGATTACACAGCTCCCAGCAGACCTTTTCCCCCCTTTTTCTTCTCATTTTAATTTCAGGTACAAAGTGGAAGAGGAATAGGGGAGGGTGGGGAGAGGGAGCGAGAAAGGAGAGACCCCCCCCCACAGCACTGCTTCACCATTCATGAAGCTTCCCCTGGTGGTGTGTGTAGTGTGCATTTTACCAAGTGAGCTATATCTCCTTCCCCTACTTTTGTTTTAAAAGTATATTCAAGGGCAGGCAAGATAGCTCATCTATTATTATTTGAGAGAACCTTCAAGTTGAATTGCACTTAGTTTAGAAGACTTTGCTCATTGAAAATTCCTGGGTTGGGGAAATAGTTCCTTTGGTGCATTGCTTTGCTATGTACTCCACCTACGTTCAAGCCTGATTACCACCACACTGGAGGAAGCTTTGGTGGTGGTGGTGGTGGTGGTGGTGGTGGTGGTGTGTGTGTGTGTTTGTGTGTGTCTCTCTCTCAGCCCCTCTCTCTGTGCCTGTGATGAGGAAGCTTTGTGGTGTGTGAGGAAGCTTTGGTGATGTGTGTGTGTTGACAAAGGGAAAAAAGGGGGGGGGGAGAAGAAAAAACATTCCTGCTCAATTATTAGTTGATACTGTGATTTAGCTGAATGAGGCAGTTAGGTGACAGGACTTAATTTGTTCTGGTTGAATCACAGAAAATTTACTTATTTGTCTGAAGTGGAAATATTAACTTCCCTTAGTTTAACTTTTAATAAGTCAAGTGATAACATTTTAAAACACTTGGAAAACTTGTGTTTTAGAGGGTAAGTTGCTTTCTTTCACTTATAATGACCATGAAATCTCAGAATTAATATTATTTTCAGCAGATCAAAAACTGAGGGCATAAAGCCAGAATTAATGAGCCTAATCAGTATGCTTTATTGATCCTAGGAAATATACCTACATGTCAGATTGATGACCTTCATTTTGTTAGATTACATTACAGAAATACATGTGACTAATATTCTTTTTTAAAAATATTTATTTCCTTTTGTTGCCCTTGTTTTATTGTTGTAGTTATTATTGTTGTCATCGTTGTTGGATAGGACAGAGAGAAATGGAGAGAGGGGGAGAGAAAGACATCTGCGCCTGCTTCACTACTTGTAAAGCGACTCCCCTGCAGGTGGGGAGCTGGGGGCTCGAACTGGGATCCTCACGCCGGTCCTTGCCTTTTGCACCATGTGCGCTTAACCTGCTGCGCTACCGCCTGACTCCTCAAGTGACTAATATTCTAACTATAGTGATATTAGTACATTTGAATATCTAGAGACTATTGTGGAGTCAGCTTAATGTTTACCTTTGTTATTTTAGAAAGTGTCAGAACTTTTTGGAGGAAAAAATGAGACCATGAGCAGATAATAAGGACACAGAACCCTCAAATTTTTTATAAATTGGAGATTGGAGGAATGCTTTATTTTTCTTAATTGTACTAAGCAGGAGATTTTATGTCACTAAGTTTTCTTTAATAATTTAAAAGTAAATCATTCCAGTTAAGGAAAATAAAACTCAAGAGTATAAGTTACTTCCTTATCTCTTAAGACTTTGTAAGAACTATGGTGGCTATCATTGGGCATGTGGCTCACAGAAATTATGTGATGGGTATGGTGTGGAATTACAACCCTGCTGTTATTTCTTTTAGGTGTAATTTTTTAATCTTTATTTATTTATTGGATAGAGACAGCCTGAAATTGAGAAAGGGGTGAAAGGAAGGGAAACAGAGAGAGAGAGAGAGAGAGACACCTGCAGCCCTGCTTCACCACTTGCAAAGCTTTCCCCTTGCAGGTAGGATCCGGGGGCTCAAACCCAGGTCCTTGAGCACTGTAACAAGTACGCTCAACCAGGTGCGCCACCACCCGACCCCAACAACCCTGTTTATTTTATAGTCCTGTAAATCAATACTTAAAAGAAAGGAAGAAGTATAAGTTATTTCCAAAAGTAATATAGCTAGTAGACAGCAAAGATAATTTTGGGACTCCTGGCTTTTAATGTTAGTTACTCATTGAAATACAAATTACTGATTAATATAGTAAGAACTAGAAGAGAAAATCATTCCTTGTGGCATTTTAGACATACAAATCAAACTAATTTTTTTCAGGGGGTTTATTTTTGAAAATTCTGGTAACCATTCTGGAATCATTTAGGAAAATGGTTGAATATGAGTGGTATTGTAGATAAAATAATAAACTCCACTATTACAAAGAAAAGCTATAGTCAGTTGTCTAAATTTTTTTTTAAATATTTATTTTATTTATTTATTCCCTTTTGTTGCCCTTGTTGTTTTATTGTTGTAGTTATTATTGTTGTTGTTGTTGTTGGATAGGACAGAGAGAAATGGAGAGAGGAGGGGAAAACAGAGAGGAGGAGAGAAAGATAGACACCTGCAGACCTGCTTCACCGCCTGTGAAGAGACTCCCCTGCAGGTGGGGAGCCGGGGTTTGAACTGGGATCCTTATGCCGGTCCTTGTGCTTTGCGCCACCTGCGCTTAACCCGCTGCGCTACAGCCCAACTCCCCTAAAATTTTTATCTCAGTTTATTACATAAGCAGTATGGACCAGGCAGTGGTGGTACACCTGGTTAAGCTCTCACATTACAGTACACAAGGACCCAGGTTCAAGACCCTGGTCCCCACCTTCAGGGGGGAAAGCTTCATGAGTGACGAAGCAGGGCTGCAGGTGCCTCTCTCTCCCGCCCTTCCTCCCTTCCTCTCTCTCCCCTTTTCCTCTCAATTTCCTTGTCTCTATCTAATAAATAAATAATTAAAAAAATACAAACTTGCTATTACATAAGCAGTGTATAGCAATGACAGGAGTAGGTAAACTAGCTTCATTTACTGCAGACTCTTAGTAAAGGGTTTTTTTGGTGGACCAGGAGGTGGCACAGTGGCTAGGGCACTGGACTCTCAAGCATGGGGTCCTGAGTTCAGTCCCCTTGCAGCACATGTACCAGAGTGATGTCTGATTCTTTCTCTCTTCTCTTCTCTTTCTAATTAATAAATAAATAAATAAAATAAAATAAAGGGGTTTTTTTTGTTTGTTTTGTTTGCCTGACATTTTCTAATATTTTGAGATATATTTAGGACTCCATAATGATAGCAAGCATTATCTCATGTATAATTTTTTATTAAATCCATATCCTTCAGGTAAAAAGAACATATTCTCACGGTACTTATAGAGCTGGCCCTATGCGACAGATCAGCTTGGTGGGAGCAGTTGATGAAGAAGTGGGAGATTACTTCCCTGAGTTCCTTGATATGTTGGAAGACTCACCATTTTTAAAAGTAAGAGAAAACAGTTACCCATGACTATATCAGAATTCTAAGTTTTTCAAAGTTTCATTTGAATTAGAAGGAAAAAATGAGAGGTTAAAGTGATTTTTGTATAATGTGTATATATGACTTCTCTAGTACTAATTATAAAGCTAAGTAGTGGACCAGAAAATAACACTTTAATAAAACCTGACTGTTACTGTGACTTTAGAAAATTAGGTTCTACAAGTAGAACCTGAAATGTAATTGGCATATCGCACCAAAGTAAAAGACTCTGGGATGGGTGGGTGGGGAGAATACAGGTCCATGACGGATGATAAATGACATGTAGTGGGGGTTGTATTGTTAAATGGGAAACTGGGGAATGTTATGCATGTACAAACTATTGTATTTACTGTTGAATGTAAAACATGAATTCCCCAATAAGGAAATAAATTAAAAAATTAAAATAAAAAAATAAAAAATAAATAAATTAATTTAAAAAAAAGGAAATTAGGTTCTGTTTATGAACTCTATATAAAGCTGAGAGTATCAGAGAATTTAAGGAGTAGAAGTATAGAAAAGATCTTGCCTTTTTAGAAGTTTTCACAGTAGGGGGACAAGTGCTGTCAGAATAGCTAATTGCTTTGCCTTGTGCATAAACCCAGGTTCAAGCTCAGTCTTCTACATTGAAGGATGGTTTGATGCTTTGGTTTCTATTCCTTCTCATTGCCTCTCTGCTTCTGTGTGAAAAAGTCAGCCTGGTGTGGTTAAGCTACAGAGATGATTAAATGAAATAAGCAGTAGCAATTTGGTATTGTGGAAAACTGACCTGAGAGATTACACCATTTGTTTTAGTTTTTACCAGAAAACTACTAAATTCTGGCTCATGATGGTACTAGGGATTGAACTTGGAACTTTATGGCCTCAAGCATGAAAGTCTTTTACATAGCCATTAGTCTATTTCTGCAGATCTGAAATTCTTTAAGTCTAGCCAGACACCCTTTTAATCTTGTAGCAGTCTGCATTCCTGAAAATAATATTTCTTATAGACTGCCAGGGCTGTCCACTGAGAGAGAAATAGTGAGCCTAGAAGTGAAATAAAGCTGGGGGGGTAGCATAATGGTTATGCAAAGAGATTATCATGCCTGAGGCTTCAAAGTCCCAGGTCCAGTCTCCTGTACCACCATCAGCCAGAGCTGAACAGTGCTCTGGTTTAAAAACAAACAAACAAACAAAAAACCAAGAAGGGAATATGGGTTAAAGCACACATACAAAGTATGAAACTCAAGGACCTGTGAAAGAATTCCACTTTGAGCCTCTGACTTCCCACCTGCAGGGGGAGTTGCTTCATAAGTGATGAAGTAGGTTTACAGGTCTCTCTCTCTCTCCCTCTCTATCTTCCCCTTCCCTCTCAATTTCTCTCTGTTCCATTAAAAAAGAAAAAGGAGAGAGGCAGGCAGACAAATACCTGCAGATCTGCTTCACCACTCACAAAGCTTTCACCCTGCAGGTGGGGACTGGGGGCTTGAACATGGGTCCTTGTGCATTGTGACATCTGTGCTCAACCAGGCGCTCCACCGTCTGGTCTCAGAAAACTTTCATGCCTAAGGCTCCAAAGTCTCAGGTTCAATCCACCACACCACCATCAGCCAGAACTGAGCAGTGCTCTGATAACCAAACCACATATTTAAAGATTGGTTATGGGGAAGGTGGGGAGACATATAATAGTTATGGAAAAGCCTTTCACGTCTGAGGTTTCAAAGTCCCAGGTTCACGTCCTCCACACCACTATAAGCCATAGCTGAGCAGTGCTCTAGTTATCTATCTCTTTCTCTCTGTATCTGTCTCATTAAAATAAGGTAAGATAAAATATATGTAAAAAAACAAAGACTGGTTATAACTAATTTATAGTGATAATCATTTTGATTCGGTTTGCAAATTTATTCAGAAATGAACATGATTTTCATGATGAACAGTTGCTTCTGACAGGGTTAGAGGAAAGAAGCATCCAAGAGCATTCTCTTGGTGCATTTGAGGTAAACTTTTCAAAGGAAAACATGAGTAGACAGGAATAGGTTATTTGCACAGGCCTATATTTACTATAGGTATACATTTCAAATATATAAATATAGGTTCTTATGGAAGTATGTTTGTCAAGGGGGAAGTAGTCTTTATTGTATGTTAGAAGATATAGCTGGGATGTAACCTATTTCTGTGTAATTTGCTTCTAGTGTACGCTGCCATGGGGGACACTATCTAGTTTGAAATTAGAAAGTCGAAAAGATAGTGATGATGGACCCATTATGTGGGTACGCCCAGGAGAACAAATGATCCCTGTGGCCGATATGCCAAAGTCACCTTTCAAAAGGAAAAGGTATGTAGATGCAAAGTTTTATTCCCAGGATGCTTATTTTGTGTGTGGAGTGTGTCTGTACATGTTTGTTGGAAATTGGAGAAAACAAGGAAGACAAAATTTAGAGTTTAATTGGAATTAGAGAGTGGTTATAATAAAGCAAGTTATAATAAAAAGTGATTTTCATAAAATTTTAAATATAAAGACTTAGAATGTAGACATAAGATAGTAAATTCTATTAGGAATATGAAAAAAGTCAATAGTGATGCTGTAAACTTTTTGAATAAATTAACAAGAAATATTCAGAACCCATACTAAGGAAGCTAGAACACCTTATCAAAGATAGAAACAAATATGAAGGCCTTCAATATACCGAGTTAGAGAACGATTGAATCCTTTGGAATGTTTAGCATTTCATTGGGACTTATTTTCAGCACTGGGTATTTTAAGAAGTCTTAAGGACAAATGAATAAGGTCAGCAAATAGCTAAGAAAATTAAGTAAAATTGAGGGGGGTGCTTATATTATTCATATGAAAAATTACCGTAAATGGGGCCTGGTAGTGGCACACCCGTTAGAGCATACATCCCCATGCACAAGGACCTGAGTTCAAGCCCCAGTTGCTACCTGCAGGGAGAAACCAGTGAAATAGTGCTGCAGGTATCTCTCTTTCTCTTTCCCTGTCTATCTCCTCCTTCCCTCTCAACTTATCTCTGTCTCCATTAACAAAAATAAATAATAAACACATTTAAAAGTAAAAATTACTGAAAGCATACATAGATCACGGGATGAGATAACAGTAACAATAGACCTAACTATATTGGTAACAACATAAGAGATAGGCTGGAAAAGGAAGATTTATTTAGTAAGTAGTACTGGCAGAATTGCATTTCACTTGAGAGGAGACAAAGCCAGAGCCCCATCCCATGTATAAAAAGTTATTTATTTATTTGAGCTACAGCGAGTGAGAGGGGAAGGAGAAACTGTAGTACTGTCAGTTCTGACTCATGGTGGGCCTAGTCATTGAACCAAGGATCTCATGCATGTAAGACTTCAATCACTGGCAAAATTTAAACTTAACAGGTAAACATTAAAATATTATATTTTTCCCCTTATTATTTTTAAACCTCAGATCTTTCTCTGAGCAAGGTAAAAATATACATAGTGGAATTCATTTGTGAGAGAAAAAGACAACAGAATTCAGAACTACAGTAGGCTGCGCACTAAAACATTTTTAACATAGACTTATGTTAATATGCAAATGCCATTTCCAAATTGACAAAATGTAAGCAATCCAGTAGAAAAATAGGTCTTGTAGGCAAGTATATGTATGTTAGAAGGATTAGGAAATACTATTTTTATCCATTGTATTGGCAGAAATGATTACAAGAACAGCAGTAGCTGGTAGGTATATGAGGAGCAGTATCATATATTATTGGTAGAAAGGTGAACTGCTGTAGTCATCTATGAAGGTAGTCAGGAAATCTATCTAAACTTTGATATTTATTTATTTATTTATTTTAATATTTTATTTATTTCCTTTTGTTGCCCTTGTTGTTTTATTGTTGTAGTTATTATTGTTGTCGTTTTTGGATAGGACAGAGAGAAATGGAGAGAGGAGGGGAAGACAGAGAGGAGGAGAGAAAGATAGACACCTGCAGACCTGCTTCACCGCCTGTGAAGCGACTCTCCTGCAGGTGGGGAGCCGGGGTTCGAACCGGGATCCTTATGCCGGTCCTTGTGCTTTGCGCCACCTGCGCTTAACCTGCTGCGCTACAGCCCGACTTCCTTTGATATTCTTTAATACTGAAATTATGTTATTGAGCATCTTCCCCAAGAAATAAAAGCACTACTAACAGTATAAGAATGTTGATTGAAGTATTATTTGTGGTGAGAAAATTTTTTAAATTTTTATTTTATTTTTTAAATTTTATTTTCGCTTTTGTTGCCCTTGTTTTTATTGTTGTCGTTGTTGTTAGATAGGACAGAGAGAAATGGAGAGAGGAGGGGAAGACAGAGGGGGAGAGAAAGAGAGACACCTGCAGACTTGCTTCACCGCCTGTGAGGCGACTCCTCTGCAGGTGAAGAGCTGGGGGCTCGAACTGGGATCCTTACGCTGGTCCTTGCGCTTTGCACCACGTGTACTTAACCCATTGTGCTACTGCCCAACTCCCCAGAAAAAAAATTTAATTGAGTGTCCATTATCAGGAAAATGGTTCAACACATTTTAGCATATTTCTATTAAAGATTATAGTGAAATTGTTAAATAAGTTATTTCTACTTTTATAAGAATAAATGAAAACATGTTGAAGTTAACTACGTGAGCTTGATCAAAGTAGAGGAGATATATACACAAGGTTAACACAGGTGGGAAGGGAATCAGTGGTGCTGGGAGAGATAATGCCTTACAAGGGTGGGTATATAAAGATAGCTTCATTGATTATAAGTGAAAGAAGTGGCTGGAGAGGTGTCTTAGTGTGTAGATTGTGGGATTTCCATGTGTGAGATCTTGGCACGTCAGAGGGAAGTGGTATACTGAATTTCCCTCTCTCATAGAGTAAGTAAAAAAAGTAAAAACAAAGGGGGAAATGATCAGACAGTAAACTGTAGCTTGAGAAGGGCAGGGACTAGCTTATATTTGTTACTAAGTGTAAGGATCCCGGTTCAAGTCCCTGGCTCCCTACCTGCAGGGGAGTCGCTTCAAGGCGGTGAAGCAGGTCTGCAGGTGTCTATCTTTCTCTCCCCCTCTCTGTTTTCCCCTCTTCTCTCCATTTCTCTCTGTCCTGTCTAACAACGACGATATCAATAACAACAACAATAACTACAACAACAATAAAAAAGGGGAACAAAAGGGAAAATAAATATATAATTAAAAAAAAGAACCTAAGGAGAATGGTTGGTGCTTAATCTGTATTGTTTATAAATCAATATCTGTGGTTTAGGGACTGAGTGGTGTTGCATCAGGTTGAATGCAGGCATCATAGGCAAGGATCCTGGCTCAAGAAATAAGTAATAAGTAAATACAGTGTTAAAGAATATTTATTTACTTTTTTATATATGATGATTTGTAAGTTAGTAGTAAATAGTAAAGTTTGTGTGTTTCTCAGTGATTTACAAATCATTTTGAGAATCTGAAAGCCTCTCTGCAGAGGAGTGGAGGAGAAATACACAAACTTTTATGCATAACTTAAGGAAATTGACCACCCCCTGATTCTTCTTCTAGCGTTTGCCCTTCTTCCGCAGCCAGTCAACAGCGTCAGGTTGAGCCTGATGTCTGCTTGTTGCTGGCTTTGAAAGTGACTGGGATCCTGATGAATTTGCTTCTCTCAGGGTTTAAGTTATAGTATGTATGTTGATTTCACATTAAGTTGTAGCCTAATTAACTTATTAATATTACTGCCTCAGGTCCTGAGCCAAATGTTTTATGTCTCAGTTCTTTAGAATATATAGTTCAGTGAGTCCAAATAATGGGTTTAGAGCCTGCTAGCTTTCTACAAGAAGCAAAATCTATTGAAGGCTTTCTGATACCTGTCAGACATTAATCACAAAGAACAAGAGTATGATTTGTCATCATATGTGTGAGTGTGTATGTATGCATGTGTGTCATAGGACTCTATTGTAGGAGTCTACAAAGTAAACAGAGATTAAGTAATTACCAGGAGACAGACTAAGATAAAGGAGAAACTTAATGAGGGCAATATGGATTTGTTTCTAGAAGGCACAGAAAAGCAACAGAAAGATAAATAAGGTGATGACTCCCCAAGAATTATTTTTTCCATTCTTGCTTCCTTCTGTAGCAAAGTTGAAGATGTTTTGTTAAAAGTGAGGTTAAGCTTCTGTATGCTTATGAATTCTAGAAGGTGAACAGTGGAGAGGTCCAGTGGGACGAAGTTTAGCTAAAATTAAGTTTTTTTTTTCTTTATTGGCTTAATGGTTTATAATCAACAGTAAAATACTGTAGTTTGTACATGTGTAACATTTCTCAGTTTGCCATGTAACAATTCAACCCCCTCTAGGTTCTCCTCTGCCAACATATTCTAGGACCTGGAGGCCCCCCCCCCACCAGTTTACTTTGGTGCAATACACCTGAGCTAACGTTTTTATTTTATTTTATTATTTTTTTTATTAAAGATTTTATTTTTATTTATGAGAAAGATAGGAGGAGAGAGAAAGAACCAGACATTACTCTGGCACATGTGCTGCCGGGGATCGAACTCGGGACTTCATGCTAAAATTTTATCACTGCGCCACCTCCCGGACCACTATTTTATTTTTTAAAAGGATACTCGCTCCATTTTATTATCTTTATTTATTGGATAGAGACAGCCAGAATCAAAAAGGAAGGGGGAGATAGAAAGGGGAGAGAGATAGAGAGATACTTGCAGCCCTGCTTCACCACTTGCAAAGCTTTCCCCCTGCAGGTGGGGATCCAGGGCTTGAACCAGATCCTTGCACATTGTAACGTGCACTTAACCAGGTGCGCCACCACTGGCCACTTTATTTAAATAAACTGTTTTGTGGGCATACTTATTACATGGTATTTTCTTGCTGGTACTTTCTTTTTTCTTTTTTACTAGAATATAAACTGCCATGAAAGTAGGGGACTTGTCTTTATTATCCATTACTGTATTCATTATCTCTAGTGCCTAGACTATACTTGGCATATAATAGGTGTTCTTCAAATATTAAATGAAAACATTTTAAGATGTTACCTGTTTATTTTTTGGGGGGGGTTTGTATAGGGGGCTGAGCAGTGCCAAACCCAGCTGAATGCACACATTATCATGTACAAGCATCCAAGTTCAAGCCCTTGGGCCCGTACCTTTCATGAGCAGTAAAGCAGTGCTGCAGGTGCCCCCCCCCCCCCCCCGTTTGCTCTCTGTCAACCTTTCCCTTCTCAAATTCTCTGTCCTATCACATTGAGGGGGGAGAAGTAAAATTATGGCTGTTGGAAATAGTGAATTAATTGTGCATGCATCTTCCCCAGCAATAACCTTGGTGACGACGAAGAAAAAAAAAAAAGGAAGTAATTTTTTTTTTTTTTTTAACAGAGCACTGCTCAGCTCTGGTTTATGGTGTGTGGGGGATTGAAGTTGAGACCATGGTGCCTCAGGCATGAAAGTCTCTTTGCATAACCATTATGCTATCTCTCCCACCCCAAAATTTACCTGTTGGTTTCATTTGTGTTGTGTCTGTATTAGCCATGTGATCTTTTAAAAATTAAATTTCATTCATTTATTTAAATATTTGTATTAACTTATTATTGGGTAGAGACAGAAATTGAGAGGGGAGGGAAAGATAGAGGGAAAGAGACAGAGAGATACCTGCAGCACTGTTTCACTACTTTTGAAGCTTCCCCCCTGTAGGTGGGGAGTAGTAGCTTGAACCTGGGTCTTTGCACACTGTATATATGTGCACTTAACCAGGTATTCCACTGCCTGTCCCCAGCCATGTGATCTGAATAGGGATATAGTTCCACGGATTAGACCCAAACCTCAGGAAATGATTCTGAATATATAGGATTATGTAGGTAAACCACATCAGCTGTAATTTAGTTCCTCATCCAAGTATATCTTTATAATTGCCACTTTTGTAGAGTATGTTGGGAAAATGAGAAAATTGCATGTGATTTTATTTGCACTTGAATATTTAGAATATGGATGCTGATTTGCTGGTAGTTGATTTAAAATTTTCATCTGAATTACATGATTATTAAATATTTGCCAGGTAAGCCTTAGTACACCAGTACAAATATTTCAAGGTATAATCCTGCTCTATCTCTCTCATATATGTGTAATTTTAAACAGAACTACCAATGAAATAAAAAACTTGCAGTACCTACCTCGCACCAGTGAGCCCCGTGAGATGCTATTTGAAGACAGGACAAGAGCTCATGCAGATCATATAGGACAAGGCTTTGAACGACAGACTACAGCTGCTGTTGGAGTACTGAAGGCTGTGCACTGTGGAGAATGGTATTTATTAACTGCTGTTTTAGGGATTTTCTTGAGTTCTAAATTTTTTAAAAAATATTTATTTATTAGTGAGAAAGAAAGCCAGACATCACTCTGGTACATGTGCTGCCAGGGATTGAATTTAGGACCTCATGCTTGAGGGTCTAATGCTTTATTCACAGCATTATCTCCCAGACCACAACTTCTAAGTTCCTTCTTGGAAAGCTCAGTAATTCTCTACCACAGGGAAAAAGTTTCACTTTCTCTGGAATTTGGCAATGTTGTTTAAATTCACTAAAGAAAATTTCCATTTGTTAAAAATCTAATTTGAGTTTTATTTTTTAGTTTGACTGAAGTATTTATATTTTTAAAGTGATTTAGAAGTGAAAATAATTGTTTTATCTCTGGCAAAAGGGAAACTCAAGGTTCATTTAGTACTTCTGAGACTCAGTGTTATAAAATAGTATCACAGTCATATAGTTAAGGTGTGGTAGAACTGTCAGATCTGTTAGATTCCAGACTCCCTTGTTTTCTCTTTATACCCTTCTGTCTTGCAGTTCCCTTTCTGAGGTTTGGTTTCTTTTAAGTATTTGTTTATCTGTTTGCTATATTAATTTTTCCAGCATTGTTTCTAAAGTTTTATTTTAACTATTGTGATATATTAAAAATGATTATCTTTAAATTACAGCTAGCCCCTGAAATAACACAATATGGTAATATTGTGTTTATATATATAATGATTATTAAATGTTTGATTATTAAGTGTCTAATATGTTTTCTCCTCGGATTTTCTAAATAACATTTTCTCTTCTAGCTTTCATATGAGTATTAGAAAACACATGTTGGCCAACGTTACCTTAGTGGTAAGGCTTCCAGCAAATGGCAGGCTATTAGAACTTATATTTGAGGAAATAGTTATGTAGATTCTCACTCCTATACCTTTGTTTAAGGATTAACTATCTTTTTTTGTTTGTTTCCTGGGTTAATTGCTGGGGCTTGGTGCGGGCACAGCCATTTTTTCTTTCTCTGTTCCATTTTTCATTAATAGATGAGTAAATAAAACTTAAATATATATATATATATATATATATATATATATATATATATTTTATGAGTGAGAGAGTCAGAGAGACACCGGAGCTATACTCTGGCATGGGAGCTAATCATGAACTTAATGAATTTGAATAATGTGCCCTGCTCCCTAAGTAATATCCCTAGTCATCACAGACATCTATGCTTCCTTCTCCTTTTCTTTTTGGTGATGCTTCCTTTTCCTTTTTTCCAAGTTATTTTATTGGGAGGATAATAGGTTATAGTACAGTTGACACATGGATATAATTTCTCATTTACCTCTGGCATTTGGAAAACACTTCCCACTTAGGTCCTTTCCTTTTATCATGCACTGTGAGCCCAGTGTCCTCTCTAGCCCCCAAGTCCTTTGCTTTGGTACAATATACCACATATTTATGCTTTCTTCTTCTCCTCCTCCCCCTCCTTCTTCCAGAAATAAATATTTCTGCTTCATGATCTTAGCTCTTAAAACTCTTAAATATATCCTGGAAGTAGGCATAGTAGATAAAACTTTGGACCCAGAAGCATGAGGTTCTGAGTTTGATCCCTGGCATTGCATGTGCCAGAGTGATATACTGATTCTTTCTCTCCCCCTCTCAAAATAAACAAACAAACAAATATGGGATGGGAAGACAGTACAGTGGTTATCCACAGAGACTTTCATACCTGAAGCTCCAAAGTCCTAGGTTCATCCCCCAGCACCACCATAAGCTAGAGCTGAGCAGTGCTCTGGTCTACCTTTATCTGTGTGTATTCCTTTCTCTCATTAAAATAAAATAAGTGAAAAAATACTCTCATTGATAAATCTCTTAAATGCTTTAATATTTCATATACATTATCTCTCCCAACTGTTACATTAGGCTAGAGAGATAATATCCTATCATATGTCTGCTGTAGTTTTTAGTTTTAAAAAAATAAAAAGTCAATTTGAAAAAGCCCTGATACTTTTGTGGCTACCAATTACACAGTAAAAAGGACAGTTGAAAGATCAGAAAAGAAAACACAAGTAGAACCTGAACTATAATTGGCATATTGCACCAAAGTAAAAGACTCTGGGGTGGGTAGGTGGGGAGAATACAGATCCAAGAAGGATGACAAAGGACCTAGTGGGGATTGTATTGTTACATGGAAAACTGGGAAATGTTATGCATGTACAAACTATTGTATTTACAGTTGAATGTAAAACATTAACCCCAATAAAGAAATTTAAAATAATAATAATAATATCAGTTCGAGCCCCCGGCTCCCCACCTGCAGGGGAGTTGCTTCACAGGTGGTGAAGCAGGTCGGCAGGTGTCTATCTTTCTCTCCCCCTCTCTGTCTTCCCCTCCTCTCTCCATTTCCCTCTGTCCTATCTAACAATGACGACATCAAAAACAACAACTACAACAACAATGAAAAACAGCAAAGGCAACAAAAGGGAAAATAATAATAATAAAGGACTGTTGAAAACTATCAGTATATAAGGTGGCCAGATTTAAGAAGATAAAGTTTCAGAGCCCAGAAGATAGTTCAGCATTAGAATTCAGAAGTTGTTTTCATATAGTGTCTTACTAAAATTTGACTTTGTTGACACTTTTTTTTTTTAACTTTTTCCCCTTTTGTTGCCCTTGTTGTTTATCGTTGTTATTTTTATTGTTATTATTGGTGGTGTTGCTGGATAGGACAGAGAGAAATCAAGAGAGAAGGGAAGACAGAGAGGGGGAGCAAAAGATTGACACCCGCAGACCTGCTTCACCCTCTGTGAAGTGACTCCCCTGCAGGTGGGGAGCCAGGGGCTCAAGCCAGGATCCTTAAGCCCATCCTTGTGCTTCGAGCCACGTGTGCTTAACCCGTTGTACCACCACCCAGCTCCCATTAGCACGTTTTTTAACATAGCTTTTTTTTTTTTAAATTTTAAATTTAATACTTAACAGAGTGAAGCATTAATGGCAGACTCATTATCTTATTTTAGGCCTGATCAGCCCCGAATAACCAAAGATGTAATTTGTTTTCATGCTGAAGATTTCTTAGAAGTAGTTCAACGAATGCAGTTAGATTTACATGAACCTCCACTGTCCCAGGTATGTTTTAATGGATATCAGTCATTACCTTCAGTTTACTACTGTGGAAGAGACTTAATTGTATGCTTTGTCTATTATTATTATTATTATTTTTTTATTTTTCTCTTTAGTGTGTCCAATGGGTCGATGATGCAAAACTTAATCAACTGAGGAGGGAAGGAATTCGCTACGCTAGGATTCAGCTGTATGATAATGACATTTATTTTATTCCAAGGAATGTTGTTCATCAGTTCAAGACTGTTTCAGCCGTATGCAGTTTAGCATGGCATGTTCGGCTCAAGTTGTATCACTCAGAGGAGGACATTGCTGAGAATACAGCCACTTATGAAACAGGCACAGTATCTGATTCCACATCAGTTCTTGAACCTCACACGGACAACACAGTTTGTGCTGTAAGCAAAACCTTGGAGCCTATTTTTTCAGACAAACTTCAGTCTAAACACGAATTACATCAGATGAAACACGAACCTATTGCATCTGTACAAATCAAGGAAGAACCCATGAATGTTTATATTTCTGAGAAAATTAGAACACCGAATAATGTGGATGGCAAGAACGTTAAAGCAAAATTGGATCATGTTCAATTTACAGAATTTAAGATCGACATGGATTCTAAATTTGAAAATAACAAAAATTTAAAGGAAGAATTGTGTCCTGGAAGTCTCATAAATGTAGTTGATACAAGGCAACATAGTTCAGCACATTCAAATCAAGACAGAAAAGATGATAATGTTTTGTGCTAAATTTGTGCATAACATTTTTTTAACTTAATGATGTAATAAAGATTCATGAATTCTGAAAGCAAGTCAAGGACTTGCTCCCAAGTCTGTTACAAAATATAATTTATGTAGCTTTGTAACATTCCTCAGTGCCTGTCCATAACTGTGAAGTATCAGAAGCACTTAGGGCCAGATGCACTGTAAACGTTGCAGGTTTAAACAAGCGTCTTTAAAAAAAAATCATTTGAGTTGGAATTGCAAGTTTTAGGGCTGACATTAATATATATATTGATGTGAGCCAGAATTCTTTTTCAACAATTTAAGGCTTTTCCATAGAGCTTATTTATACTTTTTTTTTTCATTTTAAATGTCAGCACTGTAGTGTAAATAGCTTTTAAAAAACCTTTTTAGTGTGATTTATAATGAAATGTGAGCCACTTAATAAAGGTTCATAATAATAAATGTTTTCTTTTGGGTCTGCAAAAAGACAAGTTGACAATTCAGTTATACCATTTATTTGATCTGTTAATGTTTTTGCTGATATATCCACTTAGGATGCTAATGGAGAACAAATGTATGCTTTCAAATCTATAGTCAGTACTTTAATTCCCCACCCACACTGTGCAAACATTTAAAATTGGAAATGAGTTATGAAGGGGGATGTATGTGAATGTGTATGACTTTGTGTGTGTATATATGCATATCATATTTTGTATAACTTCTTAAACTGAGTAAGAGGAATATGTGAAACTAGCTCCACTTCATGGAATACATTTAAAATGTTTATATTAAGTATCAGAGAGTAGTTTAAGTAATAAATTTTTTTTTTTATAAAGTTGGGAGGAACAAGGTCTGTTAATGATATATGGCCTTTCTAACAAATTATGTGGCCAAATTACATGGCCCTAATTTTTTTTTTTCTTTTTGTAGTGTATGGGATAAGAAGTTGAGAAGATTTCCATAAAAAGCATTTTAATACAATCCTTAATAGGAGTTGCAGAAAACATCTTTAATCACAGAAAACTTAATTGTGAGCAATTAAGATCCTCTTTTTTTTATTTATTATTATTATTTTGCAGAACAAGAGAGAAGTAGGCTAATACGAAATCTTCAGTTAAGGGTAATGACTCAGCTGCCATATACCAGTGATATTTTAAAAAATGGGATGTGTTCCCTCATCTTTTAAGGATCTCCATCTCATCCCTAGCAAAGTAAATTATTTTTTTCCCCAAAAGAGTACTAAAAAGTAAAACAAGTAGGAAATAGGATTTAGCCGGTGCTTAGCTAATGATGATTAAAACAAGTCTCTTCATTGATGGACATGATCAGTATTTCAGACTGCATTCACTACTGTAATTAACAGTTAGGTGAGTCAATTACAAGTCAAAAAGTCAAAATTAAAGTCTTTAAGGTAGTATTGCAAATCTCATTCTGTTTGTCTTTGCTTATATTCTGGTCAGTGGTTTTCAGATTGGTTCTTTGTACTACTGCCTTTTCAGTTAGTGTTATTCCCATTTCAGTGGTTTCTGCTTCACCCTTATTTGTGGTATCCATGAAACTACTTAATTTTTCTTAATAGAAAAAAAAGTACTTGGGAAACATTTCACCAGTAAAAAGTCAACTGCATCAATGATAATATTTTTGGTTCCCAGTTTAAAAGGGTAGGCAAGAATTGTAGGAAGTTCTTAATGGTTTATAGGAAATCAATATATTTGCAGCATAGGAATTTTCATGGGACAAAGAAAATACAGATCATGTTAATGTAAATAGAGATTTTGTTTTACACTGTATGCATTTATACCTACCTTTCTGAGGAGATGTAAATTCAACAAATCAGTATTGAGAAATAGGATGGGAAGTGGTTAATTTTTCTTTTTTTAAAATGGATAATTTTAGGGAGTGGGTGGTAGTGCAGCGGGTTAAGCACACGTGGTGCAAAGATCCTGGTTCGAGCCCCCGGCTCCTCACCTGCAAGGTCGCTTCATAGGGTGTGAAGCAGGTCTGCAAGTGTCTTTCTCTCCCTCTGTCTTCCCCTCCTCTCTCCATTTCTCTCTGTCCTATCCAACAACAATGACATCAGTAACAACAACAATAATAACTACAACAATAAAAAACAACAAGGGCAACAAAAGGGAATAAATAAATATTTAAAAAATTAAAAAAAACTTTAAAATGGATAATTTTAAACGGTTTGTTTTATTTCCAGTTTTCCAGTAGCTTACACAGAGATGCATGAGATTATACTGTAATGAAATCTCTCTATGGGACCCCCCCCCAATATATGAGCCTTAAACTTTTAACTTCAAAACAACTAAAATAATCACAGTTTGTAGTTGTTTTTTAGGTACAGTGTCCTTCATAACTCACAGTCAAACTTCTACACATTTTGTTTTGTAAAATTTACATGTCTCTTGGAAATGAAATATAAACCAGTGGGCTCAGATTTTAAGGAATAGCCTTGTCACATTGACTAAAACTTAATTTTTTTGTCTTACGGGTTATAATTTTAAAATCCTCTTCAGATGTACTCAGAGCTTTCTGACTACCTTTGTTACACACAAGTAATTTCTACTTCAGTATTGCATTATATTAATGATTTCCTAGTTACTACATTCCAGTTCTTTTTCTGAACAAAAGTTTTTGCTATTATTTCCAATTTCTTGGACCAGAACAATCAAAAACACTTAAAATATAGTTTCTGTATGAACTTATATAGTTATATAGGTATTACATAAATTATTAAATTGATACACAGACCTTTACAAAAAAACTAAGGTACCTCATTGGTGTCTGCAATAGTGCTTTTTAAAAAATATTTTGTTCATACTCTTAAGTAATCTATTTCATACTCAGGTTAGCAAAAAAAGAATTAAGCGTTTGTAATATACTTAGTTGAAAACTTTACTGAAGCCATAGTCATTTATCTTCCTTGTCACTAAGGCTGTTACCCATGAACATTAGGTTGATCCAGCACAACCCTGTGTGTGTTATGTGTGTGCAATATGTATCGGTGTATGCATGTTTTTAAGATGGCTGGAAATGCTGTTTTCTTTTCCCCCATATATTCATTTTTAATCTATTCTGTAACTTGGGGGGAGGATCATGGAGGGTATGAAAGATTTAATTTCTTAGGTTAATAAGTCTTCAAGGTATTTCATTAGTGCTTCTGAATGTAAAATATTTCCCCCCAAATACAGTAAGATCATTTTTTGTAAATAATAGATTAGCATTGTTTTGGTAAATTTGCATTCAGTTATTTTTGGAATACATTCATTGTTATGTAAAACAAATATATCAAAATTCACTTTTAGCAAAGGTGCAAGATTTGTTTTTGGAGTTGAGAGGGATTTTCCTTGTCTTCCACCTTTCAATAAATAATAACTAATATTTTTATGCTTTGTAACTTTCTTACATTTGAGATTTTGTTTTCATCATGTCATCCTTAAGTCTTCAGTAGAAACTATAAGACCTTGAAAATTATTCCAGTTTGAACATCTTTTTCTTCCTCTTAAAAACTAGTTGAGGGAGTCGGGTGGTAATGAAGCGGGTTAAGCGCACATGGTGCAAAGCACAAGGACCGGCCTAAGGATCCCGGTTCAAGCCCCCAGCTCCCCACTTGCAGGGGAGTTGCTTCACAGGCGGTGAAGCTTGTTTGATGGTGTCTTATCTTTCCCCCTGTCTTCCTCTCCTCTCCATTTCTCTCTGTCCTATCCAACGACGACGACATCAACAACAATAAAAAAAAAAGGGCAACAAAAAGGAAATAAATAAATATTAAAAAAAAAAACTAGTTGAAAAGTTGACTAATGTCAGTAGAGAATACTGAGGATTATCTTAAAGACATTAAATTAGATTGGTATGAGTGCTAATTTGCTATTATAATCACTTCCCTTTTCTTTATACTCTATTCCAAGAGGGGAGGATAATTGCTATTGTTTAAAAATATGTCTGATGGATTCTACATCTTTAGAGTGATAGAAAAGCTCTTAATTTTTCTCCCACTTTGATGTGTGAGCCAAATTTACTGGTTCTGGAGTAATTTACTTCATGAAAGATTTGTGTGTAGTACTGACAGTGTCAACTAAGATAAGGGTACTGTTTAAGAGAAATGTAAATCCTTTTCATTTCTGTTCTGCTTTCTTGTTCAAATCTTTTTGTAAACTACTTCATATTTCAAGGAAATGACTGACTTGTAGGCTGTTAAGCACAAGAAGTCTAAAAGCAGAGGCATCGTTTGAAGTTTACAGATGCCTTATAGCATATCTCTAGTGGGAAAGGAGGGGGGATATCTTAACATTTCAGGGTATTTTCCCTTCTAAGACTTTAGACCTAGTTGAGGAATATCAATGAGCTGATAATAAAATGTAGGTAAGTAGACTGTATGTTAACAAGAAATTAAAAGAAAAATTCACTACCTGATTTCCAAGTAGTTAGAAAACTTATTGCATTGTTAATATATGGGCACACTAGATCATTCTCAACATTTTGAAATTTATAATTTATGCAGACACACACACTTTTTTGGCCACTAGGGCCATCAGTTGGGCTTGGCCTCTATATGAAGACCACTGTTCCTAGGGTCTTTTTTTTGGTCCTTTCTCTTTGACAGAGGGGGCAGAGGTGTCTGGTGGTAGCATAGCTGGTTAAGTGCATGTGGTGCAAAACACAAGGACCAGCGTGAGGTTTGAGCCCCCGGCTCCCCACCTGCAGGGGAGTCGCTTCACAGGCGGTGAAGCAGGTCTGCAGGTGTCTGTCTTTCTCTCCCCCTCTCTGTCTTCCCCTCCTCTCTCCATTTCTCTCTGTCCTATGCAACAACGACAACAACAACAACAAAAAACCAAGAACAAAAGGGAAAATAAATATTAAAAAAAAGGGGAGGGGAAGAGAGAGTGGCAGACACATGAAGCTTCTCTGTTGCAGTTGGAGACCAGGGGCTGGAACCTAGTTCTTTACACGTTAATGTATGTGCTATACTGGGTGTGCCACGGTCTGACTCCTGTATGCATCTGCATGTATGTTTTCAAATGTCTAATTTTTTCTTTCTTTTTTGCCTCCAAGATTGTCGCTGGGGCTTTGTGCCAGCACTAAGAATCCATTGCTCCTGGTGGCCATTTTTTCCACCTTACTGGATAAGAAATTTGATAGAGGGATGAGATACAGAAGAAGAGAGACAAGACACCTGCAGACATGCTTCACCACTTGTGCTTTGTACTATGTATACCCCATGCACCACCACCCAGCCCCCTAATCTTTATGCTTGTGTTTCTTTTTTCTTTTATGCTTGTGGTTTTTTTCTTTTTATGCTTATGTTTTCATTTCGGTTATACTACTTGAGACTGTAGACTCAGGCATGGCAGCATAGTTGTAAATATTTTGCGTGTACTATAGTGTTTAAAGTTTTATTTAGACAATCTGATGATCTTGATAAGTTTCTCCTTTCCATGAAAACTTTAAAAGATTGATTTATTTATGAGCATGCATCAGAGTATCATTCTAGCACATGTGATGCTAGAGATGGAACTCAGGACTTTATGTTTGAGATCTTTTATCCATTGCACCTACTCCAGGGGCACTTGATTTTGTTTTGCCAATCAAGGCAGATTTATTTATTTTGCTACCAGGGTTATTGCTGGGGCTTGGTGCCTGCAAGACAAATCCATTGCAGCTGGCCTGTCTGTCCTCCCTCCCTTCCTTTACTCGATACAGAGAGAAACTGAGAGGGAGAGGGGGATAAATAGGAAGAGAGATAACCTGTAGCATTGCTTCACTGTGAAGACCCCCTACCCCCAGGTGGGGCAGGGGCAGGGACCTTGAACTTGGCTTCTTGCACATGCTAATTTATGCACTGAACTAGGTGTTCCATTGCTCAGCTCTGGCTTATGGTGGTACGGGGGATTGAACCTGGGACTTTGAAGCCTCAGGCATAAGAGTCTGTTCGCATAACCATTATGCTATCTACCCGTTGCTGTTTTTTTTTTTTTAAGATTTTATTTATTTATTTATTTATTTATTTATTACTGAGAAAGATAAGAGAGAGAAAGAACCAGACATCACTCTGGTACATGTGCTGCCAGGGATTGAACTTGGGACTTTATGCTTGAGAGTCCAATGCTTTATCCACTGTCCCATCTCCTGGACCACTTAGCCAGATTTTTTTATGTGGAAACTATGATCTGTCTTTTGAAGGCAGTCCTCATGGTTCTTTCCTTTTTTAATAAACCATCTTTATTTATTTGATAGAGACAGCCAGGTATCAAGGAGGGAAGGGGAGATAGAGAGGAAGAAAGGCACCTGCAGACCATTACCACTTGTGAAGCTTTCCCCCTGCAGTTGGGGACTGGGGGCTTGAACCCTGGTTCTTGCGCACTGTAATGTGTACTCACTACCTGGCCCCTATGGTTCTTTCCTTTAGGCCTCTACTTTCTGTCCCTGAACTATCTTCATGACCCATCACTTCAGTCAGTGTTGGTTGTTCATTTGAGTTCTAGTGATAGACTTAATCAAAATTATTTCCTTCTGCCTTACCTCCAAGTATCAGCTATTCCATTCTCTCCACATTTGGTTATTGGCATCACTAATATAGTGATCTAGAGAGCTGATTCATCTTTTCCTCTGTGTACAATGTAGCATGAGATTTTCTTGAGTTAACTATATCTGTCTACTCGTTAAAAAAATGGCCTGCACAGTTAGTGGATGTTCAACTCACCTGGACTCTTAATATAGCCTAAAATGTTCTAGGTTACTTGCAGCCCTCTGCCTTTTATTACTCCACTACCCTTCCCTATTATTCCATTCCATTAAAAAATTATTAGTGATTTAATATGGATTTACAAAATTATAAGATGGGTACAACGCTGCACTGTTCCCACCACCAGAGTTCTGAATTCCCAATCCCTCCATTGTAAGCTACAGCAGTTCTCTTAAGGTTGCAATAGGGGTTAACTTATTTCAACAACTGTCTATATTTGTACGTATTTGCCCTATTTTAATTAAAGTTTTTATGCTTATTTTTTATTATCTTTATTAAAGACAGCTGGAAATTGAGAGGGTAAGGAAGATAGGGAGAAAGAGATACCTGCAGCACTGTTAAACTACTTGCAAAGTTTGCCCCCTACAGTTAGGGATCAGGTGCTTGAACTTGGGTCCTTGCACATTGTAATGTAAGCTCAACCAGGTGCACCACCACCCAGCCCCACCAGTTACTTTTTTTCCTGTGGTCCCATCTTCTCTTTCTTTCCAAGTCACACATATACCTATCACTACATCCAGATGTCCCTACCTTTCTCCTCCTCTCTCTGGATCCTGATGGAGTTGGAGTTTAGAGCCCTCTGGTCATCTCCTCCTATCACTTCTTCCCCCGCCCAATTCCCACCCCCATCCTATTTCTGTCTTTCCCTGGTGGGGTAGGACTGTGGAGAGGTGAGGTTCTAGGACACATTCCCACTCCATTCTTTATATTATCAGATATAATATATATTATCAGGACAGATACAATTGTTGTTCTGCTTATAAATATTCTTTTGCTTCATTCCTAAAGAGTAAAGTCCAAATGCAACATATGGTGGAAGAGCCTTCATAATATAGTCCTTTCATTCTCACCTACAATTTCTGTCATTTTGATGTACATAACTTTCAGGTTTACATGATGGTAGTAATAATGTGTGCTTTTTAAAAACTGAAATGCCTGGAATGAATTCAGGGCCTTACATATGCAACACACATACACATGCTTAGCCAGCTCCCTAGTTTAATTTCTATTCTGTAGTTTTTGATAGATATACTAGAGAGGAAGCCACCAAATAGGGAGAGACACCAACATACTAGTCTATCATCCAGTTTCCTTGGTGCTGTCCATGGTTCTATGGTGCTAGGATCAAACCCAGGACCTCACAGTGTGTTTCTGGCTTAGTCATTTCCTGGCCTCTCTATACATTTTAAAAATTATTTGACTTTGCTAGGAAAGTCTCGGGAATACAACATAGTGAAAACTTCAGAATTCCAATTAAACTTTTTTTTTCAACTACCCCCACATCCTAGAGCTGATAAATAGAAACACATTACTTTCTCGCTGCTTGTATCTCTTTATGTCAAGTACTTTAACATATCAAGTACTTTCTGGATTCTAAACTATAAGCTAGAAGTTAGCTTTTGCATGCCCACCTAATTCACTTAGCATTCAATAAATATTTGAAGAAACAAAAATTGAACCTTTATCGGTGTTAAGACAAATTAAGCAGATTTCTATCATTTAAATCAAACACTGATAAAAAGACCACTTTTCTATCTTGTACTTATATCACCTTATGGGTAAAGTTTAGGATGCTACAATTAGATAAACAGCTGTACAATGTGTGAAGAAAAGTTGTAAAGTTAATAAAAGCTGGGTGGGGGTAGATAGCATAATAGTTATGCAAAGAGACTCATGCCTGAAGCTCTAAAGTCCCAGGTTCAATCCCCTGCATCACCATAAGCCAGAGCTGAGCAGTGCTCTGGTTAAAAAAAAAAAAAAGATAACAAAAGCTGCAAAATACTTGTCTTTTTTTTTTTTTTTTTAATAGAAATACATCTCAGACTTAAGGATAAAATTTAACAACTTAAAAATGATTTAACTAGCAAATATTTAAGAAGCACTTTAATACCTTATAGCCTAAAGCAGAATTTATCCCTAAATCTTACCTGGTTAAAATAAGATCTGGCTGGGAGTCAGCAGTGTAGCGGGTTAAGCACAGGTGGCACTAAGAGCAAGGACCAGCATAAGGATGCCGGTTCAAGCCCCCGGCTCCCCACCTGCAGGGGAGTCACTTCACAAATGTGAAGCAGGTCTGCAGGTGTTTGTCTTTCTCTCCTCTTCTCTGTCTTTCCTTCCTCTCCATTTCTCTCTGTCCTATCCAACAACCACAACATCAATAATAACTACAACAATAAAACAACAAGGGCAACAAAAGGAAATTAAATAAATAAATAAGATCTGGCTATCTGATTACCAGAGACGCATTCTGATGAAGCTTGTGTGGGTTTCCCTATAACTAAATCAGTATTAAAAAATTGAAAATACTGATAACATGCAATCGTGTGTGTGTGTGTGTGTGTGTGTGTGTGTGTGTGTGTGGTTTATTGGACTAGACAAAATGTGGCACCTCTTTCTATACAACAGCAGAGTATGAACTCAGGGCCTCATCTTTTGTGATCCACTTGAGTAGACTCCCCAACCGAATTTTCAATTCCTATTTTTTTTGAGAGGGACAGAGATAGCACAGCAATGCATCATTATCCATGGAACTTCCCCCACGATGCTTCTGTCTAATACTGGGGCTTGAACTCAGGGTCTCAAACAGAGAAGGGCACATGCTCTACCAGGTGAGGTATTACCCAGCTTGGTATGGCACTTTTTTAGATACATCCTTCTGTAAAGTCACTTCGCAAATAGGGTAACCTAATGATATTTGTTTAGCAATACAGCTGGTGGGATTCTTAGGCTGGCAATAAAGGTTGCTTGGACAGTGTGCTTGCTTTGTCATATACACCAGTTTCCATACTGAAGGGAGCTCAAGCGCTGTAGTGTCCTTCCCTCTGTGTCTGTTTGAAACAATTCCCAGTGACAACACACAAAATTGGGGTGGGGGTGTTGTAGTATTCTAGAGCTTGAGAAACTACTTCACTTAGTCTGTATTTCTCATCTGTACAGTGTGTGTGTTGGGGAGGCAATATTCTATTAATTACTGAAAATTAAATTACAGAACATGCCAAATACTCATTCAGCAGTTGACATATTGTAAATACAAGTGTTAGTTCCTAATCCTGTAACTAACACAAGAATTAGATCTTAGGCTGTGTGCTGGATCACCATAACTATGTCATATCTTCCTCACTAGTTTATCTTTTTTTTTTAATAGATATTATTTATTTATTAATGAGAAAGATAGGAGGAGAGAGAGAAAGAACCAGACATCATTCTGGTACATGTGCTGCCGGGGATCGAACTCAAGATGTCATGCTTGAGAGTCCAATGCTTTATCCATTGCGCCACCTCCCGGACCACACTAGTTCTTTTCTGTGTATCCATCTATAATTTTGGGCAGAGACCAGGCATTATGAAAACAGGAAAAAGTTTTATCAAGGGGTCAAGACTAGGTATGAATGGAAGTAGATGGATTAAAAAACGACTTTCTGGGGGCTGGGCAGTAGCACCGTGGGTTAAGCACACAATGTGTGAAGCACAAGGACTGGTATAAGGATCCCAGTTCCAGCCCCCAGCTCCCCACTTGCAGGGAGGTCGCTTCATAAGTGATGAAGCAGGTCTGCAGGTGTCTATCTTTCCTCCTCTGTCTTTCCCTCCTCTCTCGACTTCTCTCTGTCCTGACAGCAATAGCAACAATAACAAAAGCAGCGACAAAAAGGGAAATATGGCTTCCAGGAGCAGTGGAATCATAGTTTAGCCACTGAGCCCCAGCGATAACCCTGGAGGCAAAACAACTTTACAATTCACAATTAAGCCCAGGGTTGGCAATTCAAATTCTTGTCATGGATTGCCTTTCCGATATGTGACAAATTGGGCTTGTAGTGTATAAATGATAGTTGCAGTAACCCCTCCCCCAATAAATAAATCTACAAAAAGGTAGCTTCCTCATAATACCTTTTTCCCAGTGCTATCTCTTTACCTAGTATGTTACCTGGTGTCATTTTGTTTCTTCTTCACTAGGAAGCCCACTTGTGTAAATAGCACAACATTTGGAGCTGAATTTTATCACACTCAAAATAAGTGTCAGTTAATGTCATTTATTTGGTTTTTATTTTCCCCCATAATATAATGGTTCCCCCCCCAAATTCTTTTTTTTTTTTTTTTTGGTAATCTTTATTGGATAGAAACAGCAAGAAATCGATAGGGTAGGGGAAGATACAGAGGGAGAGAGACAGACACCTGAAACCCTGCTTCACCATCCACAGAGCTTTCCCCCTGAAGGTGGGGACTGGGGGCCTTGAACCTGGGTCCTTGCTCATTGTAACATGTGCACTCAACCAGTGCACCACCTAGTTCATTCATTTTCCCTCCTGCCTTACGGTGTTTTATGGTGAATCATGACTTATCCATCTTGGGGGTTGATGGATATTTCTGTACTCCCCCCACCACAATTTCTTGCTATTGTACCACTTATTCCAGAAATGTTATCATAGATAGCATTCCTTTGTTTATTAAAAGATAGAGACAGAGAGAGTGAAAGAGACCCCAGTACCAAAGCCTCATTCAATGCAGTGGGGGCTGGACTCGAATCTGGGTTGTAAACATAGCAAAGCAGCAGACTATTCAGGTGAGCTATTTCATAGTCCCCCACATGTACCTTCCTATCCTAGTGCAGGCTGTATGAACACTTTCTTTACTGGAGAGGAGTTACTGGGACTTTGGACTTAGACATTTTCAATTTTGTGATATTAAAAAGTTTGTTTATCATGGGGCAGGGAATGGGTGCTTTCTTTACCTTGTTTGAAGTTAGAGGTTTGAGGCTAGGTATGGGAATATTTAGGGAAACTCCAAGATGGTGGAGTAGTGCTGTAGTGTCTCTCCTGTTTTTTTTTTGGGGGGGAATAAATAAAATTTTTTAAAAAGTTAATTGCCTAAGTACTGTCCATACAGTCTCCCAAAGGCACTGCACTGCTTCTCATTCCTCCCATCCAAGTACTAACCAGGCCTGACCCTGCTTAGCTTCCGAGATCAGACGACATCGGGTGTGTTCAGGGTGGTATGGCCATAGACATGGTTCTCATTCCTACCACAGTGGAGCAGTTTCTTTTTCTCCACAATCTCACCAACACTTGTCATTTCCTGATTTTTTAAAAAAAATTTTTATTGGGAAATTAATGTTTTACATTCAACTGTAAATACAATAGTCTGTACATGCATAACATTTCCCAGTTTCCCATTTAACAATACAACCCCTACTAGGTCCTCTGTCATCCTTCATGGACCTGTATTCTCCCCCGCCACCCACCCCAGAGTCTTTTATGTTTGGTGCAATATGCCAATTACATTTCAGGTTCTACTTGTGTTTTCTTTTCTGATCTTGTTTTTCAACTTCTGCCTGAGAGTGAGATCATCCCATATTCATCCTTCTGTTTCTGACTTATTTCACTTAACATGAATTTTTCAAGGTCCATCCAAGATCGGCTGAAAATGGTGAAGTCACCATTTTTTATAGCTGAGTAATATATATATATATATACCACAACTTGCTCAGCCACTCATCTGTTGTTGGACACCTGGGTTGCTTCCAGGTTTTGGCTATTACAAATTGTGCTGCTAAGAACATATGTGTACACAGATCTTTTTGGATGGGTATGTTGGGTTTCTTAGGATATATCCCCAGGAGAGGAATTGCAGGATCATAGGTTAGGTCCATTTCTAGCCTTGTGAGAGTTCTCCAGACTGTTCTCCACAGAGGCTGGACCAATTGACATTGTCACCAGCAGTGCAGGAGGGTTCCTTTGACCCCACACCCTCTCCAGCATTTGCTGCTGTTACCTTTTCTGATGTATGACATTCTCACAGAAGTGAAGTGCTATGTCATGGTTGTCTTTATTTGCATTTCTCTGATAATCAGAGACTTGGAGCATTTTTTCATGTGTTTTTTCGCCTTTTGGATCTCTTCTGTGGTGAATATTCTGTCCATGTCCTCCCCCCCACTTTTTTGGATGGGGTTATTTGTTGTCTTGTTGTTGAGATTTGCAAGTTCTTTATATATTCTGGTTATTAGCCTCTTGTCTGATGTATGGCATGTAAAGATCTCCTATTCTGTGAGGGGTCTCTTGGTTTGGGTAGTAGTTTCTTTAGCTGTGCAGATGCTTTTTAATTTTATGTAGTCCCATAGGTTTATGCTTGTCTTAGTCTTCTTTGTAATTGGATTCGTTTCATTGAAGATGTCTTTAAAATTTATGCGGAAAAGAATTCTGCCAATTTTTTCCTCTAAGTATCTGATAGTTTGTGATCTAACATCCAAGTCCTTGATCCACTTGGAGTTTACTTTTGTATTTGGTGAAATATAGTGGTTCAGTTTCATTCATCTGCATGTTTCAACCCATTTTTCTCCAACACCATTTGTTGAAGAGACTTGTCTTTCCCCATTTAATAGTCTGGGCCCCTTTGTCAAAGATTAGATGTCCCAAATTTTTTAGTATTCTGTCATTCCTGAGTATCTTGTCATGAAATATAAGGACACCACCACTTATGCTTTTGAGAACAGTGATCTACTGTGCAAACAATTATAATTAAGATGAAAGGAAGCTGCTTTGTCTTGTGGCTTATTTCTTAATGCTGATAATTTTTCTCTCAATAAAGGGAAATACAAACTGCTTTTATTTTTATATATTTTTTATTATTTTCACTTATTTATCCAATAGACAGCCAGAAATTCAGATGGTAGGGGGAAATAGAGAGACACCTGGAGGCCTGCTTCACCACTAATGAAGCTTTCCCCCTGCAGGTGCAGACGAGGGGCTTGAACCTGGGTTCTTTTTTTTTTTTTTAACATTTTATTATTTATTTATTCCTTTTTTTGTTGCCTTTGTTGTTTTATTGTTGTAGTTATTGTTGTGATTGATGCTGGATAGGACAGAGAGAAATGGAGAGTGGAGGGGAAGACAGAGAGCGGGAGAGAAAGATAGACACCTGCAGAGCTGCTTCACCGCCTGTGAAGTGACTCCCCTGCAGGTGGGGAGCCTGGGGCTTAAACTGGGATCCTTACGCAGGTCCTTGCGCTTTGCACCATCTGACTTAACCTGCTGCCTGACTCCCGAACCTGGGTTCTTGCACACTAAAATGTACTCAACCAGGTGTGCCACCACCTGGCCCCCTGAAATTTATTTTTTTTATCACAGCACTGCTCAGCTCTGGATTATGGTGGTGCAGGGGATTGAACCTGGGACTTGGGAGCCTCAGGTATGAGAGTCTGTTTGCATAATTGTTATGCTCCACCCTTTAAGTTTATTTCTTAAGATAGGAATATTAAATTTGCGGTTTTTTTTTTTTTTTTTTTTTGCCTTCATCTTCAAAGCAGCTTCCCAAGCCATTCCTCGTGGGAGACGTGCTAACTATATGCCTTGTCTTGATGCTGAATGCGAGCAACTACTAAAGCAGTATGATGAGTCGGGCGACCCAGATGTGGCTGACCATCTCATTGCCTCCCTGGATGCAGCACGCCAAGCCCGCTGGCAACAACTCACAGAAAGTCTGAACTTCACCTACTCAAGTAGGAAGGCCTGGAAGCTTCTTCACAGACTGGGTGCCGGTAGCCAACCCCCTCCTGTCTCCCATCCTCCCATATCTCCAAACTCAGTGGCCAGTCACCTAATTCAAGTTGGACGTGCTAAGATCGACCCAGTCTGGAAAAGAGAAATTTCCCACGAGTGGTCATCCCACTTCCGGTTTTCTTGTCCATCTCCAAAACTCTCTCCCTTTATACTGTCTGAACTGGAAGACGCTTTGAAGACGGTTTAGGTTAAACCGGGAACAGCTGCTGGCTATGATAACATCACCCCAGAACTCATTCTTAACCTGGGTCCCGCTGCAAAGAAGTGGCTCGCTTCATTCCTGTCCCACATCTTGGAATCTGAGTCTATGCCCAAAGTTTGACGTCGTGCGAAGATAATAGCGGTTTTGAAACCAAAGAAAGACCCAACACTGGCCCCCAGCTATAGACCAATTTCTCTCCTCTCCGTGTGTTACAGACTCCTTGAGAGGCTGCTTCTGTCACGTATTTCTCCTCTTACAGAGAAATTCCTATCACCCGCCCAAGCTGGTTTCCACCCAGGAAGATCTACCTGCGAACAAGCCCTGGCCCTCTCAACTTACATTGAAAATGGATTCCAGAAGAATTTAAAGACGGGTGCTGTCTTTGTTGATCTCACAGCAGCCTATGACACGGTCTGGCACCGTGGTCTCCTAGTCAAGATCTCAAGATGCCTGCCTCCATGGGTGGCCAACACTATATCGTTTCTTCTCCAAAACAGAAGATTCCGGGTGCATCTGGGTGACAAGTCTAGCAGATGGAGACCTGTCTCAAGTGGCCTCCCCCAGGGCTCTGTTCTGGCTCCTACGCTATTTAATATTTACATCAATGACCTCCCAGAAACTTCTTCAAGGAAGTTCATCTACACCGATGACATCTGCTGTGCAACTCAGGCATCCAAGTTCGACATCCTCGAGGAAACACTCACGAAAGACATGTCTCTGATATCTGATTACTGTAAAAAATGGCGACTAATCCCTAGCACTGCAAAAACGGTATCATCTGTTTTCCATCTACACCATGCCTCGGCCTCACGTGAGCTTAATGTTCAGCTTGGCGATATGAGAATCCGGCATGAAGCCCAGCCAGTCTATCTTGGCGTTACTCTCGATCGCACTCTGTCATTTCATGAACATCTCATAAAAACTGCAGCAAAGGTGGGCGCGAGGAATAACATCATTGCAAGACTGGCCAGCTCCTCATGGGGCGTGAGCGCTTCCACACTATGATCATCATCTCTGGCATTATGCTATTCCACTGCAGAATACTGTGCCCCAGTATGGTTCCGTAGCCCCCATGTCCACTTGGTCGATTCCAAATTATATTCCTCCATGAGGATCATTTCTGGAACCATCCGTTCCACCCCGGTTCCATGGCTGTCAGTTCTTAGCAACATCGCCCCGCCAGATATTCATCGGGATGCGGCATCATCTAAGTTCATTTCCCACGTCTATGCTCGACCGGACCTGCCAATATACAATATACGCGGATATTTTCGCCCACCCTGTCCAACGCTTGACGTCTCGTCATCCAATCTGGTCCCCTACGCCTACATTGAACTTCTCTGTTCCAGACTCTTGGAAACAGAGTTGGCAGTCAGCTGAGGTAAAGAACAAACACCTCATCACAGACCCCTGCAAGCGTCAACCCGGCTTTGACCTAGCACGTTATGACTGGGCCCTCCTCAATCGCTATCGAACAGGCCATGGCCGGTGCGCCGCTATGTTCCATCGCTGGGGAGCCAGAGACAACCCGAACTGCCCCTGCGGCTACAGACAGACTGTGACCCACATAGTCAACGACTGCCACCTCTCCAGATTCAAAGGAGGTCTCGAAACTTTACATCAGGCTCAACCTGATGCTGTTGACTGGCTATGGAAGAAGGGCAAACGCTAGAAGAAGAAAGTGCCTGCACCATGAATCCACTGCTCCTGGAGGCCATTTTTTCCCCCTTTTGTTGCCCTGTTGTAGTCTTGTTGTGGTTGATGTCATTCGTTGTTGGATAGGACAGACAGAAATGGAGAGAGGAGGGTAAGACAGAGAGGGGGAGAGAAAGATAGACACCTGCAGACCTGCTTCAACGCCCGTGAAGCGACTCCCTTGCAGGTGGGGAGCCGGGGGCTCGAACCCGAATCCTTATGCCTGTCCTTGCACTTTGCGCCACCTGCGCTTAACCAGCGGCGCTGACCCCCCTGAATATTAAATGTTTTTTAATAAGCACTATTAATATCTATTAGAAAAGTATCCTATAACCAAAGACCTAGGAAAGTGGATTTCTATAATATTGGTAACTCCAGTTTGTTTGCATTTTCTGTGATTTTAATAACTATCTTTTTGTCATTACTTAATACTTTCTTTTTTAATTGTCACCAGGATTATCACTGGGGCCATCATTTCCTGTGGCCCCTATTTCCCTTTTTCATTTATTTGATAGGACAGAGAGAAATTAAAAGGGAGGGGGAAGATAGGAAGACAGACTCCTGAGGCACTGCTTCACCTCTGCAGGTGGGGACCTGGATCCTTGTGCAGGGTAGTAACTGTGCTCAACTGTGTGTGGCACTGCCTAGCCACTGCTTAAAATGCTATATATATATGTATATGTATATATATATATAATTAACATGAGAGGAGGAGGAATCAGAGCATCATTCGGGCTCATGTGATGCTTTAAAAGTCTGACATGTCAGCCACCACATCACCTCCCAGGCTGCCATTATTTAACATTTTAAATGTATTTCAACTGCTTTGCTGTCAGTGCCTCCTTCCAGCTCCTGTCATTGACACTACTCCTGCATCCCTACTTGGAATGAAGGGATAGTGTCCAGTTTTCTCTATCTTCCTGACAATAGTATCTGTAGTGTGTGTGCTTAAGCAGGTGTGCCAACACCTGGCCCCAAACAATATCTGTGCAAACTTTAGATGATAGCTGTAAGGGAGTCGGGCGGTAGCACAGCGGGTTAAGCACGTGGCGCAAAGCGCAAGGACCTTAAGGATCTGGGTTCGAGCCCCCGGCTCCCCACCTGCAGGGGAGTCGCTTCACAGGCGGTGAAGCAGGTCTGCGGGTGTCTTTCTCTCCCCCTCTTCCCCTCCTTTCTCCATTTCTCTCTGTCCTATCCAACAACGACAACAACAATAATAACTACAACAATAAAAAACAAGGGCAACAAAAGGGAATAAGTAAATTAAAAAAAAAAAAAGACGACAGCTATAAATCCAAGTTGTCATTTGTGCTTCTGAACAATCAGCTATACATTAGAGTCTTCCACAACTGTTTCTTGAGCTTATTTTTTAAAAAAAAATTAAAAAAAAATTTATTCCCTTTTGTTGCCCTTGTTTTTTATTGTTGTAGTTATTGTTATTGACGTCATCATTGTTGGATAAGACAGAGAGAAATAGAGATGGGGAAGACAGAGAGGGGGAGAGAAAGATAGACACCTGCAGACCTGTTTCACTGCCTGTGAAGCGACTCCCCTGCAGGTGGGGAGCCGGGGGCTCCAACCGGCATCCTTAGGCCAGTCTTTGCACTTTGCGCCACCTGCGCTTAACCCACTGCACTACTGCCCGACTCCTTTATTTATTTATTTATTTATTTATTTTATTACAGACAGAAATTTTGAGGGGAAGAGATAGAAAGGGAGAAAGACAGAGAGACACCTGCTGTCCTGCTTTACCACTTCTGAAGCTTCCTCCCTGCAGATGGGGACCAGGGGCTTGAACCTGGGTCCTTGAATACTGTAATATGTGTGCTTAACCAGGTATGCCACCGCCTGGCCCGCTTGAGTTTAATTTATAAAAGGATGGAACTTGGGCATCTTCTGAGATGGAACCCTTAATTTGTGGAGTTGGAGCTACCTTCAGGTGGTATCAGAACTAAGTTAATTGCCTGGTGGTGTGGAGAAACACCATGTCAGAATCAGGGAGATACACATCATTTTGCTGCTTTCAATTTTAGTACAGAAGTATACCAAACTAAATATTTTTATTTTTAAAACTTTATTAATTAATGAGGGGGATAGGAGGAGGAAGAACCAGAAATCACTCTGGTATATGTGCTGCTGGGGATCAAACTCAGGATCTCATGTTTGAGAGTCCAGCACCTCATTCACTGTGCCACTTCCCAGACCACTATACCAAACTAAAGAAAAGTTTTTATTCAAAGGACTTTCATGCCTGAGGCTCTAAAGTCTCAGGTTCAATCTCTAGTAACCCCATAAGCCAGAGGTGATCAGTGTCCTGGTAAGATAGGAAAAAAAAAAACTGTAAAAAAACTTTTTGGGAATCTTTCAGATATTACAATTGGTTAGTTCTCATGTTGGTTAATATATATATATATATATATATATATATATATTAACCAGTGGGGACATAAAGGATAAAAAAATCTGTATGTATAAATTTTTTTGCCTCCAGGGTTATCACTGGGGCATAGTGCTGGCACTATGAATCCACTGCTCCTGGCAGTCATTTCTTTCATTTTATTGGATGGGACAGAGAGAAATTAAGAGAGGTGGGGAAGATAGGGAGAGAGATAGACAGAGACCTGCAGACCAGCTTCATTGCTTGTGAAGAGTACCCCTTGCAGGTGGGGATTGGGAGCTGGAACCGGGATACTAGTGCTTTGTACTAAATGTGCTTAACCAGGTGCACCACCACTACGTAGCCCCCATATAATTCGTACCTATTGATAATTTCTCTCCCCTTTTGTTAGAGACCTGGTTACATCTTTCCTTTTAATAACCCAATAAAAATACAGACTTTCTGATTTTTCTACTTCAGAGGTCAGCAAACTGCTTCCTATATCAAGACTGCTACTTGTTTTTTGTAATGGCTTGTGTGGGGGAAAGGAGGGCTTTTGTAACTTTAGATGGTTGGAGTAAAACAACAAGATAATATTTTGTGGTATGTATATATTATCTGACATTTAAATTTCATTGGTCTTAAAATTTTATAGGAACATAACTATAACAGTTTGCAGATGTTTTCTCACCAGAGCTGAGTAGATATCACAGAAACCATATTATCCACAAAACATAAAATATGCATTGTACAGCTTTTTTTTCCAGAACAATTTTATAGACTCTTGACCTAGTTGATTATTTGCCCATGTTGCTGTCTCTTTTGTATCCCTTGTGAGAAAGTATACTTAACTAATGTTAGTATGACTACAGCTTTTCCTCAACTGTAAAATACTCTAGGTAGCCTAGGAGGTGGTGCAGTGGCTAAAGAGCTAGACTGGCAAGCATGATGTCCTGAGACTGTTTCCTGGTGTTGTATGCACCAGAGTGATGCTCTGGTTCTCTTTCATTAGTAAATAAATACAGTCTTTAAAAGGAAAAAAAAAATCCTCTATATTATTTCTCAAGGGAGTGAGAGCTTCTACTTTGAAGCTCATAATAAATATATTCTGGCAATGAAGCAATTTGGACTTCTCAATTGAATAAGGATTGTCTAGTCATCCTGGAACATGGTTACTCATTTTAATGCTTGTTTTCTATCCTATCTTTAGATACCCCCAAATATTAACAGATACCAATTGTTAAGACAGGAAAACAATTGTAACTGATCATTTTAATTTTTATAGCCAAGCAATTCTCTCAAGTATTAGCATCCAGGAATCACATTCTCATTATTTTTTAGATAAAGGCAGAGGCAGAGAGGAAGGGAGGGAGGAAGAGGGGCACGAAGAGGGAGGGAGGGAAGGAGAGAGAGACTCCACAGCACTGAGGCTTCCTTCAATGTAGTGGGGGCCAGGCTTGAACTTGGCTCACACATGGCAAAGCAGCACACTATCTCAAATGAGCTGTTTCGCTAGCCCTTACTGGTATTTTTTTTAAATCAACAAAAATAGGAGTTGGGAATATGGGCACATGCATTCATTCATGAGGCCCTGGGTATGATCCTTGGCCCTACACAAAAGCATAAAGGATAGAGAAACAGAATTCCATAAATGGTGAAGGACTGCTTTGATATCTCTCTCTCTCTCATATAAAAGTAGAAAAGATTAAAAATTATGCCACGAGATGACCTCACTCATGTGTCCAGAAGACTCACCTCCCTAGAGCCCTAACCCACCAAGGAAAGACAGAAATAGAATGGGGCTTTGGATCCATGTGTCAACAGCCATGTCCAGTGGAGAAGCAATTATAGAAGTCAGACTTTTCCACCTTCTGCACCTCATAAAGAATTTTCATACTCCCAGAGGGATAAGGAATAGGGATAATTCCAGTGGAGGGGATGGGACATGGAACTCTGGTGGTGGCAATTATATGGAATTATACCCCTGTTACCTTACAGTCTTGTTAATATTTATTAAATCCCTAATAAAAAAATTAAAAGGAATTATGCCAGGGAGAGTCTCAAAAGCAGAGCACATGAGTGAGGTTTTGACTTTGTGCCCTGGCACCACTTAAAATTAACAAAACATTGTTTGTGACTTCCTCTCAGAGCTGAGAGAGAGGAAAGACGAGAGCAATTATCCAGCTTTACTGCTTATAGACCCTTAAGATTTTAGAATTGTTCTAAGTACTACTACTTCTGCTTCCTTGGTACTGATTGAGTATTAGGATGGGAGATCTATAATTTCTCCAACTGAGACGTTTCTAAGAGTGAGAGGAGCAATTAACTACTTGTGATCCCAGGCCTACAGGCATAACCTGAGACTTTCCTAATCTAAGCACAATATATGACTCTTTAGGAAGAGGCGAGGTTTCTGTTTTGTTTCAATATATCATCTTTAATTCATTTGTCTCAGACAGAAGGTAAAGGCAGCCTAGATAAAAACCTTTTAAACTTCTTGATTCTTTCTGAATGTAAGAATAAACTGACATCCTTATTTCAGTAAGTTTTTTCTTTCACAATTTAGAAACACAAATGACCATTTACTTTGGTTATAGTTCTACCCAAATGATGCTGATTAAAGGTTTTGTATTTACTTACATATGGATTATATTTTTATAATACATAATTCAAGAGTCAAGTAGAAAATACAGTCCAAAACATACTTTATTTACATAGGGATATTAAAGACAGTAATAACACAAACACTGAATAATTAAGCTTTGGATTGACTAGATGTCCGTGATTCACCAAGACTATTATTTTATGGTTGCAATATAAAACTACATTTGGTATTTTTCTCAGTTCTCTGGTAGTCTTCGAGCTTGCAATGATTCAAAACATTTTAGTGATAGCTTGTTGAATAGCAATAAAATGAGATGATGTCCTGCAAAGTCAGTCTCTCACAAAAAAGACGTTATATCCAAGCTCTATCAAAGCCCCAGCCAGTAAGGCCCATAACGGAATGAAGACATAGGACAGATTCATGGTAGTGAATTGTTCCAGCTTAGCACAGAGTGCAAGGCAGAAGGCTAATTTCATTAACATTGCAATGAGGTACCAGGCTTTTTTTTTAATATTGTGGGATCCATGTCGAGGGTCAAAGCCAGACTTACATCGTCCAGCCATTTTTACAATCAGCATAACAAGAAGGATAGTATCAAATATCCAGACTGGAATAAATATGAGAAACCAGTTCCAAGGTGCCTTCTCGTCCAGTTTCAACACCAACATGATCAAGAAGAGTAATGTGAAAAGCCAGGTGAGTAGTACTCTCTGAGCCAAGGACATTCTCATTTAAACAGTTTAAAGAGGCTGTTGCGGAGTCGAAAAAAGGGATATATACCCTAAGAGAAGGAAAAAAAGTCAAGATTGTTTTGATACCAGGGGAAAAAAATATATCACTTATATTCCTAGTGAACAAAAGTAGCTCTTTTCCATTCACAGATCTCCTGCTTTTGAAAACATTCTACCATTCTTCTTTTTAATGCCTGTAAAATCTGTAGCCACCTTTGACAGCATTATATGCATCATTTCTTATGGTCCATGAGAAAACACATTACAATTTTTAGAACACCCAAAGGTATGAGAAGGTATGAGCTATACTCAAAGTGTCTTAAGAACTTTGTTCCTTTACACTGCTACTACTCAAGTTCAAGCATTCATGGCTTTGTGCCTGCTCTTCAAGGATTCTGTAACCTCTTAGTACATTTGCCCTTCTATACATTTTTTAAGTGTTTAATTTTGATTCTTCAAAATACTTTATTTATTAGAGGGAGGGGGGTGAGATAGAGAGAAAAGAAAGAACCAGGTGTCACTCTGGTACATATGTGGCCGGTGATTGAACTCAGGACCTCATGTTTGAGAGTCTAGCACTTTACCCACTGCATCACTTCTTAGGCCACCATCTATAAATTTTCATTCAAAATCAAAGTAATGTAAAAAGGAGGTGGTATCAAGTCAAGAGAGTTTTCTTTTCAGTCACTACTGAACCTTTTCACTCTGAGATGGCCTTTTCAGACAGAGTGGTAGAAACAAAGTCAGAGAAAGAGAAATCATAGCAACAAAACTTCCCTTACTATATTGGGGAAGAGTCTGTAACCTGCATCCTGTGTATGACAAAGCAGGCTCAGATGAGCTAACTTGTTAACCCACAAGAGTTTCAAAAGGAACAGCTAATAAAAAGCACAAATTTACCAATTAGGATGAAGACTGTAAAGTGATTATTGGGCTAAATAACCCAATATTTGGATTTAGATTTTGCATTTGGAATACTGAATTTTCACATGTGAAAATTACATGTATATGTTGTTAGAGAGTTTATATATATATATATATATTTAATTTTTTTCCTCTCTTGTTGCCCTTGTTGTTTATTGTTGTTATTATTGTTGCCATTGCCGTTTTGATGGATAGGACAGAGAGAAATGGAGAGAGGAGGGGAAGACAGAGAGGGAGAGAGAAAGACAGACACCTGCAGACCTGCTTCACCACCTGTGAAGTGAACCCCCGTAGGTGGGGAGCCGAGAGCTCCATCCGGGATCCTGATGCCCGTCAGTGTGCTTTCCACTATGTGTGCTTAACCTGCTGCGCCACCACCTGGCTCTCAAGATTCTATATTTTTAACTTAAAAGTTCTTACTAAAATTTTGATACCTGCTGTGGTCCAGTGAGTATAAAGTAGTTGGGTTCTCAAATATGAGTCCTGAGTTCAGTCCCTGGCACTGCATGTGCCAGAGTGATGCTCTAGTTCTTCCCCCCCTGTCTCATAAGATAAATATTTCATATAAACATTTATTTTTATAGTCTAATCTTTTTCCTTTCACTATTTTTTTTTGACTGTCATCACAGTTTTTTACTTACTATCCAATAAAGACCATTTGTCAATAATGCACACCTGAAACTGGTATGTTATAATGTGACATTACTTTAATTAAAAAAGAGCACATAGACTTTGAGCTCAGACTGGCAGGGACTTAAGGTCACACAGGCTACTGTGCTAAATCGGAATATATATGGGCCCTGGTTTAGATCTATGGGGTAAATAGTCAGTGGTATTTGTATACTTTTCTTCATGTTTGGGAGCTACTCTCTGCCCTAATCGAGCTTTCTAGCCCTATTCTCAACTGACACTATCTTCCCAGAAAATACTTTTAGTCCACCTGCATGTTAGCTATTAGGCACAGGCAAAAATTACTAAAGGTATGGGCTCCTTGGAATATAACTAAAATAGACTTCCTAGCTTTTTCCCACATGAAGATCCCTAGTTTCATCTTTTTTTTTATTTTCCCTTTTGTTGCCCTTGTTTTTTTATTATTGTTGTTGCTATTGATGTTGTCGTTGTTAGGACAGAGAGAAATGGAGAAAGGAGAGAAAGATAGACACCTGCAGACCTGCTTCACTGCCTGTGAAGCGACTCCCCTGCAGGCGGGGAGCCGGGGGCTCCAACTGGGATCCTTATGCCGGTCCTTGCGCTTTGCGCCACCTGCGCTTAACCCGCTGTGCTACCATCCAATTTCCATCATCTGTTTTATTCCTACCTTTGGGTACCTGTTTATTAAACAGTTTTTCCTGTCTTATATCTTAGCACTTTTCAGACACCAAGTTATAGATGCTACTATGATGTCATCCTGACTTCTCTGGGCTGATGATCTCATCAATGTGTGTCCTGAAATCTCAACTCTCCAGAGTCTTACCAGAAAGATAGAAACAGGTTGGAGGTGTGGACTGACCTGCCAACATCCATGTCCAGTGGAGAAGCAATTACAAAAGCCAGACCTTCCACCTTCTGCACCCTGGTCCGTATTCCCAGAGGGATAAAGAATAGGGAAGCTTCCAATGGAGGGGATGGGACATGGAACTCTGGTGGTGGGAACTGCATGGAATTGTACCCGTTATTTTACAATCTTGTTAATTGGTATTAAACCACTAATAAAAAATTTAAAAAAAGAAATGATAATATAAAGCAAAACAAACAAAAATATAAGGAGCTGGGAAGTGGAGCACCCTTTTGAGTGCACACATCACCATGTGCCAAGGAGTGTGGTTCAAGCCCCTGGTCCCCATCTGCAGGGGGAAGCTTCATAAGTGATGAAGCAGTGCTGCAGGTGTCCCCTTCTCTCCCCTATCACCCACTTCCCTCTCAGTTTTCTGTCTCTATCCAAAACAACAAGCAAGCATGACATAAAAAAACCTACATAATAAACTTTTGGCATTTTATGATGAACTTTTTTCTATTTTTCATATTAGTGATTTCATAATGGTTTACAAGATATGATTTACACCACCAAAGTTCTGTGACACTACCCTCACTCCCTACCCTCCCACCATAGTTTTCACAAAGTCTTAGAGACAGTTTGGTCACTTATTTTATTATTCATTTATTTTTATTAGTGAGAGGAAAAGAATCAAGCAATCATTCTAGTACATGTGTTGCACGGGAATGAACTCAAGACGTAATGTTTGAGTAACCTCTGAGCCTTTATGATTATCATTAGGTTCTAAATTATTCAATAGTTCTTTTGTAAAAAATTTCATCTACATATTTATTGGATAGAGACCAGAAAAAATGAGAGAAGGGAGACATACAGATTGACAAAGAGTGACACCAGCAGCACAGCTTTGGAAGCTTTTCCCCTGCAGGTGGGGTCAGGGGGCTTGAACCTGGGTCTTTGTACATCGTAGCATGTGTGCTCAACCCTATGTGCCACCACTGGGTCCTTTACTTAATAGTTCTTATAGTTCTGTTTCACTGATTTCTGTTCCTGTTTTGTCCTAACCAGGTATATCCTAGGATATGTTCTACTATCTAGAAGGCATGGTATATCACTACCCAGAATATGTTCTACAACTTTGTCTTTTCAATGCTAAAATTACTTTTTTTTTTTTTTGAGTGACTGGGGCTTCCCTGGTCCAGGCTGACTTTTTCTATGTTAACATACAACACTTTGATATAATCTTTACACATATATTTACAGATTGCTCTATAATCATTCATATTTTTTTTAAAGATTTTGTTTATTAGAAAGACAGAAGAGAGAGAAAGAGCTGGGGGCCAGGTGGTGATGCACCTGGTTAAGCGCACACATTACAGTGCATAAGGATGGAGGTTCAAGCCCCTGGACCCCACCTTCAGGGGGAAAACTTCAGGAGTGGTGAAGCAGGGCTGCAGGTGTCTGTCTCTCTGTCTCTTTCCCTCTCTACCTCCCCCTCCCCTTTCAATTTCTCTCTGACTTTATCCAATAATAAATAAATAAAGGTATTTAAAATAAATAAATAAATAGGGAGAGAAAGAACTAGACATCAGTCTGGTACATTCGCTGCCGACGACTGAACTCAGGACCTCATGCTCGAGTCCAATGCTTGATCCACTGCACCACCTCCTGGATTACAATTACAGTTGTTTCACACTTTTTGACTGTTTCGAAATGGATAAACAGAATGGGAAATCAGAAGACTGCAGGCAACTGGGTGAGGAGTTAACAGAAGATAACAAAATGCAAGTTAACTGACATTTAAAAAAATTATTTCCTTTTTGTTGCCCTTGTTTTTATTGTTGTAATTATTATTGTTGTTAATAATGATGTCGTCGCTGTTAGATAGGACAGAGAGAAATGGGGAGGGAAGGGGAAGACAGAGGGGGGAGAGAAAGACAGACACCTGCAGACCTGCTTCACCGCTTGTGAAGCGACTCCCCTCACCAGCAGGTGGGGAGCCGGGGGCTTGAACCGGGATCCTTAAGCAGGTCGTTGTGCTTCACGTTGTGCGCTTAACCCGCTGCGCTATCGCCCGACTCCCTTAACTGACATTTTATTCCCTTAAAGTACTGGGGGAAAATGAGAATGTGAAAGGGTAAGAGAAAAGTTTCAGGATTAGTAGACTACAACGATGACACCCGGTGTTTATTAACTTAAGCGATTGCATTTGTTCCCTGCTACTATTCTTTCTTCTCAAGGGAGGGAGTAGTATACTTGAAGACAAAAAAAAAAAAATCTCTCCACTAAGATTATTTCTCATTTGAGATGGTTATTTCTGGTACCTGGAGGATAGATAAGTATTCTGCTCGTGCGCTGGCTTCCCTGCCAATTGTTAAAAGCTGCGTGGCTCCCAAATGGAAACCTTAAGGGTCCAGCCCACATCAGCAGCGTCTGCTATCAGTTGTGTGCGGACTTGTTTAATTCCTGGAGCTCCCAGCACTCCTCCCATTCCCCTCTCCTGCTACTGCCAGTTCCCTTCCAAGTGCATTCGCCTCAACCCAAAGTCACTTTTGCTCACTGAGCCTACAAAACAGAATTCCACTACACAGCCAAGCCTCCTTCGAATGGACCTTGCTGGGAGAGCCTTGTCCAACTGACCGGCCTCCAAAGAAACATTGTTCCACCTCCAGCATATCGGTCACTGGGACTCAGGATGTTCCTAAGCCACTCTTGCCCCTCTGGACTTGCCCAGATCTGTGCTGCGGGGCTCCGGTACACCTCGCAGTTTAACGCTGTTCTTGCAAGAGAGGACCCACACCCAATGCACCCAGAAACCGTGACGCCAGGCAGGTGTCTGTATGTCTTGGGTGGGGAGGTGCAGGACGGTGTGGGAGGGTGGCACAGACCACAGCGGCCTTCGGAGGGCAACTGGGACGCCGCGGGGGCGAGGGTGCTTTGTGGATATCCGCGCCTGGGAGCCCCCGACTCACCTGGCAGCGCCGCTGGTCGGACGGCAGAGAGGGGCGCGAAGAACCGGTAGCTCGCCAGTTTGGAACCTTGGCCTTTTCCACACTTTTCCCCCCATTAAAATCCAGAATCCGTCACATGATAGTCAAGAGCAAGGTCTCAGTTCCGCCTCTCCCGAGGATCGCGGTTAGAGGCTCGTCTCCGCTCTACTTCAGGGCCGCGCCCACATCCGGGGCGGGCCCTCACCGCCCCTGGGGCTGCCGTATAGGCTGAATGGACGCCAATCTGAGAGCTGCGGCTCCTCCTCCCTGCGGTGATTGGACCATTTGGGCCGCCGGCACAAACCAACCGACCTTCCCTTGCGTTGGGGTTTGTCAGTTAGGAGGCAATTAGAGAAGCCACTAGGCCCGCCTCTCTGCCGCCCAGGGTTAGGAGCGACGTCATTCTGCACACAGCATGGAGGGTCCGTGGTCCCATTGGGCTCAGAGGTGCCAATCAGATCAGCCCGAGCTGGGCCCCGCCCCCCGCAGGGCTCCCCGCCCCTCTGCCCCGCCACCCTCTCCGCGGGAGCGCGGAGACTGCAGACTCCGGCGCAAAATCCTGCGGGAGAGGGGGCGGGGCAACGACTCGGGAGGCTGAGCGCCGGCCGGCAGCCTCGTTGTGGCTCCTCTGGCTCCCGCGGTGGCGGCGGCGCCGCTCGCCTCGGTGTCTCCCGCGCGCACTCCGGCCGCCTCCTAGCGGTGCGGCGCTCGCCCCTCCGGTAAGTGCAGCATCGCCTCCGCGCTCAGGCGGGCGGTGTGGAGGTCGTTGGTTGGGTTTGGACGGAATCCCGAGGATGGAACGGGACGAGGGGACGTGCGGCGGGCGGAATAAAGGTGGGGGCTCGGTGGGCAGCGCATCGCCCTTCCCGGTCCGTGACTTTCCCGGCAGCCGCCGGCGCCTGCGGACAGGGGTCAGCAGCGGGACCCTCCTCCCATCATTTGGTGGCAGAGGCTCCTCGCCGGTCCTCCGGAGCCCGCGCTCGGCTGGAACCTTGAGGGTGACGGGCCGGAGCCCAGCGCCACCGCCCGCCCCTCCGCCCCCTCCCGCGGCCCCTCTGCGCTTCCTTCCCCCGCGCGGTGCTGGGGGGCGCGCCGGGTCGCGGAGGGCGCGCGGGGGCCGGGGGCCGAGCGCCGCTGGGGGCGAGGTCCGCGCGGGAGGGGGTGTGGGCGGCTTTGCCCCGGGCCTCGGGGGTGGTCTCTGTCCTGCCCCCACCGGACCCGCCACAGTTTAGTTTTCTGATTCCAGCACTGACTGCAGAGTGGCTGCTACAATCCTGTGCGCAGGCCTTTGGGGACATTTTCCATCTGGAAACAATACAGTGGTCCAGTAAGCATGCTTCACCTTTTCTTTCTCCTCTTCTCCCCCCACCCCCGATTTTCTTCTCTTCTCTATCTCCCTGATCGTGACAGCCCGTGTTCTGGTTTTGTTTCATCCAGTCATGGCTTTGTAACTCATCCCCCTTCTTGCAGAACTTTGGGGCTCATTCTGGCACCGATCTATCGTGCTTTTTTATTTTTAGCCTGGCAAAAACAAGCAGCTGCTTTATATCAGCGTATACTGACTAGGGAAGTACAGAGTGTGGAACAATTTATTAATCTTGGCATCCACTTTGCTACCAAGTGTGTTTTTTAATTGTGTTAAATGCATTACATATCTTGTAGTTATACTTGTTCTCTGCTAATGGTATAGTTTGCTTACTTTGAGATGGAGGTATTTAGATTCTTTAGTTTTTGGTGAACTCTGCTTACCTTTTTAAGACACCCAACTTTTTTTTGTTTGTTTGTTTCTTAGACTTTGGTATAACCTTGGTATTCGCTCTTGTTTTTAGGGATTATGTATCTTTTTAAATTGCTGTACCCCAAACTGAACTTTTCCATAATTTCTTTAAAAAATCATCTCCTGGGCTTCACTGTTCCTTACTGACATTTATTTATTTATTTTATTTTTTTATTTATTATGCCAGAGCACTGGTCAGCTCTGGTTTATAGTGGTGCAGGGGATCGGAGCCTCAGACATGAGAGTCTCTTTTTCATAGCTATTATAGTCCCTCCTTACCAACTTTTGCAAATAGGAAGAGACAGAGACACAGAAGTGGGGGAAAAACAGAGGGGGGAGCAGAGGCCACAGTATGGAAGCTTCCTTCAATGCAGGTGGGGCCTGGGCTTTGTTTTGGGTGGCTGCATCTTGCAAAGCAGCACACTTTCCAAGTGAGCTATTTTCCAAGCTCCATAACATTTTTTTTAAAAATTACAGATAGAGTTTAAAAATAAGATTTATATGACTCGGGCTGTAGCGCAGCGGGTTAAGCGCACATGGCTCAAAAGCGCAAGGACCGGCAGAAAGATCCCGGTTCGAGTCCCTAGCCCCCCACCTGCAGGGGAGTTGCTTCACAGGTGGTGAAGCAGATCTGCAGGTGTCTTATCTTTTTCTCCTGCCTTTCTGTCTTCCCCTCCTCTCTCCATTTCTCTCTGTCCTATCTAACAACGATGACATCAACAACAACAATAATAACTACAATAACAATGAAAAACAACAAGGGCAACAACAAAAAAGGGAAAATAAATAAATATAAAAAAACAAATGGGAGTCGGTCGTTGGCGCAGCGAGTTAAGCGCAATTGGCCCAGAGCTGCAAGGATCAGAGGAAGGATCCCGGTTGGAGCCCTTGGCTCCCCACCTGCAGTGAGTCCCTTCACAGGTGGTGCAGCAGGTCTGCAGGTGTCTGTCCTTCTCTCCTCCTCTCTGTCTTCTCCTCCTCTCTCCATTTCTCTCTGTCCTATCCAGCAACAATGACAGCAATAACCACAACAATGTTAAACAACAAGGGCAACAAAAGGGAAAGTAAATAAATAAAAATAAATAAATAATAATTTAAAAAAATTAGCTTTATATGGGTTCAGGGAACAAATTCAAACCTGTGTGCCAGAACCCCCAAGCTCCCAGGTTCATTACCTAGCACCACCTCATGTTAGAGTGAACAGTGCTCTGATCTATCTATACATTCTTTTTTCCCCTTTTTCTTTCCCCGGAGCACTGCTCAGCTCTGGCTTAAGGTGGTGCAAGTATTGAACCTGGGACTTCAAAGCCTTAGGCATAAGTCTCTTTACTTAACTATTATGCTATCTCCCCCACCTTATCTATACATTCTTTCACTTATAATAAGTCTTAAAAAAAAAAAAAAGATTGATTTTTGTGAGCAGAGATGAGAGAGAGAAGAGAGTCTGGAATACTGCTCCTCATATGTGTTCCTACCCCCTACCTGCTGACCAGTCATTTTTAGGAGTTGGAAAGGGGCAGTTCTGAGAATTTGCAAACTGCGCTAAATTAACCCAGAGTCTCAGCATACCGTTTCCATTTGAAGTCTTGACTCTTGGCAGTAAGTATTGCTAAATTTAAGAAAACAGACAACCCCAGTCAGTGGTCCTTGCTTAGCTTCAGATTCCAAGGGAAAGGAATTTTGAGGTGTTGGGAGCATGAGCTGTGTCCGAGACCAGATCTACAAGGTGATTCCAGGAAAGCTTCTTGCTAGGGAAATACTGGTATTAATACGGTAGGAAGTGTCTGTTAAAATTTTTCTCTTAGGGCATGAAACTCTCATAAGCAAATCAAGTACACTGTAATAGGGACACTCCTGCATAGTCAGGCACACCTCTGTGAGCAAACTTTTTTCTTCATCTTTGAACTCCCAAGTGACTCAGCTGGGCAGGTGAAGATGGTGTCTCCTTCTCAGATTTGAATGGTATCTGATTGGTGTACCAGATACAAAAATGAATAATGATAATGTAATAGAAATCATAAGAGAGTGCCTCCAGAGTCTTTGGTTTCATGGAAAGAGAATTCAGTCAGATTTGAGACAGATCAGCATTTGAATTCCTGTTAAGCTTTGCGATCTTGAGCACAATGCCATCTTTTCCAGTTTATTTATCAGTTAAGTAGGGGGAGGATGATACTTTAAAGGAGAAGGTATTAAACATCAGACAAAATATCAAAGTACTTGCACTTCAGTGAGTCCTGAATGAAGAATAACGTAGGAATAATTTTAAAAGTCGAGAAGTAGAGGTTTAATTTAGACTCCAGTAGCTAGTTGGAGTCTAAATGATAGGTAATTTTCATAGGTAGGGAAGACGCTAGAATAGGAAGCAGGATTTCAGAGTAGAAATACGGATTGTTGAGGCAAGAAAACTCTCAACAGTCCATATTTCTATTCTTCTTGACTGGTAACGTGCACTCTATCAAGTAAGCCACCTCTTGGCCCCCCCAGAATGTTTTAAATTGGGACTGTCCTTGAAAATTACCAAAAAAGTTCCTTGCTATTATTGTTCCCTCTAATTAGCACAGTGCCATGAATATTCACTTAAATTTATAAAAGTGGAACATTACTTGATGACCAGAATCATATGACTAAGTTGAAAATACTATGAAACATTTAGAAAAGCTGCATTTTCATTCCAGCTTGCTATTTCTTAGACATTGTTAACGTGGGACTAACAAAATAGCTCACTTAGATAGTGTGCTGCTTTGCCATGTGCACAACCCTGGTTTGAGCCCAGCCTCCACCACACTGAAGGAAGGTTCCTTACTGTAGTCTTTTGTGCTTTTTCTCTGTCTTAAAAAATGCCAAATGATACAAAGTATAATGGCAAGTTTTCAGATGAGCAAAACTGATTGCTTCCTCTAGAACAGGTAATTTTTGAGCAAGCAAAATATGCTGGATTTTGTTCTCAGTAGTGAGCAGGAACTAGGGCAGGAAATGGCTGTGGCTGAACCACTACCTGATAATAATCATAACATGATTAAATTCGACATTTAATGAGAGGAAGTAAAAAGTGCAGTGTATGCAGTTTTCCAGTTATGGAAACGCTAAAAGGGCAAGGAACCAGTAAAGTATAGTTATAGAAATTTTGACATGTAGAAGGCACTCATATGTGTTCATAAGTAGAAGTGTTCTAGGGAAAACATCAACAAAAGGTTTGTTGCACATTGAAAATATCATAGGAAATGATGTGGCACTAAACTTTGTGCTGTGGGCTTTAGAGTGAAGCCGAATTTTATTATAGTCTTCCAGTTGTTTGACTTTAAGCTCATTTTTGTATGTTTTTTGATCACTAAAGATTTACTTATTTAGTAATAAGAGAGGGAGGAGGAGAGAGGGAGGGAGAGAGAGAGAGAGAACTAGAGCATCACTCTGGCACTTGTGATGTCTAGGAATGAACTCAGGACCTCATGCCTTGAATCCAACACTGTATCTACTACACCAAGCACCAGGCTGCTCATTGTGTAATCTTTATGTGACTCGATTTTTTACATAAAATGGAAATGTTCTACTTTGCATATCTTTGAGAATTAAATGAACTGATGTAGATAGAGCACTTGGCACACTGCCTAGTTACAAGATTCACTCAAAAAAGAATGGTTACGGAAGTTATATAAGTTGAAAAGGTGTATTTTAATGTATTTGCAGCTCTCAACTTGAGTAAGAAAAGTCAGAAAATGTCAAACAGCTACATCAAAGAAGATGCTAGAGTGTCAGATAGGTCACATCACAGTTGATTATCAACTGTGGGCCCAGGTGGTGGTTGAACTCACATATTACCATGTGCAAGTACTCTAGTTCAAGCCCCGGGTCCCCACGCACAGAGGGGAAGCTTTATGAGTGGTGAAAGTGCTACAGGTGTCTTTCTTTATCTCTCTAATTTCATTTCCTCTTTGCTCTCAGTTTCTCTATCAGAGAGAAAGGGGGGGGGAGGGAGCTGGAGAGATAGTTCATGAAGTAAGGAATGTACCTTGCTATGCCCATGTCCCAAGTGTAAGTCCTGGTACCACATGGGAATGCCATAGTTGCATGGGGCCCAAGTGTTTCAAGGTATCTCTCTCCCTCCCTCCCTCCCTCCCTCCCTCCCTCCCTCCCTCCCTCCCTCCCTCTCTTTTTTCTTTTTCTTTTTCTTTTTCTACGAGTGCACTGCTCAGTTCTGACTTAGGTGGTGCAGAGGTATTGAACCTGGGACTTTGGAGCCTCAACCATTACCATCACTTTGCTGTCATTATGCTGTCTACACCTACCTTCCTCTCTCTATCTGAATGGAGAAGTTAGCCTCCTTAGAGTGGTGCAATTGCACAGGTGTGAGGCCCTGGTTTTGGGGCAAGTGGGGGGGTGGTGGAGGCAGGGGTCGGGGGAGAATCACTGTAGGATTAGGGACGTAATGCACAGGACATGAATGCAGAGGGTCGTCCCAAGTTCTATTCCCACTACTACCAATATCCAAATCTGAGATAAGCTCTGATTTAAAGAAAAAAAAAAAGATCGAATCATTCTAGTCATATGCAAAAGATAGGGAGAGAACTTCATATTCTAGGGCAGACTCATGAAAGGAGATTAAGTAATTAGAGTTATTGTCTAAATGACAATAAAAAGTTTATTGAAGGGACTGAGTGGTGGTGCACCTGGTCCAGTGCACATATTACTTTTCAGGAAGACTTGAGTTCAAGCCCTGGTCCCCATTAGCAGGGGGAAGCTTCATGAGAAGTGGAGCAGTGCTGTGACTGTCCTTGTTCCCCCCCAACTTTCCCACCTTCTGTCAGAATGTAAAGAAAGAAAGAATGGAAGAGAGAAAGAGAGACAAAGGGAAGAAGATAGCAATTGGGAGTGGCGATGGGCCTGTGTAGGCACTAAGCACCAGGGATAACTCAGATGGCAAAGAGGAAAAAAGAAAAAGAAATCATTGAAACAAGGTCTTCTGTACTGTAAATTAACTAAGTAAAGGCTTGTTTCTCCAGTATTTGAATAACCTTCATACTTAGCCCCCAGATTTGTTAAACAGAAAGTCATTAATTACCCATAGAGAAGGCTGGGGCAGGGGTAGACAGCATAATGTTATGCAGAGTCTCTCACACCTGAGGCTCTAAAGTCCCAGGTTCAGTCCCCTGCACCACCATAAACCAGAGCGGAGCAGTGCTCTGGTAAAAAAAAAAAAATTAATTGATACAGTCCTGCACAGCCAGCAAGATAGCTCACTTGGATAGTGTACTCCTTTGTTATATGTGCAACCCAGGTTCAAGCCTGGCCTCCGCTTCATGGAAGAAAGCTTTGGTGCTGTGCTCTCTCTTTTTTTTTTTATTTTTATTTTTTAATTTCTTTATTGGGGGATTAATAGTTTACAGCCAACAGTAAAATACAATGGTTTGTACATATATCACATTTCTCAGTTTTCCACATAACAATTCAACACCCACTAGGTCCTTCCTTCTCTGCCATCATGTTTCAGGACCTGAGCCCTCCCCCCACCCCAGAGTCTTTTTTACTTTGGTGCAATAAACCTGTGGTCTCTTTTATTCAGTCTCTCAGTCTGTCTCTCTTTCTCTCTGCATTTGAGGAGAATGCTCGGTGGGTAGAGCATAGGCTTTGCAAACCTGAGACTCTAGGTTCAGTCTGATGCTCAGGTTTTATCACAGCACCACATGAGTGAGTGTTGTTCTTCAGTTAAGAGGGGTCAGCCTTTGTGGGCCCCCATAGAACCTTGTCCTCAACTTGGATCAACAATGGTAGAGAATGTTCCATCCTCCGAAGGGAGACTGGATAACATACTCTATGCTACACCTGAGGAAGATGGGTTGATATTAGGGCAGTGTGGAATGTTCCTACTCATGACCACAGAATGTGAGCTCAGATCTACAGGGATGCAGAAGTCACATAGGATCCTAAGCTGAATATGGGCCCCAGATCACATCAAATCGATGGGGTTTACATTCAACAATATTTATACCCCTTTTCCCATATTTGGGAGCTACTCTTCCCTGATCCAGCTTTCTGTTCCTTTTCAAGCAGTGACATCATCTCCCCAGACAATAGCTTGGATCCACCTGCATATCAGATTTCAGGCTCAGGGGAAAAAAGAAAAAGGAAAGAAAAAAAAAAAAAAACTAGTATAACCACAGGCCCTTTGGAATATAACTAAAATATGCCTACTAGCTATCTACAAAATGGAAAACTCCCCTCCCCCCCCAACTCCTCATCTGCACTATTCCAGCCTTTAGGTCCACGATTGGTCAACAATTTGTTTGGCTTTGTATGTTAACTTTCTTTTCAACCACCAGGTTCCAGATGCTAGCATGATGCTGACCAGACTTCCCTGGACAGACAACCTCACCAATGTGTCCTGGACCTCCGCTTTCCCAGAGCCCCACTCTACTAGGGAAAGAGAGAGACAGGCTGGGAGTATGGATCAACCTGTCAATGCCCATGTTCAACGGGGAAGCAATTACAGAAGCCAGACCTTCCATCTTCTACATACCACAATGACCTTGGGTTCATACTCCCAGAGGGTTAAAGAATAGGAAAGCTATCAAGGGAGGGGATGGGATACGGAGTTCTGGTGGTGGGAATTGTGTGAAATTGTACCCCTCTTATCCTATGGTTTTTGTCAGTGTTTTCTTTTTTTAAATAAAAAAATAAAAAAAAAGGTTAAAAAAAAAAGAGGGGTCAGGTGGTCATGCGTCTTGGAAGGATGCATGCTACCATGTGCAAAGGCTTAGGCTCAAGCCAACTGAAGAGGGAATGTTTGTGGAGCAGTGCTGCACGTTTCTCTGCCTCCCTCTACTTCTCTAGCTCTCTCTGTCTCTAACCCTCTTTCAAAAAAGAGAAAGAAATGGCTACCAGGAGTGGTGGAGTGGTGCAAGTACTGAGCCTCAGCAACAACCCTAGTGGACAAACAAAATAAATAAGTAATTATAGAGAAAGCTGGTTAATTTACTCAGGCTTCTTATGTTGATTCAGTCTGTCTATTTCATTGCCTACTATATATTGTTAGGGCACTGAATTCATGAATTTACCATATGTAGAAAAATAAACGTAGCTTCTTATTCTCAGATATGCTTCACTATTTGTAGTCCTTATCCTAATGTGGTTTTCTCGGCTTAAATCATGGAGTAGCTGTACTCTTTTTCCTCGCTTTATCTTTCATGTGTGGTCCATTACAGCTGTCTTTCATGTACATTCAGTTACTACAACTTATCATTCTCTCTACTTTTACTATCTTTTAATCCTGACAGAGCTCCCATCCCCAGCTGGGGAAAAAAAAAGTCTCACTGTCACTGACTTAGTTCAGGTCGTTAATTTCTTCACATTTAATTTAGTTGTTTCATACTACTAGTCAATTCTTTTTAAATAAAGGTTTATTTATTGACATGGTTTGGTAGGATGGAAACCAGAGCATCACTCTGGCACATGCAGTGGTGGGGACTGATTTTTTTTTTTTTTAGCTCTAAACTTCAGTAGAATATTTATGATAACACTTCACTTTAAGACTAACAAATATTTGAGTATTTGGAGGATGAAATTAGGTAAGTTATTCTTTGCTCTGGTCCAGGAGGTGTTGCAGTACAAATGCTTTGGACTCTCAAGCAGGAGGTCCTGAGTTCGATCTCCGGCATTACATGTGCCAGAGTAATGGTCTGGTTCTTTCTCTCTCCTATCTTTCTCATTATTAATCTTTCTCTCTCCTCCTGTCTTTCTCATTAATAAATAAATAAAATATTTAAAAAAATATTCTTTGCTGGGTGGGGGAGACAGCATAATGGTTATGCAAACAGACTCTCATGCCTGAGGCACCTAAATCCCAGGTTCGATCCCCCACACCGCCATAAAGCAGAGCTGAGTCAGTGCTCTGGTGTTTCTCTGTGTGTGTCTCTCTCTGCATCTCTCTCAAAAAAATAGAATAAAAAAATTTAAAAAAATTATTCTTTGCTATCATTCAGTGCTGCGTTTGTTCAAAGATTTTCCATGAGCAAGACACTGCTAACATTTTACACTACACAACAATTAAATGCATTCTTACTTGTTTTTATTCAGCAAAAAATAGATAAAATATAATAATACATATGCCAGCACTAAAAACTGAAATCATGAGGAAGTTTACCTGCAGAATTCAAAGTCCTGTAGAAATGTCCTCTAAGTTCCAATAAACAAAATCTCTAGACAGTAGAATAAATAAGTGAATTGAGATAATAAAATGCACACACACAAAAGGAATAGACTGTAGATGTCTGCAGTAATAATGATGAAGCTCCAAAACAAACAGCAAATGAAGAATGCCCACTATGGTTGAGCACGTGATGTCAGGTTCCATTCACAAAGTTCAGGAGGGGGTGAGAACTAATCAACAGCTCTAAAAGTCACAAAATGGGGAGTTGGGCGGTGACACAGCGGGTTAAGCGCAGGTGGTGCAAAGCGCAAGGACTGGCATAAGGATCCTGGTTTGAGCCCCCGGCTCCATACCTACAGGGGAGTTGCTTCACGGGGTGAAGCAGGTCTGCAGGTGTTTTTGTCTCCCCTTCTCTGTCTTCCCCTCCTCTCTCCATTTCTCTCTGTCCTGTCCAACAACGACGACTTCAACAACAATAACTACAAGAACAATAAAACAGCAAAGGCAACAAAAGGGAAAAATTTATAAAATAAAAGTCACAAAATGACTTATCTATGAGTCTGGGGATGGGCTGGTGACTGAATTTAAGACCTTTTACTTGAGAGTTCAACACCTTATCCACTGTGCCACCTCACAGTCTACCATACTAATCAGTTCTTTACAGAGCTTCCTTCCTGAATGATTTCGCTGAAATACTAACAATTCTATCACAATTATATCGCTAGTGTTTGCACATGATAGTTAATAAATACCTAATCCCTCTATGTAGCAATATTAATTTACTTGTGTTTTTTTAAAAAAATATTTATTTTATTTTTGAGAGAAATGGGAGAGAGAAAGAAAGAAACACCAGAGCACTGCTCAGCTCTGGCTTATAGTGTTGTAGGGGACTGAACCTGGGACTTTGGAGCCTCAGGCATAAGAGTCTGTTTGCATAACCATTATGCTATCTCCCCTGCCCTACTTGCATGCTTAGGTCTGTCTTGTCTGATTGTTTTGTTTTTGTTGCAAGGATTTAAAATTTTTATTTGCTTATTTTTACCTTTTCTTTCTCCTCGTTCTTCTTCGTGTGTGTGTGTGTGTGTGTGTGTGTGTGTGTGTGTGTGTGTGTATCACCAGGGTTATTGCTAGGGACTCTGTGCCTACAGGATTCTTTTTATTGCTTCTTATTTATTTATTTATTTATTTATTTATTTTTAATCTTTTAAGTTATATAAAGGGTGAGAGGGAGAGAGGAAGACAAGAAAGACTACAGCATTGCTCCACTTAGAGTGAAACTTTCTGCCTGTAAATGCTCAGATGTGGTGAGGGGCTTGAACTTGGTTGGGTCCTTGTGCATGCTAAAGAGTGTTGTCTAAATTAAATTTATTTATACAATAAAAATAGAAAATATTGACAAAACCGTAGGATAAGAGGAGTAAAATTCCACACATTTCCCACCACCAGAGTTCCATATCCCATCCCGTCCACTGGAAGCTTTCCTATTCTTTATATCTCTGAAAGTATGGACCCGGGATCATTATGGGGTGCAGAATGTGTAAGGTCTGCCCCTAAAGAGCGTGTTTTATCAGGTGAACCATATCCTCGCCTGCTTGTGGGGATTTTTTTTAAACTATAGATTCAGTATTTTTATTTTTTCTCCAGAAAAACAGTATTTATGTTATACTTTTATTTTTTTATGTTTTACTTTTTCTAAACCTGATGCCAACAGATTGAACTCAAGGCCTTAAATGTATGCATCACTACTGACCTCCCTTCCAGTCCAACTCCTTTCCACTTTTAGAATGAAAGAGAAAAAGAAGGGAAAGGGGGAGAGACCCCAAAACACTGCTCCACCACATGTGAGTTTTTCCATGTGGTTCCAGGAATCTAGCTCATATGCTCATGTATCCAAGGAGGATATTCTACCACTGAGCCAACTTCCCAGTCTTTAGTTAATTTTTAAAATTTTACTTCCTTTCTACCATTACATTGCATTTCATTTGCTCTTGATTTGCTATAATCTTAAAATGGAAATTTAGCTTATTAATTTGAAATCTTTGTTTTCTTATATAACTGTTCCGCATTATAAAATTCCCTACCAAGTATTGTTTTGCTGCACTGCATACATTTTGATATGTTGTACTTTCATTTTTATCCATTTTCATAATTCTTAGTGCTTTTTTGATTCCCTTTTTAAGTTTCATTAGTTATTCAGGGGTATAAACACAGTTTTGGAATATTTGGGGGTTGTTTAGATAATATTTTCTGATTTGATTTCATTGTGGTCAAAGAACATACACTGCATGATTTGAATCATTTAAAATTTATTGAGACTTTGGTCGGTCTATCTTGGTAAATGATTCATATGTCCTTACATAGAATGTTCCATGCAGAGTTCTGGAAATGTCAGTCAAATTAAGCTGACTGGTGGAATTGTTCAGATCTTCATATCCTTAGTAGTTTCGGCTGTACTTGTGCTCTCAGTTTTTAAGAGAAGGCTGTTGAAATCTCTGACTGTAGTTATGGAATTTTCAATGTCTCCTGGCAGTTCTGCGAATTTTGGCATCAGGTATTTTGGATTATTCTAATGACTTGATGAACTGGATCCCATTGTCATTGTGAAATGATCCTTTTTATCTCTGCTTACATGCTTTACACTGAAATGTACTTTCATTTGGATTTACTTTTCTTTCTTTTTTTTAATATTTTATTCATGAAGAATGATAGGCAAAGAGGGAGAGATAAAGGACCGGACATCACTCTGATACATGTGCTGCTGGGGACTGAACTCGGCATCTCATGCTTGAGAGCCCAATGCTTTATCCACTGCGCCACCTCCCAGACCTCTGGATCTACTTTTCTTTATTAGTATTACTGTTATTAGTACTTCACTAATAATATAATCTTTGTATTATTATTAGTAGTAGTATTTTTGTTCATATTGGGTTTTGCTTTTATGTTTTCCCCATTTTCTTAATTCCTGACATTTAACTTATATTACATACATTTAATGTGATACTTGCTATTCCAAGACTTAATCTAACATCTTGCTATTTACTTTTTACTTGTCCCGTCTAATTTTGGTTCCTTTTTGCGCTCTTTTATATGAATTAAGGCTTTCGTCTCCGCACCCCCAACTTCTAGGACTTCATCACATTGGGCCAATTTTTTCAGATAGAGGGAGACAGTTGAGGGGGATAGGTGGTGGTGCATCTGGTTGAGTGCACATATTACAATGCACAAGGACTCAGGTTCGAGCCCCCGTTCCCCATATGCTGGAGGAAAGCTTTGTGAGTGGTATAGCTGGGGAAAGCTTTGTGAGTGTTGTAGCAGGCTGTAGGTGTCTCTCTGTCTCTGTCTCTCTATCTCCCTTTTCCCTCTCAATTTCTGTCTCTATCGAATAAAGATAACAAAAAAAAAGAGAGACAGTGAATGTCTTGGGTAAGTGGCACAATGAATAAAGCATTGCACTTTAAAGCTTGGTGTTCTGAGTTCTATCCATCCCTAGCATTGTGTGTGCCAGAGTGATGTTCTTGTTCTCACTTTCTCTGCCCCCCCCCCCCATTAATGAGTAAATAAAGTTTTGGGGGAAAAAAGACAGAAGCAGAGGGAAAGATAACTAGCATCCAAGTTTCCCCCAGTACAGTGGGGGCTATGTTTTTTTAATAAGTAGCTGTTGTTATATCCCTCTTTACTAATCCTATTACATTTACCATTTCTGATCCATTTCTAGTAGTTGATTTTTCTTATTATAGATTATATTTCCTTGCTTATTTGAATGCTAATTTTTTAAAAAAATATTCCCTTTTGTTGCCCTTGTTTTTTTATTGTTGTAGTTATTGTTGTTGATGTCATTGTTGTTGGATAGAACAGAGAGAAATGGAGAGAGGAGGGGAAGACAGAGGGGGAGAGAAAGATAGACACCTGCAGACTAGCTTCACTGCCTGTGAAGCGACTCCCCTGCTGGTGGGGAGCTTGGGGTTCCAACCCGGATACTTAGGCCGGTCCTTGTGCTTTGCGCCACCTGCACTTAACCCGCTGCGCTACAGCCCAACTCCCTGAATGCTAATTTTTATTTAGGTTCAGATATTGTAAGTTCTGTGTTGGAATCTGCTTTGCTCTGGATCATAGTTGTTACTTGAACATAGCTTAATCAACCTAGGCTTGGAGACTTGAAAATGGAGACCTGAGTATCCTTTAGTACAAGACTACTTTGGTCCTTGTACTGAGACAAAAACTTCAGTATTCAGATTGTTGTCTGCTGTTAACTGACTGTTGCCATTCTGTTAATTCTTACTGTTGTTTTGTAAACTTTGGTATGTGATTTATCAACAAAAATTCTAGACTACGTGGATATTGCTAGGAATATTGAATATACACGAGTGTATGTATAATACCCCTTTATTTCAGAAAGCTTGAGTTGAGTCAACCTGTTTTGAGGCTGTTAAAAATAAAAAAGCCTGTATATTCTTAGCCTGCATGCCCAAGTGTTCATATCCCTAGTAATAGAAGTTACAAGTTCACTGTGCATTGCATTCTTCAAACAAATAGAGTATTTAGTTGGCCAGAAAAATTCCAGGAATTATTTAGATCTTTTTCTGGTGATGACTGACTCTTCCTGGATTCTTGGATGATCAGTTCAAAGAATCTAATTTAATCTGGAAAAAAAAAAGAATAAAAAAATAATGTTATCTGAAGGTTAAAAATGTGGTAAATTTACTAGGTGTTCCTTTATAACTAATATAGATGAATGGAACTTAAAAGGATGTAAATTAGCAAAGGATGTAAAATAGCATGGTAATTCACTTAATTCACTTGCTTTGCAACGGGAATAACTCAGGTTCCAGCCTGGTCCCCACTGCACTGAAGGATGCTTTGGTGCTGTGGTCTTTCTTTGTGCCTATCTTTGTCTATCTTTCTATCTTAAAAAGTCAAGTTAACCTGGAGTGGTGATGCCCCAGTGACTACAAAGAACAAAAGAGAGAAAGAAAGATAAGAAAAAAAGATTTAAATATTTTACTGCTTAAGGAAAATATTGTGGGCATTCTCTTCTAATGAAGTGAGCTGTTGTGAAAACCTCAATTATTACTTCTTCAATCAGAGGAAAAGTCTTGCCATCTTTTAAAATCTTTTTTAAAAAACCACTTTTATGAAGGACAAAGAGGGAAAGCAGTGGAGAGAGACATCAGAACACTGTTCTGCTCTGCCATATGGTAGTATTGGGGTGTGTGTTGGGGGTTAAACTTGGTTTCTCTGGGGCTTCAGGCATGCAAATCCTGTGTGCTAACACTATCCCCTCAGCCTTGGTTTGACCATTTTTTATGTATTTAATTTGTACTGGGAGAAGTTGGAACTACTTCAAAGATCTCTCAGTATGCTATATTTAGTGGCTTAGTCAATTGTATGTCTCACAAGATGCATCACGAGGAAAGGATTTCGTTTTAAATAAGTATAAGAAATAATATGCACAGTCTCCTTTTGTACCCTTATATTGTACTGTATAATATTAAAGGCTCTGGCAAATCCTCAGGTAAGGCAACTTGGCTGACTTTTTTTTTTTTTTTTTTTAAATCTAACCTAGTGTACTTAGGGGACATTTAAGACTGTAAATATAATCTACATCAACATTAGTCATCCATGTACATACTGTCAAATAAAACTACCACGTTATGTGGGCAAAGAAAACACCTTTGTTTTAATTTCAAAGTTGAGGTTATGTTTTGGGAGGAGAAAAAGGCAAAGCAAGGATACCTTGGGGTTTTATTCAGCCCTGGGTGGAGCAGAGTATTTATAAGCTGAAGAGGAGAAATTCACATGGTTAAAGTTTATGTTTCTGTTGAGGTAACAAGACACTTATCTATGAAGGCATTTCCCAGTATCTGTAAGAGATGATACTAGGATGTCTCCAGAAAGGCACATAACTAGATTATTTTTTGTCAAGTTATTTTTTGTGATTAATAGTGGTTTACAAGACTGTACGATTACAGAGCATTGTTCCACACTGCACCCACCACCAAAATTCAGTGTCCCACCATCCCAACAATAACCACCATAATTCTCTTAACTGTTACTGAATTTTTCATTTAAATTTTTTTTCTCTTCTTCTCTTCCTTCTCTCTCTCTTACTTCCTTTCTTCCTTTTTTCCTTTCATCCTTTCTTTCTTTCTTCCAGTTCTATCCATTTTGTCTGAATGGATACAGTATCATCTTTTTTTAATGTAAAGTTGTATTTTATGGTTAATATATCCCATAACTTCTTTTTTTTTTTTTAAGTCATTTGAATACCATTATCTATATGTTCTCATAGTTTTATTCCCTGTGTTTATCTGGGCCTAGAGAAATCTATAGTATCTGTGGGATAGATGAGAATAAAGTGGAAATACCACCAGAGCTAGAATACAAGTAGGAAAGTATATTATATATTTGAGAGCCCAAAGTGCTAGATATTAAGATATGTTTAGGAGATTGGGGAGTGGACATAAGAGATCCTGTGTGAAAGAATGTAAAGGTGGTGTCTTAATTGTAAAATCCGTAAATCAGTGTCAGCTTGTAAAAGAAGAGTTTTTATTTTTATTCTTTGTTATTTTGTTTTACTGATGGTGCTCTTAGGGAATGGAAAATCATTAGAGTATTAAGGAGAGAAATGTGAAAAGGTTAGTATTTTATAAAATTAATAGTGAAAGTGAAGAAAACGCTTGGAGTTTTCCTTGTAGATATGAGTTTGCATGGGTTAAATGATAAATATTTTGGTGATATGATAAATTTATTGTATTCTTTCATTGCATCATATTTACTGAATATTCCTACATGCCAACTATAGAGTAGTGGTACTATATATAGGGTAGGGAAAGGAAAGACACAAGAAAGGTTCTAAGTTTCTTTGAATAGGAAATTGAATAAAGTAATAGAAGTGGACTAGATATGAGGAAGGACTATGTAATTGAATTGTTGTTGTTTGGTTGGTTTTTGTTTTGCTTTGTTTTTTTCTTGGAGGTGGTTGTAACAAGTTCACAGAAGAGCTTAATCTGTGGCCTGGGTTGTTTATTTGCTTAGTATCTTCAATTTAGAGTAAGAATTGAAACTGCATGTCTTCCCTCTTCTTCCTTCTGTGAAAAATAGCAGAAGTAAAACTGCAGCTTTTATTTAGAACCCTATCTCAAGAGTTCTGAAATTTTATACTTTAGTTGAGTTAGTAACTTGAAAGATTGAGAACTTGAATAAATATTAACAAAATTAACATAGGAACTTCAGAGTAAAAAACGAAGTAAGGCCCCCAAATTTTCTTTCACTAAAATCAAATGAAAAAAGGAAAAAGTGATTTGGGGTAGAAAAGGGTAAAAAAAATGGAAGGAAAGCAGGCAAAAAAGGTTTATCTGCAATTTTTTTTTGCCAATTACTTCAAACAGTGGAGACCAAGAAAAAAATGAGAACATACTGCGTATGTATGGCATGGCTTGTAACTATTGGGTTGTCAGAAAAGTCATGACACATTTTTGCATAGAAGAACATAGAGAAAAATTCCTCTGAGTTAAGTGCCAGACTAAGAATTGGTGAATGGGGCCTACAAAACCCTAAGAGTGCTCCTAATACTCTCTAGGCAAGCAGAACGAATACGTGAATAGGGAGCTAGAAGTCAAGGGAAATATCCTTAAGGAGACACTAAATAACCATGCATAGACTTAGGGAGCACTGCTGTTTATAATTTTAGTAAGGGCAAGAGTCAAATCCCTTAAAGGTAAGATAACTCTCTAAGGAATTAGATCCTGATATACAACACTTAGTGACATTTCAGTAGTGGCTATACTGAGTCCAAATGTACACTCTTTTTCTCATTTTCCGCATCTTTGGGTTATAGAAAAATAGATTAAAGGCAGTATCTAGCACTCAAAATGAAGTGTGTATGCATAAATAAAAATGAAATGGCCTTTGCTAGTGCATCTGCAGACTGAAAGATGTTAAATGACAGAAAAAATAATGAAATGATTAAAGTTGACTGTACTCTTGTAGTTATTAGCTTCAAAAAAGATAAAGTTATTTTTGCATCCTGCCTAAAAATAGAGAGCATGACCAATACTAGCAAGAAAAAGATCTAGTTGAGTCCAGTCTTCTCAGTGGAGGTCAGTTCCAAAAACAACAGAACAGTGTTGGTAAAGTTTCTTCTTTAATGAGTATTTCTGAAGACTAATTAATTAATTAATGATAGAAGGAGAACCAGAGCACCACTCTGGCATATGTGATGCTGGTAATTGCACTCTGGACCTCACTTTATCCACTGTGCTGCCTCCCAGGCCGCTACAAAGTTTTGATGGAAAGAAAATGTGAATGGAAAGTATTATAAATACCCCATAGTACCAGTTAACACTGAGTTGGCTATTAGTAATAGTGAGCAAAACTGTAAGGATTTATAATCTTTGATACAAGAAGTATCAAGTAGACAATCTAGAATTGGTATGGCAATGACTACATCAAATTCAGTCCAGGTTCCTTTCTGTCTATTACTGCATCTGGATTCTGGACTTAAAATCACTGTCCACAATGGTTATTAGAGCAGTCATTTAAAAACATTATTCCAGTAAGTTACATGAAGAAAGTTATGTGAAACCATACGGTTTCACTCATATATGAAATGTAGAGAAAAGAGGAGGTAACTAAAACAAGAAATAAACTTTCAGTCTGTAAGACCAAATTTGTGTTTACCAGAGGGGAAGGGCTGTGTATGGGGTGGTAAAATGGCTTAAAGAGCTTGATTATATGATGCAGAGACTTGGACTTGGACTTAAACATAATCTATACAGATTTTTACTTAGGATGATGATGCGCCTTCAAAAAAACTATGCATTTTTATAATGTAATGCTGCCTCAGAAAAATTAGTTATATGTATATAAAATAGCATTTCAAAAAGCAAGGAATGGGAAAGAGGGAAGAAGAAAAGCTCTTTTCCTAACTAAATCATTCTTTTTTAGTTGAAAAGATATATTTTTTATTTTATAAGAGAAAAAGAGAAAGCACAAGTGAGACCAGAGCACTGCATATGTAGTGTCATGGATTGAACTTGGGCCTTCAGGCATGGAAGTCTTTGGTCTACCTGCTGAAGCAATCCCCAGACTGCTTCTTTCAAGGGCCCTACCTGGATATTTGACCCAGTGTTTCTGTCTGAACTAGCCACACCTATCTTCAAGAAATGGGAAGAAAGGCTTTTATTTTGGGCAACAATATGCCCAGCAAAAATTCTCGCAAAATACAGAGGGCAGTGGAATAATGTGAGTCAGTCAGCAATATCTGGTATTGTTTTTACATTTGTCTTCTTTATCAACCGTTTTTTTCTCATTCCGCTCTGACTTCTATCTTTTCTACTTCATTGAGATTGTTCCTTTTTTTTTTTTTTTTTGGTGACTGCACTATGAATCCACTGCTCCTGTGGCCATTGTTTCAATTTTTTGGATAGGATAGAGAGAAATCGAGAGGGGAGGGGAAAGTAGAGAGGGAGAGAGAAAGACAGACACCTGCAGATCTTCCCTTCTGCAGGTGGGGAGCTGGGGGGATTGAAGGGGGGAATCCTTGCACTGGTCATTGCGCTTCATACTATGTACGCTTAACCTGGTGCGCCACCTCCTGGGTCTCTGATTGTTCCTTCCTAGATCTCTTTTGATACCTATTTTGTTAAATTCAATGATCTCTTACTCAGTCACTCAATCCTTTGTGTAAGATAATTATTATTATATTACTACCAGTTATTACTGGGGCTTAAATGTAATGTAAGAAGATGCCACTTTTCCCACTGATTATCTTTAATAGAGACAAGTTGAGAAGGAGAGATAGAGAGGGAGAGACAGAGATACCTACAACACTACTTTATCACTCACGAAGCTCCATTCCTCCCCTGCAGGTGGGGATCAGGGCCTTGAAACTGTGTCCTTGGAATGAAGACTATTTTCTGTTGGATTCTGTGACACCATACTCATCTGCTTTCATATTTGTACTTAACCTATTTCACTTCTTCTTTGTAGTGGTAAGTTTTGGGCCAGACGTTTTTCTATCTCATTATACTCTTCTTAGGTAGTAAAAGTCAGTCACATGATATTACTAAAGTGATCTTTGAAAGGCAGAAATCTTAACTATATGTACATTTTTCAGTTGTGAAAAATGTATATACCTTTGTAACTCACCTCTGCTTTAAAACATTGGCTAAATAGATCTCCAAAACTAATCTTTATCTTGACTTCAGATTCCTTCTTGCATTTGTTTGAATTTTTTCTTTTTCTTTTATTTTAAAAAATATTTTCTTTATTGTTGGATAGAGACAGAGAGAAATTGAGAGGGTAGCAGGAGATAGAGAGGGAAAGAGACAGACAGACACCTGCAGCCCTGCTTTTCCACTCAGGACGCTTTCCCCCTGCAGGTGGGGACAAGGGACTTGAATAGAACCTGGGTCCTTGCAAACTGTTTATGTGTACACTTAACCAAGTGTGCCACCACCTGGCTCTTCTCTCCTTTTAATTTTGGTGTTACTGGGATAACTTCCAAAGGTGGGAAAAGAGAGATAGAGTCAGATAGATGGGTAGAGAGAAAGACCATGGCTCTAGAGCTTCCCCTCATGCAGTTAGGGCCAGATTTGAACTTTGGTTCTGTGCAAGCCAAAGGTGAACTATCTTATGGCATTTTGATGGTTAAGTATTACTAGCATTTAACTTCACAGTAAAATCACTGCTTTTTTCTCTGCCCCACTTCGTCAGTGCATATTATAATGTATTGGGCACTTAGACATGAAGAAGTATCTCTTATTTTTTTCCCTTAAAATGTTTATATATGGTCTAGTGACATGTGCTACTCTACTACTTTACATTTTTTATTTAAATGCCAGATGTATTAGTATGGGCCAAACTTCAGTGTTTACTAGTCTGAAGGAATGCTTCTAGAAAACTTGATTTTAGAGAAGTGGAATTTGAGCTGATTTTGAAGGATGGATGCTTAGAGAAAAGGATAGAATGAGAATAACAGCACAAGCAAAGTGTCAGGGTATGGGCATAAGTTGTTTTCTGAATACAGTGAGAATTTGTTGGAACACAGTAGAGGAAGATGTACAATGCAACATAGTGTATCATTTAATTGATTTTTTTTTTTTTTTTCTTTAAGGAATCACCTAAGACTTGATTTCTTTGGCAGTTGACTCTACAAAAGTACTCTTGGGCATTACTGTCTTTTATGATGAGATTGTATGAAGGCAGTCATTTGTAATTGTCTCTTTCCTTCCACCCTGGTCTTTGGTATCACAAATTTATTTTGTGTAGATATTGACATAGTGAAGAATATGGATGTTTTTGACAAGATATGATGATTAAAGCAGTGTCACAGAGAGGATTAGCTTAGAGTAATTGTTTTATCTGCATGCCTGTAGTTATCTATGAGGTCTTATAGTTGGATTATTTCTAAATTTGATATGATAATGTTATAACTTGATATTAAGGCAGTTACTTAGGATTCTCCGTAAAAAGTCCTTGAATGTAGTGAGGAGATGTCACTTAGAGGTACCCTGTGTAAAGAAGGGATGTATACTGTATAGAAGGGATACATGATTCAGTTACCATCTTAGGTGAAGTATCTATTTTTATATTTATTCATTTTTCCTTTTGTTGCCATTGTTGTTTAACGTTGTGGTTATTGATGTCATTGTTGTTGGATAGGACAGAGAGAAATGGAGAGAGGAGAGGAAAGCAGAGAGGGGGAGAGAAAGACACACACCGGCAGACCTGCTTCACCACTTGTGAAGCAACTTCCCTGCAGGTGGGGAGCCAGGGGCTTGAACCAGGATCCCTACGCTGGTTGTGCTTTGCGCCACATGCACTTAACCTGTTGCTCCACCGCCCGACTTCCGATGGAGTATCTTTTTTTTTTCTTTTTTTCTTTTTTATTTAAGAAAGGATAAATTAACAAAACCATAGGGTAGGAGGGGTACAACTCCACAATTCCTACCACCCAATCTCCATATCCCATCCCCTCTCCTGATAGCTTTCCCATTCTCTGACACCCCCTGGTGGGACAGGAATCTTGGTAAAGAAAGAAGCTCGGCAGGGGAGCCTGCTAGGAGCAGATCTCTGGTCCCCAGGGACTGGTTATGGGCGGGGGGGGGGGGGGGGGGTGAGGGAGGAGGTGTGCTTTGGGAATAATAATTTAAAAGAAAAAAATTTTTCCCTTTCTTTTTACTCTATTTTCTAACCCAAATTGAGTTATAGTCACCTCCTTGGTGTCACCGCTAGGACCCCTTATTGACTGGCATACTAAAGGCAAAAAATCCTACCATTTCCAGTAGATGTGGTCGGAGCTCAAGCCACTAGCAGCTTCTCATTCTGCCATCTTCCGGAATCTGAGCAAGTATCTTTAAATGTATAAAAAATATGGGTGTATCTGTGTGGCACAGGAGATGTTCATCTAGTTGCTAGGTTCAAATTTGTTTAGCAGTGTTTGGGAATGCTGTATCTGACCATAAACTTACTGTTATCTACATAACTAGAGTAGTAGGACTTCCTTAGAGCTTGTTCATTCATTCAAGTGCTGGAGAATAAACTCAGGACCTTGAATATGAATAACAGCAATGAGTGGTTATTCTTAGACCAACCCTTTTAGTCCTGTTAATGAGAGAGAGAGAGAGAGAGAGAGAGAGAGAGAGAGAGAGAGAGAGACATAGGAGAAACACTTAAACACTACTTCACCATTCATGGAGCTCCCTCCCGTGTGGTCCTTGATATTCTCCCATGTTAGCGGGCCTTGAACTCAGGACCTTACACAGGGTAATGCCTGTGCTCAACTAACACCCATAACAATTAATTAATTAATTAATTTTTGCCAGAGCACTGCTCAGCTCTGGTTTGTAGTGGTGCAGGGGATTAAACCTGGCACAAGAGCCTGTTTGCATAATAACCATAATGCTGTCTTCCTCCCCGACAATCTTTAAAATAAACATTTTTATTTATTTCTTGGATAGAAACAGAGAGAAAGCAAATGGGAAGGGGAGACAGGTAGAGAGAAAAAGAGACACCTGCAGCATTGCTTCACGGCTTATGAAACTTACCCCTGCAGGTGGGTACTGGGTACTTGAACCAGTTCCTTGTGCTTTGTAACATGTGCATGCTACTGGGTACACCACTGTTTAGCCCCAGCAATAATTTTGTACAGAGTCCTTTCCCCAGCTTATATAAGATTGAATCAAAAGTATATATACCCCATGTCCCAAGCTGAGCAAATGTAATCAAAAGGTTTCCCAGAGAAAATCGCAAATATAATCAAAAGGTTCATACATTAATGTGACTTCTTGAATGAAGGAAACAAATCCTTAGGATTTTATCATGGACATAGTTTCCAATATGAAGATAGAGAAGCAATAACCAGAAACAATAACCCCTAAAGGAGGGGATGGGGAAGGAGCAAGCACGCAAAGTCAGCACAGTCAGCAGAGTCAGTACAGACACCTGCGATGGATTTTTATTCTTTGATTCGAGTTCAGGCCATAACTGCATCTCTGCCCTTGAATTTCATGACAGACTTCCCCTACTTTTTAATTTAATTTAATTTAATTTTTTTTATCCAGAGCTCTGGTTTATGGTGGTTTGGGGGATTGAACCTAGGGCCTTAGAGCCACAGGCGCGAGAGTCGTTTGGCATAACCATTATGCTGTCTAACCTCATTCAACTTCCCTTACCTTTTAAAACAAAGCCCCCCCATGTGCATTTTAAAAATGATTTATTACTTACTTAGTTATTTTTATTTTAACAGAGCACTGCTCAGCTCTGGCTTAGGGTGGTGCAAGAGATTGAATCTTGGAGCCTCAGGCATGAATCTCTGAATTTCTTTGCATAACCACTATGCTATTCACTCCCTATTTGCTAAAATTCGTTCAAATGCCTTTTTTTTTTTTTTTTTTTTTTGCAGTCAGTAGAGTAACAAAGAGATTAATCCCAGGAAAAATTAAGTTATTTGACAGGAACTGTCATAGCAGTAGAGATTGTAAACCTATATCCTGCATTGTCAGAGTCACACAAGCTGCAAAGGTTTTAGAAATAATCTCTATTAGTCATGAAATCATTATTTATCCTTGTTTATACTCATATGAAATTTAGGTATCATTTGAGTATGCCTTGTCTCAGATGTCTGACTCAGAAATCTATCTTAGAATGCTGTAAAACCTGTTTTAAAAATAGGTATGAACCACTTGGTGACATGAAAGTTTGTTGACACAGTGGAAAAACCATTAAACCAGTTGACAGAGTAAACTGTACCATGAATGAAGAAAGGTGTTAGGTGTGCATGTATGTGTGTCTTTTGTTTTCTTAAATTTCTTTATTGGGGAATTAATATTTTACATTCGACAGTAAATACAGTAGTTTGTACATGCATAACATTTCCCAGTTTTTCATATAACAATACAACCCCACTAGTATCTGTGTCTTTATTTATTTATGTCTCTTTGCATAACCATTATACTATCTCCCCCACTTTTTTTTTTTCTTCCTCCAGGGTTATCACTGGGGCTTCATGCTGTCACTATGTATCCACTGCTCCTGGCAGCTATTTCTTCAGTTTTTTGGATAGGACAGAGAGAAATTGAGAAGGGAGGTGGGAGGGGGTGGTAGAGAGGGAGAAAGATACCTGCAGACCTGCTTTATGGCTTTTGAACCATATGGCTTTATGGTTCATTTGTGAAGCAAACCCCTGCAGGTGGGTAAGCAGGGGCTGGAGCTGGTGGTCTTGTGTGGGTTCTTAACACTTCGTACTATGTGTGCTTAACCTGGTGTTCCTCTGTCCATCACTTTCTATTTGAAAAAACTTGGACTGGACAGTGAAACCTCAAACTCAATTTCAAAAACTCTAGATTGTTGTAAACCAAATATGTTAAAAAAACCAAAAAAAAAAAAACTGTTAAAAGAACTGTTAGTACTATTTGAGGCATTACTTCATTGCAGCTTAAAATTTGTTACTATTTATGTGATCATTCACATATTTCCCAAATATGTTAAATATCACATACATTTAATAAAGTGGGTGAAAATTTCTTTTACATTGTGTTAGTGAAGTTCACATTATTTACATTCTTGGGGGATTAGAAGGTATCTTTATTTTAGCCGATAATCTAGACTTGTCAATAAAGATGCTAAAGAGAAAGGGTGAAAAGTTGATCTTTTCATACTTTTTGTGGGTTGTATTTGGTGATAGTCTTGGTTGTGAGGGGATAGAAATGCTAAGCGAGAAAGTTATGACCTGTTTGGGAAACGTGTAGCTGTTTCCACAAATATGTTGATAGTGTAATGTTATAGTAAATCATTCCTTAGGAGGATCAATAGGGAAAACTTTTAGGATGAAGTGTAATTTAAGTTAATGAGTCATCCCTAGGGGCCTTCAGAACAAAGAAAACAAAACGGGAGATTCTCAATAGTAATGGCAAAGTTCCCCCAAAATCCCTGGTGAGAGGAATGAAATTAACCAAACCTGACTGAGAAACTGTAGCAAAGGTGGACTTTGAAATCCATGTGCATGTAGTTAAGAATTGACTTTATGATCTTACGATAATCAGGTAGCTATTTTTATTTGAAATGTCAGCAAAAACTGATTTCATGTATTCCTTCTCTAAATTCTTATGTTAAAAAAGCATAAATACTGCTAGTTCTAGATTAGGGAATTTTTAAATATAAAAGTTAATGAAATAATTAATATCTGCTGTAGGTACTGGACTGAGGTGGACACTTTATGTATATTACTGGTTACACAGACTCTAAAGTGAGTGGATAGATATAGTAACTCCTGTTCTATAAATAAAAGAAACAGATTCATAAAGATTAAGTGATTCTTCAAGTACTTGAATCCAGCCCTTTTCACTCTATACATCTACTCTCTAATGCGAGAACAACTGTCAGGCATTTCAAAACATAGTTAGCTTTAATTTGCAGTTAAAGATGGAATCAGTATCTTAGGCAAGGTAGTAAAATCATCTAATTTGTAACAACATCTATCAAAAATATAAGCATTAAGAAAATTCTGCCTTATATTTTAGAGGTTGATCCTGTGGACATTTGAACTTGTTGAAAACAATTTTCATTATGTTTTAGTCCAATAATATATATAAAAGATATATAAAGCCTCTGGTGTTTTCTTACTGTGAAGAACTTTATAGTGAGTGGTAACATGTTTTATATTTGTTTTCATTTTATTTTTAATTTCTTTTTATTAGTAATTTAATGTTGTACAAAATTGTAAGATAATCGAGGTATAATTCCATGTTTCCCACCACCAGAGTTCTGTGTCCCCATCCTGTCCATTGGAGACTACAATAGTTCTCCTAACGTCACCATATGCTGATCCTGTAACTAGATCTATGTGTTTAGATATACTCCCCATTTTTTTTAATGGTCCTGCCTTCACTTCCTTTTTTTTTTTTTAATATTTATTTATTTGCTCTTGTTGCTCTATTGTTGTTGGTGGATAGGACAGAGAGAAATGGAGAGAGGAGGGGAAGAGAAAGATAGACAACACCTGCAGACCTGCTTCACCATCTGTGAAGGGATTGCCCTTCAGGTGGGGAGCTGGGGACTCGAACCCGGGATTCTTAGCCGGTCCTTATGCTTTGTGACACATGAGCTTAACCCACTGCACTACAGCCGGACTCCCCTTCACTTCCTTTCTAAGTCACCCTTACATCTATTATTACTTCCAGGTATCTTTCCTTTCCGCCCCCTCTTCTCTTTCAGTTCAGAGAAACAGTGCCTGATTTCCTCTTGTATTTTCCAGATCCTCTTCCCTTTAGGTGATAACGTCTTTATGTTTGCAGAGGTGCATGTGCAAGGATCTGATCAATAGGGTGCTTCCAGGCAGGGAGATAGTATACTGGTCCTAAAATAAAAGATCTTCTTGCTTGTGACCGTGAAATCTTAGGTTCTATACCTGACCTCACATCGCTATAAGCCAGAACAGTGCTGTGGTTAATAATAATAATAATAATAATAATAATAATAATAATAATAATAATAATAATAATAAAGGAAAATGTGGTCCGGGAGGTGGCGCAGTGTTGGACTCTCAAGCATGAGGTTTTGAGTTCAATACCCGGCAGCATATGTACTGGAGTGTTGTCTGGTTCTTTCTCTCTCCTCTTATCCCTCTCATTAATTAATAAATAAAATATTTTAAAAAAGGAAAAGAAAATAAGAGTGCTCCTGAATGATCCTGGGGTTTCTATCTCTCTGAAACTGTTTTAGGCACATCTGTATACTATGAATTTGTCTTTCGTGAGACTCTGATTTGCTGGACTAGAAAAGTATTCCGGAGTTAGTCTGAACCTTGAAGGAGCCATTTATGTTTATCATTCAAAATTGTTTTAGACAAACTCAAAAAAAGAAAAAGATGCTTTTATGAAATGCTCTTGTGTAATTTTTCAAGTACTAGTGAACTGTTATATACAAGAAGTACTTAATATTTATTACCCCTAACTAATAATGGTTTAGTACTTAAATTGTTCTCACAATTTGACTTTGTGTTTACTGAGTTTCAGGGAAAATTCAGTATGTTGTATAAATTTTAGCATCTCTTTTGAACCATCTTTTAGCAACAGTAATTGACAGTAGTTCCTAGGGAGAAACTGCAGCAAGACCGATCTGTTACTGAGTTAATGCATATATTCCTATCATGTGAATTTATAAATGAAAAATTTCCAGTGTCAGCTGTGAAATTCTGAAATCAATTTAAAAGCTTATAAAAAACAAATTCTGCAAATATATTCAAGTGCTGTATTCACATAGAAAGAACCTTTTATTATGGCAACTGATTTTTGTTTACTTAAAAGAACCTGTTGCTAAAATAGTAATGAGGAAGGGTGTAATATAAGTATAGTCATACACCCTTTGCTGTGCGAGTAACCAGAGTGCTTGTGTACGCATGTTGATCTGTCTCCTTTTGGAACGTGGAAGTAAAGTTGTTTGTGTATTTTTCTCTCTTGCTCAGCCTAAAATGACGAATGTGTGATCTCAGTGGAATAAATGGCGTCCAAAGTCACAGATGCTATAGTCTGGTATCAAAAGAAGGTAAGCTAGTAGTAAAACCTGTTTTAAAATTTAAATGTCTTTATTCTAAAACTACATTTTTCCCCCCCACTATCGGTTTATGTCAAATACTGCCAGAAATAATGACTAATAGATTTTAGGGTCTTTTGAATGGAAGGGGAAGATAATTTTGGTTTTCTTTGTGCTAATTTCACTTCTAATTTAGAAAGGTGATGTTGAAAAATATTTATTCACTTTTTACTCCATATTGTCAAAGAAGTTTGGGGAATTATTTTTCAGTTAACAAACCAGATTTCCAGAATTATCAATATAATTAACATTTTGTAAGGGTATTAAAATTAATCTTTAATTTCTTTCAAAAGAGAGCTAAGCTACTGAAACTTAATAATTTCATGACTTTTATATCTAGAGAAAATAAAATTTTAATTTATTCTTAGAAATTGTAAGTCAACAGCTGAATTTTTCAATAAAATAGACATTTAGGGACTGTATTTTCCAAGCTGAAATAGTAAAATATCTATTTGATGCTTTAAAATTAGTTAATCTTTCTGTAAATTTCAAAATAAGTTTGGTCAGTGTAATATTTCATTTAGAAGTACAAAAGAACAAATGCTTATTTAAAACACAGTGACCTGTTTGCTCCGGAGGAATGTTTATATAGTTTAAAATGTATGTTGTTTTGTAGTATATTAAATTTTTGTTGTATGGAATGAATTGTGTTTGTTTTCCCACATTAAAACATTTTTAATGCTTTACTCTTCAAGATCCTCTTATAAAAATATTATCACTTATTTAAAGCTTTTCTGATAAATGAAAAAAATTAAACACTTTCTTAATGTAGTCAAATTGGAACTAAGTGATAATTGGAACTGGTTAAAGATTAGGCAAAGCTAACAATACATTCTGTTTTCAAATGTGCTATGCTTTTTCTTGGTAGAACATACCATAGATATACAGTGTCATATTTTTCATATAAATCGCTAAATTAGAAGTATTAATGCTGATTGACAGTCTCATGTGAATCTGAACTACTGTGATCTTTATTTTTAAACTTCCAATTAACTTAAAAATAAATTGAAAAAAAAACTAAATTAAATTCACATAGGTCTTTGAAAGTTTGTCTTAATTTCTACTTATAAAAATAAGCTTATTAAGCATTTTGTTTGACTTTCTATGTTTAAACATTTTAAACTTAACTACATGTTTTATATGTAGAATATACTAGATTTACTAACCTTCATTGGGATTGGAAGCTTTGAACCATTATATTGAAATACAATTAGTACAATAGCATCCATCTATCTTATGGTCATTTAACAAGTAGTTTTGGATTTGTACAACCAAATAAATCTGAAGAACATCTATTATAAATATCATAATATATATTTAACAAATGTAAACACATATTTTATGTTAGAAAGTCACCAGAACTGTTAAGCAGAGTTTACTTTTTTCTTCTTGTAAATTTAATTGAAAAATATTTTTAAAAGATTTTAAATGTGTGTGTGTAAGAGAGAGAGAAGAGAAGAGAAGAGAAGAGAAGGGAAGAGGAGGGGAGGGGAGGAGGAGGAGGAAGAGAGGGACAGGACAGGACCAGATTATCACTCTGGTACATGTGCTGCCAGGGATCTAACTTGAAACCTTATGCTAGAGAGCTGAATGCTTTATCCACCACACAACTGCCAGGACCACGTCATTTTAAATTCTTTAGAGCTCAGTGGTTTTAAAACCAAAACTCCTAATATTCAGCTCTGGTAAGGAATTACGGAGATTGAGTTACAAATGTAGGGTGTGAGATTTATGGGTTTTCATAATATATGTAGGTTTTCATAATTATTTGGAAAAAAATACCGATGTTATGTTGGAGATCTTTGCCTTTGTGACTCATTTGGTGGCTTCCAGTTTACAGTAATAGATATCACTGTAATAATGACATTTAAAAAAGATTTTACATTTATTTATTTTCCCTTTTGTTGCCCTTGTTATTGTTGTTGTAGTTATTATTGTTGTTGTTATTGATGTCATCATTGTTAGGACAGAGAGAAATGGAGAGAGGAGGGGAAGACAGGGGGAGAGAAAGATAGACACCTACAGACTTGCTTCACCGCCTGTGAAATGACGCCTTTGCAGGTGAGGAGGCAGGGGCTCGAACCGGGATCCTTACGCCTGTCCTTGTCCTTTGTGCCATGTGCGCTTAACCCACTTAACCGCCCGACTCCCTGTAATACTGACTTTTATCTTCTTGAATATTTGTTTGTTTGGTTGTAATTTACATTTCCTGTTGAAAAAATTGTGACCTTTTACATTTTTTGTTTTTAGTATTGAACACTAGCTCCAAATACCATTACTTAATTGGTGAACTGGACCTAAACATGTGGTCTTAGGTATGAATTTTCCAGGAGAAAATAACTAAGGACAAATTGTTTTAAAGATTTTATTTATTTATTAATGAGAAAGATAGAGGAGAGAGAGAAAGAACCAGACATCACTCTGGTACATGTGCTGCCGGGGATTGAACTCAGGACCTCAAGCTTGAGAGTCCGATGCTTTATCCACTGCGCCACCTCCCGGACCATACAGGACAAATTGTTTTAAAAGCAGGAACCAATTGATTTCCCCCTCTCATATTAATTAACTAGTGATTTATATGTCTACATTTTGCTAGGAGTGTACATAAACACCATTCCCACCACCAAAGGGCTGTGACCCATCCCTCCCGCCCACTCCCACCCCCCACTGGCCCAGGAAGCTACATGTCTACCCCTCATCACTGGGTTTTTACTTTGGTGCCCTACTTACAATTTGATCAGGTTCTGCTTTTAGTTTCCCTTTCAGATCTTCTTAGTCAGCTTCTGTTGATGAGTGCGATCATCCCATACTCATCTTTATCTTTCTGACTTAGTTCACTTAACATAATTCCTTCTAGCTCTGTCCAAGATGGGTCAGAGAAGGAGTAGTTAATTAATATGAGAGGGGGAAATCAATTGTATGTCTCAAAGTTTCTCAAAAGACAAACTGAATCTTTTTAATATATAGGCTGTGTATTTGATATGCGGACTCTCTCAAAAGCCTAGACCAAGTAGATTAGAAGCATCCAATAGCACAGCTATATACAAGATACTGGGTACTGTACAGCAAACCATAACAAAGGGACTTTTCAAAGTTAACCCAATTAACAAATAAAGTGATGATAATATTAACTATCGATTGTCTTTTTGAACCCTAAGACAGCAGGAACCTCACATCTTTACTATAGAGCCCCTACTTCCCCCAGTCCTGGAACCCTTGGATAGGGCCCACTTTCCTGTATGCATCTCCCAATCCGAACCAATCCGAATAATATTGCATCCGCCGATCACAACCTAACCAAAGCAACGATTGCCATCTCAATATGCTTCACCTCAGACTGTATCCAGAGACTTCACGTGTGGAATGACAACCCTTCAACTTCATTACTCGGGTGAGACCTTTCCTTTTATAGTACACTCTAATTTCATCTCAGGTAGTTCACTTTCTAACAAAGTCCCATAACCTAGATATACACCAGTTTCTGTGAGAGAGAGCTTATGTGCACATGTATCCATAAACTACTGCAAAATATATACCTGAAAGCAGAAGTACACTAGAGTTTGCAGTTCCAGATGCCACCTGGATGCTGGCTAGGCTTCCCTGGATTGAAGACCCCACCAATGTGTCCTGGAGCTCAGCTTCCCCAGAGACACACCTTACTAGGGAAAGAGAGAGGCAGACTGGGAGTATGGACCGACCAGTCAACGCCCATGTTCAGCGGGGAAGCAATTACAGAAGCCAGACCTTCTACCTTCTGCAACCCTCAACGACCCTGGGTCCATGCTGCCAGAGGGCTAGAGAATGGGAAAGCTACCATGGGAGGGGGGGGATTATGGGGATTGGGTGGTGGGAATTGTGTGGAGTTGTACCCCTTCTACCTTATGTTTTTGTTCACTAATCCTTTCTTAAATAAAAAAATTAAAAAAAAAAAAAAAAGCAGGAACCATTTTTTTTTTCCTGCCATGGGCCATTTAGATATGCATAGTATCTAACATGGACGATACAAATTTATCAATTTAAAATTTAGGTCTTAATGTTGCTGTGAAAAAAGTTCTGGTTGTCTGGCCAGGGCCTAAGTGCTCAAGGGACCTTTATGGTCCAATGACTGGATTTTCCCTACACATTTTAAAATAATTAAATGTCTACTGAAGATATAATATATTTAATAAATTATTCTTTGCATGGTTTGTGTCAAATTTTTTAGAATCCTTTTTTCTACTCTTAAGCATTATTTTATACATAGTCATGAATAGCTTGAAAGTTTCTTTTTTTTTTTTTTACTTCTCAACTTTTATCTTTATTTTTTTTAATTTATTTTTTATTTAAAAAAGGATAAATTAACAAAACCATAGGGTAGCAGGGGTACAACTCCACACAATTCCCACAACCCAATCTCCATATCCCATCCCCTCCCCTGATAGTTTTCCCATTCTCTATCCCTCTGGGAGCATGGACCCAGGGTCATTGTGGGTTGCAGAAGGTGGAAGGTGTGGCTTCTGTAATTGCTTCCCCGCTGAACATGGACGTTGACTGGTCAGTCCATACTCCCAGTCTGCCTCTCTCTTTTCCTGGTAGGGTAGGTTTCTGGGGAAGCGGAGCTCCAGGACACATTGGTGGGGTCTTCAGTCCAGAGAAGCCTGGCCGGCATCCTGATGGCATCTGGAACCTGGTGACTGAAAAGAGAGTTAACATACAAAACCAAACAGATTGTTAAGCAATCATGGACCCAAAGGTTGGAATAGTGGAGAGGAAGTGTTAGGGGTATACTCACTGCAAACTCTAGTGTACTTCTGCTTTCAGGTATATATTTTGCAGTAGTTTATGGATACGTGTGAACATATGCTCTCTCTCACAGAACCTGGTGTATATCTAGGTTTTGGGACTTTGGTAGGAAGTGATCCACCTGGCATGGAATTAGAGAATACTATGAAAGGAAAGGTCTCACCCGAGTGATGAAGCTGAAGGGTTGTCATTCCACACCTGACGTCTCTGGACACAGCCTGAAGTGAAGCATGCTGAGGTGGTACTCACTGTGTTAATTAGGTTGGGATCGGCGGATGCAATATTTATTTGGTATGAATTAAGAGAAGCATGCAGGAAAGTGCACTCCACCCTAAGGTTCCAGGACTGGGGGAAATACAGACTCTATAGTGGAGATGTGAGGTTCCTGCTATCTTAGAGTTCAAGAAGACAATAGATAGTTATTGTTATAATCACATTATTTGGTAATTGGGTTAATTTTGAAAAATCGCTTTGTTAGGATTTACTGTATAATACTCAACATCACCATAATTTATGTCCTTTGACATTATTTGTATATAGCTGTGCCAACGGTTGCTTCTGTTCTCCCTGGTCTAGGCTTTTGAGAGAGTCAACATATCAAAGACTCAGCCTATGTATTAAAAAGACTCAGTCTGTGCTTTAAAAAGTTTGAAATACACAATCAATTATCCCCCCTCATTTATTAGAGATTTATATGACTACAAATTAATAGGAGTGTACATAAACACCATTCCCACCACCAAAAGACTGTCCCATTCCACCCACCAAACCCCCCCCCCCCCACACACACACACACACACCGCCCCGGGAAGCCGAGTATCCACCCTCACCCTCACCCCAGGGTTTTTACTTTGGTGCCCTGCTCCATATTTAGTCAAATCCTGCTTTTAGTTTCCCTGGCTGTTCTTCTTTCTCAACTTCTGTTGATGAGTGGGATCATCCCATACTCATCTTTATCTTTCTGACTTAGCTCACTTAACATAAATCCTTCTAGCTCTGTCCAAGATGGGTCAGAGAAGGTGGGTTCATTGTTCTTAATAGCTGCATAGTATTCCATTGTGTATATATACCACAGCTTTCTCAGCTACTCATCTGTTGTTGGGCACCTGGGTTGCTTCCAGGTTTTAGCTAGTACGAATTGTGTTGCTAGGAACATAGGTGTACAAATATCTTTTTGGTTGGGTGTTATGGAGTCCTTGGGGTATATCCCCAAGAGAGGAATTACTGGGTCATATGGTAGATCCATGTCTAGCCTTGTGAGAGTTTTCCAGACTGCTCTCCAGAGAGGCTGGACCAATTTACATTCCCACCAGCAGTGCAGAAGGGTTCCTCTGTCCCCACAGCCTCTCCAGCATTTGTTGCTGCTGTCCTTTTTGAGGTATGCTATTCTTACAGGAGTGAGGTGGTATCTCAATGTTATCTTTATTTGCATTTCTCTGACAATCAGTGACCTGGAGCAATTTTTTATGTGTTTGTTAGCCTTTTGGATCTCTTCTGTAGTGAATGTTTTGTTCATATCCTCTGCCCATTTTTTGGATGGGGTCATTTGGTATTTCGTTGCTAAGTTTGCTGAGCTCTTTGTGTATTTTGGTGATTAGTTTCTTGTCTGATGTATGGCATGTGAAGATCTCCCATTCAGTGAGGGGTCTCCTTGTTTGTGTGGTAGTTTCTCTGTTCTTGTTTCTTAAGTTCTACCTATAAATAAGATCATCTGGTAATCATCCTTCTCATTTTGACTTACTTTATTTAACATGATTCTTTTAAGCTCTATCCAGGATGAGGCAAAGGAGATGACACCATCATTTTTAACAGTGGTGTAGTACTCCATTTTGTATATATACCATGTATACCACAACTTTCTTAGCCACTAATCTGGGTTGGGATGCTTCCAAATTTGGGATGCTATGAACATAGGTGTACATATACCTTTTCAAATGGGTATATTCGATTCCCTTGGAAACTCATGAGGTAGATTCATTTCTAGAGGTCTGAGAAATCTTCAGATTGTTTTCCACAGAGGTTGAACCAATTTGCTTTCTCAACAGCAGTGTAGAAGGATTCCATTATCTCTATATCCTCGCCAACAATTGTTATTGTCTTCTTGCAAGGGCAAAGTGATATCTCATTATTGTCTTCATTTGCATCTCTCATAATCTTTGGAGTATTCCTCTCCCCCCATGTCTGTTGCCCCTTTGGATTTCTTCTTTGGTGAATATTCTGCCCATACCCTTTCTCCATTTTTTGACTTTTTTCTTTTCTGTTGCTGAGTTTAGTGATTTACTTCTCTCTCTTGCTTTCTTCCTTTCTCTCTCTCCCTTCCTTTCTTTTTTTAAAATTTATTTATTTATTCCCTTTTGTTGTCCTTGTTTTTTGATTGTTGTAGTTACTATTGATGTCGTTGTTGTTGGATAGGACACAGAGAAGTGGAGAGAGGAGTGGAAGACAGGGGGAGAGAAAGATAGACACCTGCAGACCTGCTTCACTGCCTGTGAAGCGACATCCCTGCAGGTGGGAGTGGAGGCTGGAACCGGGATTCTTCTGCTGGTCCTAGCGCTTTGCGCACATGCGCTTAACCTGCTGCGCTACCGCCCGACTTTCTCCTTTCTTTTTTCCTTCCTTTCCTTTCCTTTCCTTTCCTTTCCTTTCCTTTCCTTTCCTTTCCTTTCCTTTCCTTTCCTTTCCTTTCCTTTCCTTTCCTTTCCTTTCCTTTCCTTTCCTTTCCTTTCCTTTCCTTTCCTTTCCTTTCCTTTCCTTTCCTTTCCTTTCCTTTCCTTTTCCTGTCTTCCCTTTCTTTCTTTCCTCCAGGATTATTTCTTTCCTCCACACGAATCCACTTCTCCTGAAGGCCATTTTTTCCCATTTTGTTGCCTGTTGTTGTTCTGGTTGCCATTGATATTATTGTTGTTGGATACAACAGAGAGAAATCAAGAGAGGAGGGGAAAACAGAGAGGGGGAGAGAAAGATAGATACCTGCAGACCTGCTTCACTGCTTGTGAAGCCACCCTTTTGCAGGTGGGGATCTGGGTGCTCCAGCCTTGATCCTTGTGCTGGTCCTTGCGCTTTGCGCCATGTGCGCTTAAACCACTGCATTACTGTCCGACCCCCGTGATTTCTTTATATATTTTATTAGTCCTTTGTCTGATATATGGCATATAAAGATCATCTCTCATTTGGTAGAGTCTTTCTGTTTTGGTGGTGGTTCCATTTCTGTGAAGATGCTTTTTAGCTTAATGTAGTCCCATTGATTTATTTTTGTTTTCCTAGTAAACTCAGATGGATCAAAGATTAGGATGTTAGATCATTTAGAAGAAACCATTGGCAGAACTTTTTGCTGTAAACTTTCAAAACATCTAGATCTAACTTTTTAGCTATAAATGAAAAAAAAATGTTGAAAGGGAACTATTTTAGAAATTAACCTTTCTAGTTTGTTTAGTTTATAGATGAGTAAATTGAATCACTGAGAAATAGTGGAACTCAACTGAATTAATTTTTTATTTTTAAGGCCTGCTACAGAAATCCTCTCTGTACTACTATGAGTTACAGAAGTTCACTTTTTGAACAAGTAGTATCTGTGTTTAATTTAGATAGCAGATTCAACTCCCATGGGTGATGAACATGGAAAAGTAAAAAACAATACCTTGTGCACTTGTTCCTTAGCAATATTATGTGCCTCTATATTCTGCAAAAACCAACACCAAGGGACTCTTATATTTAATACTCCTGAGTATAAAAGTACTGAGTTCACAAAGACAATATTAGTAGAAAATTATTTCTTATCTTAAGGGTTTTGAGACTCTTCATTATGTTTAGGTACTAATAGTACATAAATATCCAAATACTTGGTATTTATGTTTGTCCTCTTTGAATATTCAGTCTTTGGTAATAGAATGCTTTCCCTCTCTCTCTCTCTCTCTCTTTTTTGTATGTTAGAAACTAGTGTCTAAATAGCATGCAACATTAGTGAAATGTTGCAGTTCTCTTGCTACCTTACTATGACTTCTTTGAATAAATATAAGCTATTCCAATAAAGGGAAACATTCATTGTTTACAGCAGTTGCCAGATGTGGTGTCTAAAAATTATTGTAACTGTTTATTTAGTTATAAGAAGATTGATTCAAAACAAGTGTGTGTTTTGTTTTTTAATAGAGTTGAAATTCCGTTGGAATTTGGGAAGAAAAAAATTTTTTGATGTACTGGAAAACTGGTTTCTAACCTTTGTCACTTTCTGATGACTAGATTTAAAATAGAAATGTTAGGGACATAATATTTTCCAGTTATATTCCAAATATCTTGCAGTCCGTTTATCTTTCCATGGTAACTGACATAGTGGTGAAATAAATTGGCAGCCTAAAATTAGGCAAATATGCCAGCTTTGAAAAGGTCTGAAGGTGTCTGAAACACTGTGTTAACATGCTGTATGTTTATAGTTCCACAAAGAAAGACATTTATAAATGCTGTTTAACTGGGTAAACTAGAGCCTTAATTGCTCTTTGTCAAATGGAGCATAGAGTTTTTTCAAATGAAAAATGTTAATTTAGTACTAAGGATCGATGTACCAGAACAAAATGCAGGAGAAAGGTAGACAACCTAGACATTTTCAATCTGAATTTTTGCTCCAAAACATTATATATACATATATAATTTTGAGAGGCATTTTTCATTTTTAAAATTATATATTTATTTCATATTGGATAGAGTTGGAGAGAAATTAAGAGGGGAGGAGGAGGTAGAGAGGGAAAGAGACAGAGAGACACCTGTAGCCCCGCTTCACCACTTGTGAAGCTTTCCCTCTGCAGGTGGGGACTGGGGGCTTGAACCCAGGTCCTTGCGCATTGTAATGTGTACACTTAACCAGGTATCCTCCTGGCTGGCCCCATTAGGATATATTTTAAAAAGATTTATTTTATTTTATTTTATTTTATTTTATTTTATTTACTTGTGGGGGTGGGCACAAATGAAAATCAGAGCTGTACCTTCACAACAGTTGATATGGAAGCTTTCTACCTTCCTGCTCTTTCCTTTTCTCTACTCCCTTTCCTAGCCATTTCCTTTTCCAACTTGCCACTTCCGTTTCAAAATATATAAAAGCGTTGTCTCTGATCAATAAAGACAGAGTTCCTGCGTTCCTGCTCCACTACGAGTTCCTGGGCTCTCTCCCGTCGCTGAGTAAGCAGCAGCCCAAGTTGGCTCCAGTTGAGTTCTGTCCAGCCCAGAGAGCACGTGCCCGGGAAGAAACACTCTCATGCTAGCCTGGCAGAAGAGGAGGGTGTCTGGGCCTAAGTAGTAAATATTTGATTAGACAACTTATAGTGCTTTCTCTAGCCCTTTCTACTTGACTGCCATACTTATTATGTCTAAGTCTAACCACAGAGAATTATTACGTACTTTTGCTTTGAGGTATATAGTTGTCCCTAATTTATGGATATGTGTATACATGAACTTAGTCTCCTAGGCCCTAGCCTATATCTAGGGTCTGTAACTTTGTTTAGAAAATGCACCATTTAAAATGGAACTGGGTAATTTCATATGTTAGGAAAAGTCTCACCAGATTATTGGAGGAGGAAGGGTTGACATCTCAGGCTTGGTGTCTCTGGATACAATCAGAAGTGAAGAGGCAGTGGCAGCGTAATGTGACATGTTGGCACTGGTGTGTTGATTTAGTTGAGGTCAGCAGATGCAGAATAACAGGGTAGGGGATTGGGTGGAAAGGCATCAAGAAATACAAGCAAAGTCCCAGATGTTCCAGGACTGGAAGAAATGCTGATTTTAAAGAGAATAGAGGTTTCTTACAGTCTTGGAGTTTAATAAGGCAACAGATAATAATAATTATTATCTTATATAACTTTTTAATTAGTTAATTTATTTCCCTTTTGTTGCCCTTGTTTTTTAATGTTGTTGTATTTATTGTTGTTATTGATGTTGTAGTTGTTGGATAGGACGGAGAGAAATGGAGAGAGGAGGGGAAGACAGAGAGGGGGAGAGAAAGATAGACACCTGCAGACCTGCTTCACAGCCTGTGAAGCGACTCCCCTGCAGGTGGGGAACCGGGAGCTCAAACTGGGATAATTAGGCCAGTCCTTGTACTTTGTGCCACGTGCACTTGAGCCGCGATAATAATAATTATTATTGTGAGCACTTAACCAGGTGTGCCTCCACCTGGTCCAGGATAATTATTATTGTAACAAAGTTATTTGAGAGCTTGGTTTACTTTGAAAATCCTATGGATAGGATTTACTGTATAAAGGTGTATATCCTGTAGATATAACTGTAGTCCTTTTTTAAAAAATAAGTTTTTCTTGTATTTATTTATTTGATAGAGACAGCCAGAAATTGAGAGAATGGGGGAGAGATTAAGAGAGCTAGAAAGAGACAGAGAGACACCTGCAGCAGTGAATCACCACTCGTGAAGCTTTCCCCCTGCAGGTGGGGACCAGGGGCTTGAACCTGGGTCCTTGCGCACTGTAACGTGTGCTCTCAACCGGGTGAGCTACCACCCTGCTCCTGTAGTCCTTAGTAACAATTTTATGGCCACTTGAACTCTTGTAAATTACAGCAAACCCCTCCCCTCTTCTCCTGCCCTTTCCCTTCCCTTCCCCTCTTCTCTTTTTTTCCCCCTTCTCCTCCCTCCCTCCTTCCCTCCCTCCCTTCTTTCCTTCCTTCCTTGCTACTAGTTTATTCACAGCACATCTCTGGCAGCCCATCCCCCATTTTTTCTTTCTTTTATTTCATGACAGTAATTGAGAGGAAATAGGAACTAATGAGGAAGAGAGAGAAACCTACAACACTGTTTCACTGCTTGAACCCAAGTCTGTGTACATGGTAAAGTGTGTGCTCTACTGGGCATGCCACTTCCCTGCCCAGCAAACCTTTTCTGCCAATAGTGATGATAGTAGTTCAGGTTCCTTACTTTTTCATTCTGTGGAATTTGACCTAAGTAGTAATAATTTGTGTTAACATTTTCCTCATTTAAATTTTATCCTGTATTGGTAAGTGGAAGGAAGTCAAACAGGCTACTGTATTTTATTTTTTTTTTTTTCCTCCAGGGTTATTGCTGGGGCTCAGTGCCTGCACCATGAATCCACTGCTCCTGGAGGCCATTCCCCGCCCCCTTTTGTTGTCCTTGCTGCTGTAGCCTTGTTGTGGTTACTATTGTTGTTGTTGATGTCGTTCATTGTTGGATAGGACAAAGAGAAATGGAGAGAGGAGGGGAAGACAGAGAGGGGGAGAGAAAGATAGACACCTGCAGACCTGCTTCACCGTCTGTGTAGCAACTCTCCTGCAGGTAGGGAGCTGGGGGATCAAACTGGGATTGTTAGGCCGGTCCTTGCGCTTTGCGCCACATGTGCTTAACCCACTGCACTACTGCCCAACTCCCTACTATATTTTATTTTTAATATGTTATGGTCTCATTTTTTTATTTCAAATGATTGAACTGGAATGGTATGTTAAGTGTCTACTTCCTAAAATACAGAGGTATTTAAATAAGACATGTTAATAGTCTTGACATTATAATTAAGATACAGCTTTTCATGCTATTTATAATAAACTTAGAAATATGTAAACAAGAAAGTCTCTGTAATATTGACTCATACTGACATGGCTTAGGATGCTAAACCAGAATGTATTTTATGGCAAACACTAAAAGAATGCAAGTAAAGCATATACATCTCTTCCTTGTCTCAGACTGCAGTATTAAGGGAGAGGAAGCATTAAGTAATTCTTTGAAGTAACTTAATAGCAAACATATATTGAGTTAACTCTTAAGCATCTACTATTGTTAGCTCAGTGTTTAAACATACTTAATTCTTCTAGCTACTCTGCAGTTACTAACAGTATTAACTATTTTATGTAGTATATGGGCTGAGTAAGTTGGCTTCAAAAAGACTTATATATTCTCATTTTCCTTCTTTGTATTCTGATCTTTTTTTTTTTTTTTTTTTTTGGTGGGAGAGCATGGAGGGATCATCCTCAAGAGTTTGCCACTCTGAGCTGGCTTTTTCCTATAGAAATATATTTATAGAGAAAGAGACAAATGGGGCCAGCTAGTGGTGCACCTGGTTGAGTACACGTTACAATGCACAAGTACCTGGGTTCGAGCCCCTGGCCCCCACCTGCAGGGGGAAGGCTCTGCAAGTGGTGAAACAGGGTTGCGGGTGTCTCTGTTCCTCTCTGTCATCCCCTTACCTCTCAATTTCTGGCTATCTATCCAGTAAATAAATAAAGATAAAAAAAGACAGTACTAGAGCATTCCCCCAGAGTGGTAGAGGCCTGCTTGACCTTGGGTCTTATATTCATTTGCTTTTCCTGCCAGCAGAGCAGACATGGAAGTCAGATGAAGCGGACTTTTCAGATAGTGATTAGCTTTTCTTTGTAATGTGTTGCCTTCCTAAGATAAATTTTAATTACCTTTATTCAAAAGAATAGCTGTCTGTCACAACTGCTACTCTTAGTAGCAGAAACCATTTTCTCAGATAGGAATCAAATAATATACTCCCTATCAATATTTCAGGTATATCCATCTGTGGCTTGCCATGATTTAGTTTTAAGCAGTCATGCATCTAAAAATAGCTCTTGGGAGTCAGGCAGTAGCTCAATGGGTTAAGTGCACAAGGTGCAAAGCATAAGGATCCCGGTTCGAGCCCCGGCTCCCCACCTGCAGGGGAGTCGCTTCACAGGCGGTGAAGCAGGTCTGCAGGTGTCTACCTTTCTCTCCCGTCTCTGTCTTCCCCATCTCTCTCCATTTCTCTCTGTCCTATCCAACAGCACCACCAATAACAATAATAACAGTAACTACAACAATAAAATAAAAAAGAAAAAGAAAAATAGCTCTTACTTAAAAAATTCTTTTAAAAAATATTTTTATTTATTATTGCATAGAGCTAGAGAAATTTACAGGGAAGAGGGAGATAAAGACACCTGCAGACCTGCTTCACCACCTGTGAAGCTTTATCTTTGCAGGCGGGGACCAAGGGTTTGAACTTGGTACCTTGTGCACTTTAATGTGAGCGCTTAACCAAGTGTGCCGCTGCCTTGCCCCTGCTCTTACTTTTTTTGTGTATTCATGATTATAATTAAAAGTCCAACTTCTCTTTCTTTTCTTTTTTTTTCTTTTTCATTTTTTTATATTGCTCCAGGGTTATCATTGGGGCTTGATGCTTGCACTATGAATCCACTGCTCCTGGCAACCATTTTCTCCATTTTTGTTATTGGATAGGACAGAGAGAAATCGAGAGAGGGGGAGAGAAAGATAGACACCTGAAGACCTGCTTCAACGCCCTTGAAGTGACTCTCTTGCAGGTGTGAAGCCAGGGCTCAAACCATGATCCTTGCACGAGTACTTGTGCTTCACATTGTGTGCATTTAACCTGGTGTCCCCAATTTCTTTCTCATAGAAGAGTCTAATAATAATATTATTATTTTTTAAATTTCTTTATTAGGGAATTAATGTTTTATATTCAACAGTAAATACAATAGTTTATACATGCATAACATTTATCAGTTTTCCATATAACAATACAACCCCCACTAGGTCCTCTGTCATCCTACTTAGACCTATATTCTTCCCCCGGCCCCCTCACCCCAGAGTCTTTTACTTTGGTGCAATACACCAATTCTAGTTCAGGTTCTACTTGTGTTTGCTCTTCTGATCTTGTTTTTCAACTTCTGCCTGAGAGTGAGATCATTCCATATTCATCCGTCTGTTTTTGACTTATTTTACTTAACATGAATTTTTCAAGGTTCATCCAAGATCGGCTGAAAACAGTGAAGTCACCATTTTTAATAGCTGAGTAGTATTCCATTGTGCATATATACCACAACTTTCTCAGCCACTCATCTGTTGTTGAATACCTGGGTTGCTTCCAGGTTTAGGCTATTACAAATTGTGCCGCTAAGAACATATGTGTACACAGATCTTTTTGGATGGATGTGTTGGGTTCCTTAGGATCTATCCCCAGGAGAGGAATTGCAGGATCATAGGTTAGGTCCATTTCTAGCCTTGTGAGAGTTCTCCAGACTGTTCTCCACAGAGTTTAGACCAATTGACTTTGCCACCAGCAGTGCAAGAGGGTTCCGTTGACCCCACACCCTCTCCAGCATTTGCTGCTGTTCCCTTTTCTGATGTATGACATTCTCACAGGAGTGAAGTGGTATCTCATTGTTATATTTAGTTGCATTTCTCTGACAATCAAAGATTTGGAGCATTTTTTCATGTGTTTCTTGTCCTTTTGGGTCTATTCTGTGGTGAATGGGGTTATTTGTTTTCTTGTTATTGAGTTGGGCAAGCTCTTTATATATTCTGGTTATTAGCCTCTTGTCTGATGTATGGCATGTAAAGATTTTCTCCCATTCTGTGAGGGGTCTCTGGGTGTAGGTAGTAGTTTCTTTTGCTGTGCAGAAGCTTTTTAATTTGATGTAATCCCATAGGTTTATGCTTGCCTTAGTCTTCTTTGTAATTGTATTCATTTCCTTGAAGATGTCTTTAAAATTTATGTGGAAAAGAGTTCTGCCAATATTTTCCTCTAAGTATCTGAGTATCTGGTCTGACATTAAAGTGCTTGACCCACTTGGAATTTACTTTTGTATTTGGTGAATATAGCGTTTCAGTTTCATTCTTCTGCATGTTTCAACCCATGTTTTCCAACACCATTTGTTGAAGAGACTCTGCTTTCCCCCATTTAATAGTCTAGGCACCTTTGTCAAAGATTAGATGTCCATAGGTGTGGGGGCTTACTTCTGGACTCTCAATTCTATTCCAGTGGTCAGTGTGTCTATTCATGTTCCAGTGGCAAGCAGTTTTGATGACAGTGGCCCTATAATACAATTTGAGATCTGGGAGTGTGATGCCTCCAGTTCTGTTGTTTCTTCTCAAGATTGTTTTGGCAATTCTAGGTTTTTTCTGGTTCTAGATAAACATTTGCAGTATTTGTTCTATTCTCCTAAAAATGTGTTTGGGATCTTGATGGGGATAGCATTAAATTTGTATGTGGCTCTGGAGAGTATATTCATTTTGATGATGTTAATTCTGCCAACCCATGAATATGGAATATCTTTCCACTTCTTTGTGTCTTTTTCAATTTCCTTGAGTAGTGACTCATAATTTTCAGTATACAAGTCTTTCACTTCTTTGGTTAGGTTTATTCCTAGATATTTTATTGTTTTTGTTGCTATAATAAAAGGAATTGATTTCTGGATTTCAGTTTCTTCTAACTTAGTTTTTGCATAGAGGAATGCCACTGACTTTTGAATGTTAATTTTGTAGCCTGACACCTTACTGTATTGCCTGATGATTTCCAAAAGCTTCTTGCTGGATTCCTTAGGTTTTTCTATGTATACTATCATGTCATCTGCAAATAGGGAAAGTTTGACTTCTTCTCTTCCAATCTGTATGCCTTTAATTCCTTGCTCCTGTCTGATTGCTATGGCAAGAACTTCCAACACTATGTTGAATAGTAATGGTGATAGTACCTGTCTAGTACCTGATCTGAGTGGAAATGCTTCCAGTTTTTCACCATTGAGTATGATGTTGGCTGTAGGTTTGCTATATGTAGATTCCACTATCTTCAAGAATTTTCCATCTATTCCCATTTTTTGTAGTGTTTTGATCATAAAGGGATGTTGTATTTTGTTAATGGCTTTCTTTGCATCAATTGATATGACCATGTGGTTTTTGGTCTTGCTTTTGTTGATGTGGTGGATCATGTTGATTGATTTACGTATATTAAACCAACTTTGCATTACTGGGATAAACCCCACTTGGTCATGATGAACAGTCTTTTTAATAAACTGCTGTGTCCAGTTGGCTAGAATTTTGTTCAATATTTTAGCATCTGTGTTCATCAGAGATAATAGTCTGTAGTTTTCTTTTTGGTTTTGTCCCAGTTTGCTTTTGGTATCAAAGTGATGTTGGCTTCATAGAAGCTGGCAGGGAGTATTCCAGTGTCTTCAGTCTTCTGGAAGACTTTTATTTTTTTTAATTTCTTATTTATTTAATTTTTTATTTAAGAAAGGATAAATTAACAAATCCATAGGGTAGGAGGGGTACAACTCCACATAATTCCCACCACCCAATCTCCATATCCCACCCCCTCCCCTGATAGCTTTCCCATTCTCTATCCCTCTGGGAGCATGGACCCAGGGTTGTTGTGGGTTGCAGAAGGTGGAAGGTGTGGCTTCTGTAATTGCTTCCCCGCTGAACATGGACGTTGACTGATCAGTCCATACTCCCAGTCTGCCTCTCTCTTTCCCTAGGAGGGTGGGTCTCTGGGGAAGCGGAGCTCCAGGGCATATTGGTGGGGTCTTCAGTCCAGGGAAGCCTGGCTGGCATCCTGATGGCATCTGCAACCTGGTGACTGAAAAGAGAGTTAACATACAAAGCCAAACAGATTGTGGAGTGTTGTTAAAATTTTCGGAGGCTCTAGCTGGGCGGGCTAGGTTCACGGGCGGGTAACAGAGACGCAGAGACAACGGCTGGGCAGGGAAGCTGTATTTCTTTATTCAGGAACAACGATTCATAAACTAAGACAAACTAATCACCAAACAGAACTCTGCTGTCTCTTTGCGGCGGCGCAAGCACTCTCACTCTGGAACTCAGGAACCCTGGAACTTTCTTTTACTCTTGAACTCTGAAACTCTTCAACTGTAGAACTCTCTCTTACTCTGTAACTCTGAAACTATGGAACTCAGGAACCCTAGAACTCTGGCGGGGTTCCTAGGGGCGGGGCCAAGCGGGCCCGCGAAAACTAACTGGACTGATCTAATTCTCTTGGTGGGGGAGGGCTAGAACAAACCAATGTAAAGCATACGACAGTTGAGCAATCATGGACCCAAAGGTTGGAATATTGGAGAGGAAGTGTTAGGGAGGTACTCACTGCAAACTCTAGTGTACTACTGCTTTCAGGCATATATTTTGCAGGAGTTTATGGAGACATGTAAACATATGCTCTCTCTCACAGAAACTGGTGTATATCTAGGTTTTGGGACTTTGTTAGAAAGTGATCCACCTGGGATGGAATTAGAGAATACTATGAAAGGAAAGGTCTCACCCGAGTAATGAAGCTGAAGGGTTGTCATTCCACACGTGAAGTCTCAGGACACAGTCTGAGCTGAAGCATGTTGAGGTGGCAATCATTGTGTTGATTAGGTTGTGATCGGCAGGTGCAATATTACTTGATATGGATTGGGAGAGGCATATAGGAAAGTGGGCCCTATCCCAAGGTTCCAAGACTGGGGGAAATATAGGCTCTCTAGTGGAGATATGAGGTTCCTGCTGTTTTAGGGTTCAAAAAGACAGCGGATAGTTAATGTTATCATCACATTATTTGTTAATTGGGTTAACTTTGAAAAGTCCTTTTGTTAGGGTTTGCTGTACAGTACTCAGTATCTTGTATATAGCTGTGCTGTTGGTTTTTTCTGATCTACTTGGTCTAGGCTTTTGAGAGAGTCCGCATATCAAATACACAGCCTATATATTAAAAAGACTCAGTTTGTGTTTTAAAAACTTCGAGACATACAATTAATTTTCCCCCTCTCATATTAATTAACTAGTGATTTATATGACTACACTTTACTAGGAGTGTACATAAACACCATTTCCACCACCAAAAGACTGTGTCCCATCCCTCCCATCCACTCCCACCCCCCACTGGCCCAGGAAGCTGCATGTCTACCCCTCACTACAGGGTTTTTACTTTGGTGCCCTACTTACAATTTAGTCAGGTCCTGCTTTTAGTTTCCCTTTCAGATCTTCTTAGTCAACTTCTGTTGATGAGTGGGATCATTCCATACTCATCTTTATCTTTCTGACTTAGTTCACTTAACATAATTCCTTCTAGCTCTGTCCAAGATGGGTCAGAGAAGGTGGGTTCATTTCATTGTTCTTGACAGTTGTATAGTATTCCATTGTACATATATACCACAGCTTTCTCAGCCACTCATCTGTTGTTGGGCACCTGGGTTGCTTCCAGGTTTTAGCTATTATGAATTGTGCTGCTATGAACATAGGAGTACACACCTCTTTTTGGTTGGGTGTTATGGAGTCCTTGGGGTATAATCCCAGGAGAGGAATTACTGGATCATATGGAAGATCTGTGTCTAGCCTTGTGAGAGTTTCTGGAAGACTTTTAAAAGTAAAGGAATTAACTCTTCCTTGAAGATTTTGTAGAATTCATTTGTAAAACCATCTGGTCCAGGACTTTTATTTTTGGGAAGGTTCTTGATAACTGTTTCAATTTCATTAGCTGTGATGGGCCTGTTCATGTTATCTTGTTCCTCTTAACTTAATTTTGGAAGTGGGTAGCTATCTAGGAAATCGTCCATTTCTTCCAGGTTCTCTAGCTTGGTGGCCTATAGTTGTTCATAGAAACCTGGCATTATATGTTGAATTTCTGCAGTGTCTGTTGTGTTATCTCCTTTATCAGTTATTATATGATTTATTTGGGTTGTCTTTTTTTTTTTTTGTGAGTCTGGCTGAAGGTTTGTCGATTTTGTTCACTCTTTCAAAGAACCAATATTTTCGTTGATTTTTTTGTATGGTTTTCTTATTTTCAATGTTATTTATTTCTGTCCTAACTTCAATGATTTCTGTCCTCTGGTTGCTTTAAGGTTCCTTGTTCTTCTTCTAGGTTTAAGATGTGCAATCAGGGTGTTTATTTGTGCTTTTTCTTGTTTCCTAATGTGTGCTTGTATGGCTATGAACTTCTTTCTCACTACTGCCGTTATTGTGTCCCAAATGTTTTGATAGCTTGTGTTTTCTTTTTCTTTTTTTTTTTGATATTTATTTATTTATTCCCTTTTTGTTGCCCTTGTTGTTTTTTATTGTTGTAGTTATTATTGTTGTCGTCGTTGTAGGATAGAACAGAGAGAAATGGAGAGAGGAGGGGGAAGACAGAGGGGGAGAGAAAGATAGACACCTGCAGACCTGCTTCACCACCTGTGAAGCAACTCCCCTGCAGGTGGGGAGCTGGGGCTCGAACGGGGATCTTTATGCCAGTCCTTGCGCTTTGCGCCATGTGCGCTTAACCCACTGCGCTACAGCCCAACTCTCTGTGTTTTCATTTTCATTGAACTCTTGAAACATTCTGATTTCTTCCTTGATTTCCTCTTTGACCCAGTAGTAGTTAAGGAGTGTACTGTTGAGCTTCCACATTTTGGGACTCTGACTAATCTTTTGTTGATTTTGAAGTATTAGTTTCATTCCACTGTGGTCTGAGAAGATGCTTGGGATGATTTCAATGCTCTTGAATTTGCTGATGCTGTCTTTGTGGCCTATCATATGAGCTATCCTTGAGAATGACCCATGTGCACTTGAGTAAAATGTGTATTCCCGTTTCTTGGGATGAATGACTCTGAAAATGTCCAATAGTTCAAATCTCCTCATTTAGCTCCCTTATGTTGTTATTTATTTTCTGCCTCGATGATCTGTCAATTTGAGAGAGTGGGGTGCTGAAGTCCCCTCCTAGGACTGTGTTGCTGTTAATATATTGCTGTAGCTCTTTCAGTAGACGTTTGATGTATTTAGATGGCTTCTCATTGGGTGCATAGATGTTAATAATTGTTAAGTCCTTTTGATTGACTGATACTCTGAGCATTAAGTCCATCCCTATCTTTTTAAATTTTATTTATATTAAAGTCTATCATGTCAGATATGAGAATAGTTGTTCCTGCTCTTTTTTATAGGCCATTGGCTTTTATAATAGTTTTCCATCCTTTCACTTTGAGTCTGTGTTTGTCTTGTTGAGTTAGGTGGGTTTCCTGTAGACAGCATATTGTTGGGTGTGTCTTCTGATCCATCTTCCTACTCTGTGCCTTTTAATAGGTGAATTCAGGCCATTGACATTTATTGATATCAAAGATTGAAGATATTTTAACGCCATTCTTGTAGAGTTTTAGATTGTTCTGACATATGGCATATTTATGGTGGTCTGACTGTTTATAGGAGACCTTTCAAAAGTTCTTTCAGGGCTGCCTTGGTGATAGTTGATTTCTTCAACTGTTGCTTGTCTGTGAAGGTTTTGATGCCTCCATCTAGTCTGAATGACAGTCTAGCAGGATACAGTAGTCTTGGTTGAAAGTCATTCTCATTGAGCACTTGATAGATATCTTGCCATTCTCTTCTGGCCTGTAGTGTTTGTGTGGAGAAGTCTGCTGCTAATCTTATGGGTTTTCCTCTGTAGTAGGTGACTATTTGTTATTCTCTTGCAGCCTTCAGGATCCTTTCTTTATCCTTATTCCTTTCCATTCTCAATATGATGTGTCTTTAAGTCTCGCTTAATTCTGTTTGGGACCCTCTGGGCTTCTTGAACCTCTATGTATTTGATGTTGTCTAGACTGAAGAAGTTCTCCCCTATGAAGTCCTTAAGAATGCTTTCTTCCCCTCACTCTCTTTCTTCCTCTGGTAAGCCAATAATGCGTATATTATTTCTTTTGAAGTCATTCTATAGGTCTCTGTTGTTGTTTTCAGAATCCCTTAATCTCTTTTTGAGATCGCTTACTTCTTTTTTAGTTGTCTCTAATTTGTCCTCAATCATGCTAATTCTGTCTTCAGCCTCATTTAATCTATTCTCTCTCCCCTCTACTGTTTTCTGGAGTTCATTTATTTTGTTACCCTGTTCTGATACTGTTTTAGTTTGTTCACCTAGTTGTGCTCTTTGCTCAGCTATTTCAGCTTTCAGCTAACAACCTTGAGATAATTAGTCTTTTCTTCCAGGGTCTCATTTGTTTCTACATTTCTGATGACAATTCTTTCTTTACTCACTCCTGTGATTATTTCCTTAACTAATGTTTCAATGTTGACCTCATTATTTTGTGCCTCAACCTTTGGGGGGGCTTTTAGCTGGATTCTTTTCATGGTTCATTTCTCCAATATTTCTCCTTGTTGGTTTAATCATTTTATATAGTATGTTATGAGGTCCCTCTCTCTGTACTTTTCAAATTACTGATCACTCTTGCCTGGATTGACTTGTGTCTAAGTAAGGTAATTAAAGGGTTCACAGCTGTGGAAATCGATAGTTGTTTCAATAGCATTTTAATCCCTGAGTTGGAGCTCAGTGCCTTACAAGCCTCTTTTATTCTTTTTCTTCCCTGTAAGCTATGGGAGCCTGAGGATTTTACAACTATAAGTAGGTTTCTTAGCTTAATCACTGACTCCTGACCAAAGGATAAAGCAGAGTGGTGCAGAAATAATCCAGTAGTTATGCAAAGAGACTTTCACAGCCCCAATGCTAAGCCACCGAGGTATAGATCTTCTCCTGAGTTTCCTTGTTGGTTCTCTGTCCCCTGGTGTCAGCACAGGGCCTCCCTGCCGCTGCACCAGTTTCTGAGGGCAGTAGCAATGGAGACTCACAGTTGCATTTGTTGAGTCTCAGGGGAGTCCTTTCCTCCCTTCAGCAGTCTTTTTGTTGGTGAAACAGACTGGAGGTGGTGTCTCAACTGGTAAATTGCTGGACTGTTACCAGCCACTTAATCTCTCCCTAGGCTCCTCTCTGCCCACTAGCCACATGTGTTTGCACTCACTGGTGATTTGGTGGGTTCCTGAAGTTGTTCCATTCCTGTCTTGTATTGTCCCAGGTGGTCTTCTTTGGCATTCCTAGTTGACCTGGGAGAGAAGAGGAAAGAAACACAGGTGCTGCTGCTCCATAGCCCCACCTATGGAAGTTCCTGCTAATAAATATTTTCATCAAAGAATGTGAAAAGGTTCCACCAGGGAACATCATGTGTGATGATTAGAAGAGGAAGGATTTTAATAACATGAATATGTGTATTTATGAATACCTCTCAACTGTATTGTTTCAATACTCTGTAAGATAACAGGCATGATTTATCTACAAAATGCAATTTGGTATCACGTTTTGTCAACCTTGTAAATTCCTTGAACAAAGTTTTATCAATCTAGTAAAATGAATAAAGCACATGCTTAGGAAAATTGCACAGTTGGTTTACTGCATCAGACTGTAGATTAAATAGTTCCTTTATTACACATTTTATTGCTAATATAAAATAATATAAAGATAAAAATAGAAGCACTCATAAATTTCTTGCCAACTGATATGCTAGAATTTTTTTTTTTGGACATATCATAATGGGACAATTAGAAGATTACTTCAATTATCATTACACTTTCAGGAAACAGGAATAGCATTTACTTATCATAGGTAAGATAAAGGCAAAAGAAAAACTACATTCAACTACTCAGTTGCAGAGCTAAATTGAAGAATAATCAGTAATATGTATTCAACTAGAGTTGAATACTGTTTTTTGTGACAGGTAAATAATTTGTTTTGATTTTATCTGAAAAGGCCTAAATTTTGAAGCCAAATTCAAAGTCTTTATTTCTCTAACACAGGTGAAGTCAGAGTCTTGTGAGAAACCTTTATTTAGATTGACAAAGAAGATAATACCAATTTAAAAGGATTTCCTCAGTCATATTATTTTCAAATTAACGTTGTAATACCTAAAATAGTCAGTTGAAGTAGATATACAAATAAAGCCATAAGGAGATAACCACTTCAAACCCAGTAGACTAGCTGACAGAAAACAGGTGTTGGCAAAGGTGTGAAGAAACTGAAATCATCTATTTTGCTCCTGGGAATGTAAAATTAAGCAGCCTGGTTGGAAGACAGCTTGGCCCTTATGACCTGGCAACTCCTCTTCTAGTTATCTACTCAAGAGAAATGAAGGGCTAAGGATATGGCATAATGGTTATGTAAAAACCCCAATGATTTGAGGTCCCAGGTTCAATTCTGAGCACCATCATATGCCAGAGTAGTGCTCTGGTCTCGGTCTCCAACCCCCATCCCCACCCCCGCATCCTTTTCTCAGTATCTGTCATTAAAAATGAATGAATAAAAGGGAGACAGAAACATTGTTCGTACAAAAGATCTGTACATGTGTATACTTGTATTACTCATAATAGTTAAAAAGTGGAAGCAGTCCTTCAATTGTTGATAGATAAACAAAAGTAGTACTTCTACAATGGAACATGATTCAACAAGAAAAGGGAATGAAATGTACCGCCATCCAGCTCCTTGAAAAGGGAATGAGGACCGGTAAGCTTTCAAAGTTGTCTGTGTGGGCACCAAACTTCAGAGGTTCCAGGTTCTATTCCTAGTACCACTATAAACCAGATCTGAGCAGTGCTTTTGGTCTCTCTCACCACACTACTTCATTTTCCACTAGGGTTTTTACTAACTTTCCTGCCTACATGGTTCCACTAGTCCTTGCTAACACCACAGCACACCCTCCCCACACCCTGGTGAGGTAGCTGGTGAGGTGTGGGGTCAGGGAGAAAAACAGAAACACCATAGCCTTTCTTTATTTCTCACGAAGCTTCCCTTTTGTGTAGTGCTCTCATTTGATGGCCTAGGTCCCTTACTCTTGGTAAATTGTGTTCTCTACTAGATGAACTATTTCCTGAATCTCCATAGTAATAATTTTTTAATGGAAATTTTCTTACCTATTTAAGGCCCCTTATTTAAAAATGATTTGAGGGATTCTGTCTATTTTAATCTCAAACTCATACCATTTCTCATGCTAGTAGAGAAATGGAACTGACTAAAACACCCTTTAATTTATTAACACCTAGCTGCAAGTAAAAATTAAAGATGTTGGCATAAAAAAGAAATGGAATTAAATATTCTCATAAGCAGCATGGATGAAATTCAGAAGTATGTTAATTAAAGTAATAAAGGGCTGGAGGGATGACTCAGCAACAGAATGCTACACCTACTCCTAGCCATATATTTGTAAGATTTCTTTAAATAAGATAACATATAAGCAGCCCAGCAGCACTCTTGGTAGTAAAATGAAGGCAAAAAATTTTATATTTTGTCTTTCACTCTATTTCCTATTTTAGAAGTTAGATGAACCCTTATTATTTAAATTAACCTATTAATTTTTAGTAACAATTAAAAAACTTAAAAGACTTTAAAATATTTCTGTGTATTATTGGGTAGAGACAGAGAAATTGAAAAGGGAGGAAAGATAGAGAGGAAAAGGTCTAGATAGATAAAAGGAGATAGACACCTGCAGCCCTACTTCACCACTTATGAAGCTTTTCCTTACAGGTGGGGTACAGGGGTTTGAACCTGGGTCCTTGTACACTGTAATGTGTGCGCTTAATAAAGTAGACCACTGCCTGCCCTCCTAAATTTTTTAAAGTTAACAGTTTAATTTTTGTAATATGTTGTAATTGTTGAAATAGTATTTATTTAAAAGTTCAAATAATGATTAGTCAAGTAATGTTCAGTTTTACAGATTTGACTTTAAAAACTTTAATACTTAGGAATTAATGTTACAGGTTTGTTAAGTGTGACTTTGCTATTTGCTCTGGATTTAGCTAATTTTGAATCTCTGATAAAGTTAGATGCTTGAATTTTCTTTTTTATTATTATTTTAAGAAATTGGATATAGACAGAGATTTAGAGGGAGAAGGAAGTGAGAGGGAGAGAACCCCTATACCACTGCTCCAGTACTTCCCTGCAAGTAGGGACCAGGGCTTTGAACTTGGGTCCTTGAGCTTGGTAACAGGTGCACTCAACATAATGTACCACTGCCTGGCCCCTGCTGTATTTGTATTTTCATATGGGGGTGTGTGTGTGTGTGTGTGTGTGTGTGTGTGTGTGTGTGTGTGTGTCTGGCCCTTATGCATGTTTGAATTCACTAGGGGTTGTGGTGTTTGTGTGTAGGTAGTCTGGCCCTTATGCATGTTTGAATTCATTGCTCCAAGCTGCATTTTCATTCAGATAGAGACAAAAAGAGAAAAAGACACTACAGTGTACTAGAGCTGCCTTTGACATCTCAACAACTCCCTATGGTGTTTGGACTAGAACCAAGCCCATGGAAAAGTAGGCTCTCTACTGAGTGACTAGCTATCCTTTTGGACCTGAATTTTCGTGATTAATAATTGTATCTAATGATCTTTTTATGCTCACAGCAGGATTTTCAAAATTCATACTGCAAGACAGGCTAAGCAGAAAACTAGAAGCTAAATTATCTTTGCCACAACAACTTCTTGGGAGAGGTGATTAACTGCATAGTACCTTGATTAATAAATCCACTGAGAGCACACTAACAAGTACCAGCAAGTTGGAAAATAAACAGTCTTGTAAATTATGTAGAGAGGTATTGGTTTGCACTAACAGTGATGTTCTCATTAAAGTTGGTCCAGGAAAAAGCATCACTGTATTTTGCTTCTACCTTTCACTACACATGTAAAATGCACCAATAGCTGATAGCTAAAACGTAGCAAGGAGAGCCAAACCAAGTACATACTGGGCCACTCAGAAGAATTTCTAGAAATTTCTCGATAGGACTCTGTTGGTACTGTTAATTTATTCCTGTCAGCCATCTGGATCTCTCTCTTTTTTTTTTTTTTTTTCCTGTTTTCTTGAGAATCCAATTGACTCATCTTGGGTCAACTGTGTAGATTTGGATCATCAAAGGGGAGGGACATGTGGAAGATCAAATCACACAGACGTGGTCCTAGAGAATCCCCGCTCCCCAAGAATATAGATGTGTCCAGCCCTTTATGTTTAATGATTTACCATCTTTATTTTTGTATGAATAAGAGAATGGTTCTGACTCAATTAAATACTTGTGTTTTTCTGGACCACAGCACCATTTATTTCTGGCTGTTGGTGCTAGGATCAAACCTGTGGTCTCTTTTATTCAAGTTCTGTGTAGTACTGCTGTGCCATCTCCTCAGCCTTGAGTAATTTTTTTTTTTTTTTAAATAAAGACAGAAGGAAGAGAGATGGGGGTGGGGAAGAACACAGCACTGAAGCTTCCTTCAGCTCACTTTGGGCTGGGCATGAAACCTGGTTTCATGCCCAGGTCTTATGGTTTCATGGCAGAGCAGTGCAGTGCATCCTAGTGTACTATTTTGCCAACCCTGCAATTTTTTTTTTAACTTTTTAAACATTTAGTTTCTGGTTAAAAATGGGGGGGCTTGGTGGAAGGGAGTGGTGGCTCTTAAAGGACTCCTGAAATTTAACTATTAAGTATCTCTGAGTCTGAATCTTTTTAGTCTCTTTGAGGACTGAAGGGAATCAGAGGAGAGAAGTCAGATGCAACAAACCATGTTTGGTTGTTTGTTTTTCTCATATAGCCAGGCTCTGCTGGTTGCTAGAGGCCAAAAGAGCTAATGATGGCTTTCTCTCTTTGGCTTCTTCCTGAACTTGGAGTTCTCCCAGTTCCACCACTGAATTATTTGCCAGGCTCCCTCCCTTCGCATTCCCTCCTTTTCCTGTGTGAACCAATTTTAATTCCTTCCATCACCACCTAATGCAACTTATTACCTTTCTGCCATGATACTCTCACGTGGGATATTGCTATTTACTCAGGCAATTTATATATTTTAACATTATTGCTCTAAACTCATTTTTTTCTCAGATGTCTTAGGCTATGTCAGGCACCTATTGATGTAACTATCTACCCTTTTGTAGCACTACAATTTCTGATACTTTCATTATAAAAATATGACTGTTAGCTAATAATTTCTATTACATATCTCATAGGAAAAGCCTTATATCTTTTCACAATGAGACTTAGTTTAATTGATTTTGAGTAGTCAATTCCTCCCCCTTTCTTTCCCCCTTCATTTCTTCCTTCTTCCCTCCATTCCTCCCTCCCTTCCTTCCTTTTTTCTTCACCAGAGTTATCGCTGAATCAGCCACTCCAGGAAACCATTCTATTTTTATTTATAAAAAGGAAACGCTGACAAAACCATAGGATAAGGAGGGGTACAACTCCACACAATTCCCACCACCAGAACTCTGTATTTCATTTCCTCCCCTGATAGCTTTCCTATTCTTTATCTCTCTGGGGATTTGGACCCAGGGTCATTATGGGGTTGCAGAAGGTGGAAAGTCTGGCTTCTATAATTGCTTCCCTGCTGAACATGGGCATTGACAGGTCGATCTATACTCCCAGCCTGCCTCTCTCTTTCCCTAGTGGGGCAGGGTTCTGGGGAAGCAGGACTCCAGGACACATTCCAGGTTATCTGCTCAGGGAAGTCCAATTGGCATCATGCTAGCATCTGGAACCTGGGGGCTGAAAGGAAAGTTAACATATAGAGAAACAAATTGTTGACTAATCATGAACCTAAAGGATGGAATAGTACAGATGATGATTTGGGGGTCTCTGTTTGAACTTGAGTCACACATAGCAAAATAGCACGTATCCCTGTTTCTTCTTATTTTTTTAGCTTGAAGTCTGTTTTTTTGTGTTATAATTATGCTTGTCCCTGCCTTCTTTAGTCTACCGCTTACCTGTATGATTGTTTTTCAACCTTTCACTTACAGCTTATGTTTGTCATGGGCAGTTATGTGGGTCTCCTGTAGAGAGCAGAAGATTGGTCTTTGGTTTTTGGTTTATTACTCCACTCTGTGACCATGTTGCAACTGGTCTGGCTTTCCCTGGGTGTTCTGTCTCTTTCCCTTGCTGTGGAAACTGCTCCCATTTCAAGATCGTTCTGTATAGATTAACTCACACTTTTGTATGTTTTTGTTGTGCTCACAAAATTTGTAAATAAAACTTCTGTTTATTTGGCCACCTTGTTTGGTCTTTCAGTAACTTGTGTTCTTGTATATCCACCTCACAGATACTGCTTAGTTTCAGACCATTGCTCACTACTATGTTGTGCAGTAGCGCTCCCCTCATGTGTTTCGTTTATGTAGTACAGTTGTGTTCACTTTATTCTCTGTTTCTCTGAGTGTTTTTTCTTTTGAATTTATAACCTCCTGTAGGCAGTTTCTAACACAGTAACCTTGCTTATAGAATACCTGTCTGTCTTTTTTTCCCCCCTTCTATTTATTATAATATTAATTGGCTCTCCTTAGACAGTAGGAATGTGGTCATGATTCATGATTTGACTTTATGTATGTGGTTTCAATACTTTATTCTTACAGTCAGTGTGGTTTTGGGTGGTGCATAATGAATATATGGGGAGATTTTAAGTGACTTTAGTTTTTATTACTTAGGATGACTAGAATTGGTTTCTAATTAGCTAGATTTTGGTATCTGTAGATGAGTATGTATTTGTACACTATTTTGATATGTTGTGTTGATCCAAATGTCAGAGACTATCCAGATATGTATTTTTCTTTTTTGCCTCCAGGGTTATTGCTGGGGCTCGGTGCCTGCATCATGAATCCCTGCTCCTGGAGGCTATTTTTTTCCCTTTTGTTGCCCTTGTTTTTTTTATCATTGTTGTGGTTATTATTATTATTGTGGTTATTGTTGTTGTGATTGATGTTATTGTTATTGACAGGACAGAGAGAAATGGAGAGAGGAGGGGAAGACAGAGAGGGAGACAGAAGAATAGATACCTGCAGACCTGCTTCACAGCTTGTGAAGCGACCTCCTGGAAGTGGAAAGCCAGGGGCTTGAACCGGGATCCTTATGCTGGTCCTTGAGCTTCACATCATGTGCACTTAACCCGCTGCACTACCTCCCAACCCTCCAAATATGTATTTTTCAATTGGTAGAATTCTTAAAGTCTACTTTCTTCTTGAAATGTTACTTTCTTCCCTTCAAATAGTTTTACTTTTAATAATAATTTTATTTCCTTTCTCAGACAACTTTATTATCATTGCTTTTTTTGCACCAACTCTTTTGGCTAGGATATAATCTTGCTAATAATAGATAGCAAAGCAAATAGTGACAGTTTAAAGAAAGAAGTTGCAAAGAAATCTCTGGATATAAGTAACATATTTATTCCTCAACTTAGAGTTATTTCCTCAAGTAAAATATCATAACTTAAGACTGCTTTATTCATCATGGGTACTCTTTCTCCCCAAATAACATAATTATATTATTTTAATTATTATTATTATTATTATTTTTCACAGCAGAACAGTACTCAGGTTTGGCTTATGATGGTGCTGGGTCTTGATTCTGGGACCTTGGGCCCTCAGACATGAAAATCTTTTGTATAACCACTATGCTATCTTCTCAGCCTAGGGAGATTTGTTTGTTTATTTTCTTTGGTTTTCACTGGGGTTTACTACTCCAGGTTGACTTTTATTCTTATTATTTAATTTTTTTTTCAAGTAAAGACCAAGACACGACAACATTGATGCTTCTAAAGTAAAGAAACAGAGGAGAGACTCTGCTGCACTGAACTGTCTGTAGAGCTTCCCCTTTGTATTGTGCTCCCATCAGTGGCAGGGCTTGAATCTCTGGCTTCAAACATGGTGAAGTGTGCACACTATTATATGACTACCCCCTGACATTCTGTATCTTCCAGAGAGAGAAGAGACATCACAGTACTGTTCTACCATCCATGGAGCTCCTAAGGGGACAAATTCTTCTTCTTCTTCTAGCGTTTGCCCTTCTTCCGTAGCCAGTCAACAGCGTCAGGTTGAGCCTGATGTAAAGTTTCGACACCTCCTTTGAATCTGGAGAGGTGGCAGTCGTTGACTATGTGGGTCATAGTCTGTCTGGAGCCGCAGGGGCAGTTCGGGTCGTCTCTGGCTCCCCAGCGGTGGAACATAGCGGCACCGCCAATAGCGATTGAGAAGGGCCCAATCATAACGTGCTAGGTCAAAGCCGGGTTGACGCTTGCAGGGGGGGACAAATTATAAGATTTCATTGTTTGACTTCATATATGCTTTTAAAATTTTTTTTATTATCTTTATTGACTTATTGGATAGAGACAGCCAGAAATCAAGAGGGAAAGGGGGGACAGAGAGGAAGATAGAGAGATACCTGCAGCACTGCTTCACCACTCGTGAAGCTTTCCCCCTGCAGGTGGGGACTGGGGACTCAAAATTGGGTCCTTGCGCATTGTAACGTGCGCTCAACCAGGTGTGCCACCACCCGGCCCCTGTATGTGCTTTTTATAGTTCTGAGTAAAGATTGATTCAGAAGAATTAATCACATCCTCATATTATACTTTTCTGTCTGACATCATCATTACTCACAGATTATATTATATAATTAAATGATTCAGCTTCCTAATTTGATCCTTCATAAAGTCATCTGAGTATCTCATATTTATAGCAGTGTGTGTATATAATGATAAACCAGAAATACATAGTATTATAATAAGATTAAAATAAGAAGTTTGGAGGGGAAAACAAAATTGGATAGAATATAAATGGAGAAGTAACGGGCATTAATATATTAAAGAGAGGTTTAAAATAGGACTTTTTTTTTTATAGGATCAATGATAAGGACCCAGAGATACTCCTATACATTTAATAGACAAGTTTCTTTCAAACAGAATAGTTATGAGCAAAACACACAGTGAAATCAGGCTGAGAGGGCTCTTAACTGGTAGAGTACACATCCTTCTTTGAGTCCTAACACCACATGGGAGTACCATGTGTCTGTCTCTCTCTTTGATCTCACTCTCTAAAAAGGATTAAATGACTAGAAAATTGGGTCTGGGAAGCCATTCTTATTCTGCATGATTGAGTCCCTAGGTTCTTTACCGACTAGCACATTAAAAAAAAAAAAAAAGTGAAGTCATGTTTGATAGGTAAAACAATGAGAACTTTACTTCAGAATTATTATTATTTATTAGTCAATAGAGTTACAAGACTGAGCTTTTGGCCAAGATTCCTCTTCCTGGCATCAGCAATACATGGAATAACACACGGAAAAAATACACATAGAGAAACTGACTTCCCACAGCAAGAGACAGAAATTAGGGTAGGATCGGGGGAGAGGAGCACACTTCCCCTTAAGAAGATAAAAGCTAGGAGCCGGGCGGTAGAGCAGTGGGTTATATGCAGGTGGTGCGAAGCACAAGGACCAGTGTAAGGATCTCTGTTTGAGTCCCCAGCTCCCCACCTGTAGGTGTCTGTCTTTCTCTCCGCCTTTGTCTTCCCCATCTCTCTCCATTTCTCTCTGTCCTATCCAACAATGAGAACATCAATAACAACAGTAATAACTACGACAATAATTAAAACAGCAAGGCAACAAGAGAGAAAATAAATATATTTAAAATAAAAAAAATAAAAGAAGATAAAAGCTCTGCTATGCCGCACCACATCATATGAGGAAGAGATTTTAAGGTATGGGATTCTGGTCTAGTAAGTGGGGGCAAGCTTTGTCAAAATCCTTGCACCCCTGTCCTATCCTTGTTGCAACCATACACTATGGGAATTTAAGAACTGTAGGAATAGAAAGGGGGAGCTGGGATGCCAGTTCAGTAGCAGAAGTTTACCAGAGATTAAAGTTCAGGAGGACACAGCACTTTGGAAACCACTATCTACAGTAGTCAACCTTGGGGATGGATTCAGAAAGGAACTGCTCCTTAATCTGCTGGATACTGCTCCCCAGCTACAAAAACTGCACAGAAATTGAGAAAAACAAATCAATAAAAGGGGAAATGAGAAGTTGGGCCCCAGCTCTCCAGATAGTGCAGCTTGCCAGAGGCTTCATGCTGCAATTTAGTTTCCATAGCAATAGATCTGGAAGTGGATTCCTAGATCTCAGATCATAGATTCTATCTATTCCTGTTGTCCTCACAGTATGTGAAACATTGTCTCAACTCAGACCAAGGCCCCACCACAGTAACCAGTGACTGTTGAGCACCTGTAACTCTGAGCTTCAGGTTTTCCCCTTAGGTTTAAGCATAGGCCCAGATTCTCACATAGCATCAAATAGAAAGAGAAGACAGAAGTAATTACCTGTGCTGTTAGACTAGGCATCAACTAGAAGAAAAATCCACAGTCAGCAGAGCTATATATTTCCTAAAGATGACAAACAAACAAACAAAAAAACCTGTGGTCCTAAGGATGTTCACTATGATGAGAAGTTCAGTGGGAGAAAACTTCAGGGAAGTCAGAGAAAATATGAGAAAAGTTATAACAGAAATAATATATAAAGTAATTGAACTAATAAATCCATTAGAGGGGTTCACTATCAGAAAGACAGAAATTAAGGAATGACATGGTAAACTGGCATAGAGGGTAGATGAAACCATGAAGAAAGCCAAGGAGAAAAAGTAGTAAGAGTTAAACAAATGAAGAGAATATAAGAAAATTGTAGGACAACATCAAGAGGAACAAAATTCATATCATGGGGGTGCCAGAAGAAGAATGAGACAGAATTTTCATATAAGGAAATATTAACTGGTAGTTTTATTTATTTATTTTTTTAAATTATGATTTATTTAGTCCCTTTTGTTGGCACTTGTTTTATTGTTGTAATTATTGTTGTTATTGATGTTATTGTTGTAGTTGGACTCTGTCCATTTCCAGAGAGAAATGGAGAGAGGAGCGGAAGACAGAGGGGAGAGAGAGACAAACACCTGCAGACTTGTGTCACTGCTTGTGAAGCTACCCTCCTGCAGGTGAATCCTTAAGCGGGTCCTTGTGCTTTGCTACCTGCGCTTAACCCGCTGCGCTACCGCCTTACTCTAAACTATTCTGGTTCTATTACTTTATGTCTTGAGAAGATTTTTTTTTTACTTTTCATTTTTTTAAATTTGTTATAGTAGGTTACAAGATTGTAAAATTACAGTGTATGGTTTCACACTACACCCCCACCACGAAGGTTCTATGTACCCACCCTCCCAGATAACCACAATAGTTCTCACGGGTCTTAGAAGTTGTTTGCTTGCTTTTGTTTTTATTTGTCCCCAAGTTCATGTATTTCAGATCTCTAGATTCCACATGAGTGAAGCTATCTGCTATCTGGTAGTTGCCTTTCATCTCTACTTATTTTGCTTAGCATAACCACATTCAGTTCCACCCACTTTGTCCCAAAGGGCAATATCAAGATTATGGTTCTTGGGAATTGGGTGGTAGCACAGTGGGTTAAGTGCACATGGCACAAAGCACAAGGACCCGTGTAAGAATCCTGGTTTGAGCCCCTGGCCCCCCACCTACAGGGGAGTCGCTTCACAGGTGGTGAAGTAGGTCTGCAGGTATCTTTCCCCTTCTCTCTCCATTTCTCTCTGTCCTAACAACGATGGCATCAATAACAATAATTCTCAGGATAGCCTGAGGGTGCTTCTTCCCGAGCAAGTGCTCTCTGGGTTGGAGAGAACTCAACTGGAGCCAGCCTAGGATGCTGCGTGGGAGAGGGATCAGGAACTCGTGCCGGGCTATCGTCACAGGAGAAAGACTCTGGGACTCTCGGAGCCGGAAGGCTATCCCAAGTGTGTTCAAACAGAAGAGCAGCTGTATATATACTCGCCAAGTAGGGTGGAAACAGGATGTGACGTAAAGAGGGTGGAGTGAAAAGAGAGTGGTGGAAATCAGGGTGTGTCTAGGAGAGGGGGCGGAGCAAAAAGGGAGTATGAACCAGTGGTGATTAAACCAATGCCCTACAGGCAGGGCAGTTCTAGTGGTTATGTAAATAGACCGCAGGGCTAAGTAGGGGGAAGCTGGTGTACTGCCCAACAAGTAATAATAATTACAGCAATAAAAAACAAGGGCAACAAAAGGGAGTAAATAAATAAATAAATAAATGTTTACAAAAAATGGGGAGTCGAGCGGTAGCGCAGCAGGTTAAATGCAGGTGGCGTCAAGCACAAGGACTGTCGCAAGGATCCCAGTTCGAGCTCCAGGCTCCCCACCTACAGGGGAGTCGCTTCACAAGTGGTGAAGCAGGTCCCCAGGTGTCTTTCTATCCCCCTCTGTCTTCCCCATCTCTCTCCATTTCTCTCTGTCCTATCCAACAACAACGACGACATGAACAACAATAATAACTACAACAATAAAAAAACAAGGGCAACAAAAGGGAATAAATAAATATTTTTAAACAATTTAAAAAGTCTTTAAAAAAAAAGAAGATGGTTCCCTTTTTCAGTCTCCATTTCACTCCCCCCCCCCCCCGTGTTGGTCAAAAATATGTTTTTTTCAGGGAAAAAATTCTCATGCCACAGCTGCTCTGATGTAGTGTTTTTGCTTATTCAGTATGGAATAAAGTGAGACTTTAGGCCAGAATGGGTCTTCAGAATTTCTTCCCTGCCCCTTCTAAGATTCTGCCATCCACTTGATTTCATGACACCTCTGATGTTCTTTCTGAAGCTGAGAAACAAGCAGAAATTTTTCAAACAATTTTTTGGGGGTGCCTCACCCATATATTTGATTCTAGTGGCTCTAGTGGCAAGAACAGAATCTGCATTTTTAACAAATTTCAAGTTGATGTAATATCCTGATACCATACTTGTAGAACAAAGATAATACACTTAATTACAGAAGTCTGAGAGCTGAATTTAATCTGTACTAAATGTACAAACACTGGGTTGCTTATAATTCAGATAGAATTATACCCATTGGATGGATGCTAAACATAGTAATTTAATGTAATATTGCTTTTATTTCTATAGATTGGTGCATATGATCAACAAATATGGGAAAAATCTGTTGAACAAAGAGAAATCAAGGTAACAAGCTTACTTTACTTTATTAGTTATAAAATGTAGCTAAACCAGTTATTAACATTTTCTTTAATGTCTTAAATATATAAGGTACATATTTCAATATATATATTAAGGTATATATTTCAATAACTTATTCTATCCAGACTTCTAAATAAAGAGGTAAAGTCATTTATGATAGCATAATCTTTTGTCTTTACCTCTGATGATTTTTTTGCTTTTTTGCATCTTTCAGTTCTTTCAGAATTTAATTTCATTTTTTTAATTTAATTTTTTATTTATAAAAAGGAAACATTGACAAAACCATAGGATAAGAGGGGTACAACCCCATACAATTCCCACCACCAGCTCTCCGTATCCCATCCCCTCCCCTGATAGCTTTCCTATTCTTTAACCTTCTGGGAGTATGGACCCAAGGTCATTGTGGGATGCAGAAGGTGGAAGGTCTGGCTTCTGTAATTGCTTCCCCACTGAACATGGGCATTGACAGGTCGATCCATACTCCCAGCTTTTCTCTCTCTCTCTCTCTCTTTCCTTAGAGAGGTGGGTCTCTGGGGAAGCGGAACTCCAGAACATATTGGTGGGGTTGTCTGTCCAGGGAAGTCTGGTCATATCCTGCTAGCATCTGGAACCTGGTGGCTGAAAAGAGAGTTAACATACAAAGCCAAACAAACTGTTTAACAATCATGGACCTAAAGGCTGGAATAGTGCAAATGAAGTGTTGGGGGTCCTTCACTTTGTAGATAGCTAGTAGGCATATTTTAGTTATATTCCAAAGGGCCTGTGGCTATACTAGTTTTTTGTTTTTTTCCCTAAGCCCAGAATTTAATTTCTAATGATTATTTCTTGCCAGCTCTTTTCCCCTTTCACTTGTCACCTTATACTTCTAGTTTGCTTTTCCTCCCTTTTGACGCTGTCCTTACTGTATACAGTTTATTAAACTGGTAAGTGTTTCAGGTATTTTCCCGCCTGAGTGTTCCTATGCAAACGCTACTCTGCTTAATCAAGACCGCTTTTTGGTGCTACTAACAGAATGACTTCGACAAAAATAAGTCGCTGAAAAGGTGGTCATTAAAAAAAGAAAAGAATTTAGGAAACCAAAGCATTAATTAAAATGTTTTTGTAATAGGTGACTTTTTTCTACTCTGGTATATATAATCACTTTTCTTAAACTGATGAAATATCCTCACAGGCTAAATTGCTAGCATGAAAACTGTTTTTTAAACTAAGATTGTTTTATTTCTTAGCAGTCACTCTCTTTTAGGTAATAAGAGTTATATTTTTTATTTGCATAGATATACTAATCAGTGTGTTTTTTGCATGATCTAAGTTTAATCTGAACCGGAGCATTACTTTTAGTTACTTTACATTTCTGTTTTGTACAGAAAAGTTTGCATTAGACTGAAATTCAGTATCTTTACTTAAAAGTCTGTTAGAAAAATCTGTCAGTTGAGGAAACTTAGTCACCTATAATAAAGAGCAATATGTTTCTTTGCAATTTGTTGATTTAATATCTAAACCACCTTCATAAGAAATTAATAGTTGACACAGTTAAGGTAAGCACCTACTACATGTTAGGATTAGGTCATGGAACAAAAAAAGATGAAACAGGCTATACTTTTGTAGATTAGATACATTCAGTCACAGTTGAGATAAACTAATTTCAAGGAGATGTGTTTGTCTCTGTAGGGAATAAGGGGAAACAGCACAGGAAGATAGAAAAGACACCACAGAGGAAGTGATTAATGAACTGACTTAGATGTTTACTGGGGAGAATGAGGAAACCATTCCAGACAGAATTGAAGAGCATATGAAAATATACATTATGAATGAAGGAGGATAAATGACTCAGAAATTATCAGGAAGGTATATTGGAAGTAGGTTGTATGGAAGACACAGATTAGGAATAAAACTGAAATGGACATAAAACAGTAAATATGTTGCATGTTTTACTCAAGAACCTAGACATAATCTGGAAAATACGAGGGAAAACACTGAAGGATTCAAAAGCAAAAAAGATATATATAATATCTGATTAAACCATCTTTTAGAAAATTCACACAGATAACTCTAGATAGATGGGAAATACTAGAAAAGGAGCAGATACAGAGTTCTGTTTTAGAAATACCGTCCTGGGATATGCCACTTGGAAGAGAGTTTTGGGAATCCTCAATATGTACAGTGCATATGTATACACATATTAAATTTGTATGTACTGTACATTATGCACACTACCTAGATATTGGCATCAAAATGAATTAATTTATGTTGAATGATGAGAAGAAAAAGGTCTGTGCATGGAACATGAGAAAGGGAGAGAAACAGAAGATTCATGAGATAATAGTAGTCTCTAGAGAGTATTAGGAAAACATGGAATTGTCAAACAAAGGGCATCTAGTAGGTTAATAAGATGCCTTATTACCTATTATTCTCTGGCAGTCTTTAACTTGCTGGACAGGGGTTAGGAGGAAGTACCTTGAGAAGTTGTTTTTCCAGTTGGCATATAGGAGTTTTTTTTTTAAAATTTTATGTCAACATACAGAAATAATTTTATAGTTTTGGAAGTCATTTGCTATAAATTAATTCAGTATGTGTGTAATTTGCTTATTTCAAAGAATAATTTAAATGCTTAAATTGAGGTTAGGGTAAAGAGGGTTTATATTACTTGATAACTGACAGCGTGAATTTGGAGAAGATTGAAGTCTATATCTTATTTCTGGAATATGTCTCCCTTTAGAGGAATGCTTTTAAAAGATAATTGATAATTACGTGAAGAACTAGCTTTGTTTAAATTTCACCTTGTTAATCTGAATTTAAAGGGTCAATTTGTTAACAAGCCTAAAAGTACATTCCATTCTTGCTAATAAATAAGTCTAGTGGAAGCAAAATGCTCATAGAATAAAATAATTTGGAGTCTGAGGAGGATGGAAAAGCTCATAACTTGGTATATTAGTGTTAATATATGTTTTTGAAAGAAAAATAATGTACTTGTTGCCTAAAAAACAGTACCAATGTTCTGAGTTCATTTTACTACAGAACTGATGTTCTTATCTTTCAGAGCAGTAAACATCAATTTAAAGAAATCAAAACCAGGAAAGTGTATTTCTAGAAATATTTTTCTTTTTTTAATTAAAGAATTATTGTTGATACTGCTACGGTATAAAATCTTTTTATTTATTATTTATTTAATAATGATCAACCAGATTGTGGAATAAGAGGGAGGGGTACAATTCCCACCACCAGAGTTCCACATCCCAGCCCTTCCATTGGAAGCTTTCCTGTTCTTTATCCCTCTGAAAGTATGGACCCAGGATCATTATGGGTTGTAGAAGGTGGAAGGTCTGACTTCTGTAATTGCTTCTCCACTGGACATGGACATTGATTGACCAGTAAATCCATACTCCCAGCCAGGCATAAAAATCTTTTTTTTATATTTATTTATTTACTCCCTTCTGTTGCCCTAGTTCATCGTTGCTGTTAATATTATTTTTGTTATTGCTGTTGTTGTTGGATAGGACAGAGAGAAATGGAGAGAGGAAAGGAAGACAGAGGGGGGGAGAGAAAGCCAGACTCCTGCAGACCTGCTTCACCACCCGTGAAGTGACTCCTCTGCAGGTGGGGAGCCGGGGGCTCCTTACGAGGGTCCTTGTGCTTTGCGCCACGTGCGCTTAACCTGCTGCGCTACTGCCCGACTCCCATAAAGTCTTTTTTACTTTGCAAATTATTTTGCCTCAGAGTTTAGAAACTGTAATTGAAAACCTTTATCTTTGGATCGCCTTGTCTCAAATTTAAAAGTAAATATTGGCGCAAGGACCAGCATAAGGATCCCGGTTCGAGCCCTGGCTCCCCACCTGCAGGGGAGTTGCTTCACAGGCGGTGAAGCAGGTCTGCAGGTGTCTATCTTTCTCTTCCCTTCTCTATCTTTCCGTCCTCTCTCCATTTCTCTCTGTCCTATCCAACAGTGACGACATCAATAATAACTTCAACAACAATAAAAAACAACAAGGGCAACAAAAGGGAAAAGAAATAAATATTTTTAAAAAGTAAATATTGAATTTTCCCCACTTTTAGTACTACCAGAATTTTAAAGCTTCAACAAAATGAACTGCTAATCAGAGTCATTATGGGCCAGCAGATTAGCACACCTACTTAGTGTACCTGTTTTGTTTTGTTTTAGTGTACTATGCATTGGATACAGATTCATACCTGGCACCCATCACACTGGAGGACGCTTTGGTGTCCTTTCTCCTTGTCTCTGTTTCTATTTCTTTCTGTCTAAAAACAGTCACCTTGGAGCAGTGAAGCCACAGAGGCAACAGAAAATGTTCTAAAAAAGGAAAACGAGGCAAGGGGCAATTATTAAGATTTCAGGAAAGTGAAACTACTTCTTCATCCTTTGGTGAAGTCTGAGTACTACCATAGTTCCATGCATGGAACATGTGGATCACTAGTTCTTTCTAAACTTAAGTAGTCCTCTTCATTGACTCAAATATTACCTTTATACTGAGAGTTTCACATGCAAAACAGTGCTATTTAGATCATTGTGCTGCAGGAATTTAAATATATATTCAATAAAGAGTATATTGTTCAGGTTCTTGTTAGAAATTTTAGACGTACAGCAACACACTAAGCCTTTGACTTATGTAAAATTTGCTATAATTTTAGGTATACAGCAGTGAATTAAACCTTAGACTTGTCATGTAACATTTTCTATAATGTAATAAATTATGTACTTCTCTAAAATATATTGATACCAATAAAAGTAAAATCACATTATAAACTTCATACCGAATTAGTTTCCTACTAATGGAATTTTGTTTGAATGTGTTTATTACTGTTAGAATCGACTTTCCAATTCACAAATCTGAGTGATTTGTAACCTGTCAGCAAGTCTGTTATGATATTTAAATGGGAAATAAAGTATAGAAACAGTTAATTCTCATTATTTGCAGAACTTGTATAGTCACAGTGAAAACTGAATTAGTGATCTCTGAACTCCACTGCTGCCTAGAAACCCAGAATGAACCTCTAGTCACAACATTTTCATCAGACTGATCAGTCAGTATATAATCTTGAGTTATGTGTGTTTCTGTTGAGAAATACCCTATTTAACATTACCAGCAGCACAAAAAAATGCGGAAACAAAGTGGCATTAAATAGAATGTGAAAAAGACTCCTGTTTGAGGGATGGGGGTGAGGGAGAAAAAAAAAACTTGTTTGTAGTATGAGAACTGAAATAAGTAGACAGAATGCTGCCTTGTTTTAATTTAGTTGAGTACATTTACATTGGATGAATAAATTTTTTTTTTTTTTTTTTTTGCTATTCTCTGCCCACAAATGACTGCAAACTCACAAGTATCTGAGGGGAGGGCTACAAATAAATTTCAGTGAGCAAGCGAATTCACAAATATGGAATCTTTGAATATAAGGATCTTCTAACTGTAAGATCATTATTGCTATTTCTTCAGCTCTGACTTTTTTTTTGAGTAGTTGACAGTTTAAAATGGACAGACTATTTGACAGATTAATTGCATCATGATTTCAGAGAACATTTTTAATTTAAATATCTCAGTTATTTCTGAGTTCAGTTGCTGCCCTCCTTTTTTGTTTAGATGCAAGCAATATACAAATTTTCATTTTCAGATCACTATTGATACTTACAGTAAGATAAAACAAAGTATTTACTGTGCATATATTATCTAATAGAGTGAATAGTTTGTTGATTGTCTGTATACTGTTATCTCTCAGCTCTTGATTCCCAAGAACATAGCTCTTGCAATCTTACTGTCCTAGACAAATTAAAATCACTTTTTATCTCCAACTCTACTCCCATTCTGTTTGCTAATAACAGAACTTCAACTTAAGTCTTTAGTAGTTTCAAGTTCAATCTAATTCAGTTCTTAATTCCTGCTTTTCTGCCTCTTGTTTATGGGCATGGCATCACCATTTTGAGATGATTAGGTAGCAGTAGCATTGTGTTCTGGTTAGTGGTTGGCATGTAAACACTATGGCAATGCTGAGATGTGCATTATCCTCTTGGGATCTTGGCCAATACTGCCTTTAGGTGCTGGCATCTGCTGAGAAGTGTGCCTTCCTCTCTTTCTGTAGCTCTGTGATCCACTACGCTGTGTAGCAGCATCCCCAGCATCACACGTTAAGTGCTTTTCAGAATCACTGCTCCTCACTGCCAGCCTCTTATTCTGTACCAGTCAGCAGGCAACAGTCTTTTGAACCATCCCAGGCTATACATCTGAATTAACTGGTAGCGATAGATTTCTTTTTAAATTTTGTTTTTATTAGTAAACACGCCCAGCATGTTAGACATTCCTAATTTTATCCTCTTGAAAAGCGATAAAACTTACTGTAATATAATACTTAACATTTCTTTTTGAACACATATATAACTTGTCAACTTTTTGTGTAATATACTAAAGATATAAAAAAACCAACCCTAAAATCTCCAGAAGCTGATTTAATGTGCTATTACTGATTAGCTAAATATTGAATTTCAACACTATTTTTCATATATTGTAGGGGTTAAGGAATAAACCAAAGAAAACAGCTTATGTGAAACCAGACCTCATAGATGTTGATCTTGTAAGAGGTAAGTCTGCAATAAATAGATGCCGAATGTAATTAGAAATTAATTGAAGAGAAAGAACTCAAAGAGGGCTGGGTATTGGCTCAGCTGGCTGAGCACACATGTTACAATGCACAAGGACCCATGCTTAAGACCCTGGTACTCACCTGTAGGGGAAAGCTTTATGAGTGGTGAAGCAGGTCTGCAGGTGTCTCTCTGTCTCTTTCCCTCTCTGTCTCCTCCCTCCCTCCCGATTTCTGGCTGTTTCTACTCAATAAATAAAGATAGTAAAATAATAATATAGAATTCAAAGTGGATTAAAATATGTTCATGGAGAAAAAAATCAATGTATGTCAGAATGAAGGTAGACATAGTGTAAAAATAAAGATCAGAAACATCTAAGTACTATTAATTACTCTTTCCTCCCACTAAAGATCATCTTAAAACATAAGTACAAAAGGAAAGCGGCTTATGTTTGCTTAACACATTTTAAGTCTTGATTGTAAAAATTAGTGGCATTTTAAAATTTCTAACTGAAAATGACATTTCAGTATTATTGTCTAATACACACAAAATATGTGGAGAAAGGTCTGCTGTATTTCAGTTAAATTTTTTTTTTCAAAATGACTCTTAATATAACAGCTTGAAGAAGATTTTTAAACGTGTCTGCTACCCCAAACTGGACATTTCTCACTCATAACATAGTACAAATTATATGATTATATGCTTTGTTGTTTATCATCTGACAAAATTTTTTTCTCTAAAGAAATTAAAGAATAATAAATGTACTGTGTCATTTTACTTTTTTTAGGTTCTGCATTTGCTAAGGCAAAACCTGAAAGTCCCTGGACTTCACTGACCAGAAAGGGAATTGTTCGAGTTGTGTTTTTTCCCTTTTTCTTCCGATGGTGGTTACAAGTAACATCAAAAGTCATCTTTTTTTGGCTTTTTATCCTTTATCTTCTTCAAGGTATAAATGCATTTTTCTTTTAACTCAGGATATTTTATTTTTAGATTTACTAAAACTTAAGAAGCAACAACACAACACTACTACTGAGTGTGAAAGTATATTCTGATTATAATATTTAATTTAGTAAATCATAACTGGTTTGGTATGAGAAAGCAAAGTATTTCTTTGTCAGCATAGTTTTAGGAAACTTTGAATTTATGGGTTGCTAAAGGAAAATAGAAATTGAGATGTGAAAAATTGGACCAAGTGTAGTGCATTGCATCAAAGTAAAGGACTCAGGGGTATCGAGTAGGGGCACTTAGAGTCTTGGTACATGATGGTGGAAAAGCACCCAGGTTGGGGATCACAATGTTTTATAGACATATCGCAGGAAGGTAAGGAATTGTACCCATGTCTCACAAACTGTACTATAAACCCCAATAAAGTCATTAGGAGAAAGAATATGTTAAAAAATTCTAAAATCTTGGGGCCAGGTGGTGGCGCACCTGGTTGAGCACACATGTTACAATGTAGAAGGACCCAGGTTCGAGTCCCCGGTCCCCACCTGCAGGGGGAAAGCTTTGTGAGTGGTGAAGCAGTGCTGCAGGTGTCTCTCTGCCTTTTTTCCTCTCTATCCCCCCCATCCCTCTCGATTTCTGGCGGTCTCTATCCAATAAATAAATAAAAGTAATAAAAAAATTTAAAAGATAAACTTTAAAGAGATAAATAAACTTTAAAAAGTTATAAAATCTCCTCAAAATGTGTCTCTCTATAACTTCCTTACTGATCTGTTGCATATATACTTTAAAAATTTTCAGTGTTACTTATTTTTGTCCTAACTTTAGTTATTTCAGTCCTTCTGGTTGCTTTATGGTTCCTTTGTTCTTCTAAGTCTTTTTAAAAAAAATTTTTTTATTATTACTATTATTTTAAATTTCTTTATTGGGGAATTAATGTTTTACATTCAACAGTAAGTAAAAAGGTTGTACAATAGTTTGTACATGCATAACAGTTCCCAGTTTTCCATATAACAATACAACCCCCCTAGGTCCTCTGTCATCCTATTTGGACCTGTATCTTCCCTATCCACCCACCACAGAGTCTTTTACTTTGGTGCAATACACCAATTTCAGTTCAGGTTCTACTTGTGTTTTCTCTTCTGATCTTGTTTTTCAACTTCTGCCTGAGAGTGAGATCATCCCATATTCATCCTTCTGTTTTTGACTTATTTCACTTAACATGAATTTTTCAAGGTTCATCCAAGATGGGCTAAAAACAGTGAGGTCACCATTTTTTTTTTCCTTTCTTCATAAATTTTATTTTATTTTATTTATTTAATTTTTTATTTAAGAAAGGATTAATGAACAAAAACATAAGGTAGGAGGGGTACAACACCACACAATTCCCACCACCCAATCTCCATACCCCCTCACCCCCCATGATAGCTTTCCCATTCTCTAGCCCTCTGGGAGCATGGACCCAGGGTCGTTGAGGGTTGCAGAAGGTAGAAGGTCTGGCTTCTGTAATTGCTTCCCCGCTGAACATGGGCGTTGACTGGTCGGTCCATACTCACAGTCTGCCTCTCTCTTTCCCTAGTAGGGTGGGTCTCTGGGGAAGCTGAGCTCCAGGACACACTGGTGGGGTCTTCAATCCAGGGAAGCCTGGCCAGCATCCTGGTGGCATCTGGAACCTGGTGATTGAAAAGAGAGTTAACATACGAAGCCAAACAATTTGTTGAGCAATCATGGATCCCAAGCTTGGAATAGTGGAGAGGAAGTGTTAGGGAGGTACTCACTGCAAACTCTAGTGTACTTCTGCTTTCAGGTATATATTTTGCAGTAGTTTATGGATATGTGTGCACATAAGCTCTCTCTCACAGAAACTGGTGTATATCTAGGTTATGGGACTTTGTTAGAAAGTGAACTACCTGAGATGAAATTAGAGTGTACTATAAAAGGAAAGGTCTCACCCGAGTAATGAAGCTGAAGGGTTGTCATTCCACACGTGAAGTCTCTGGACACAGTCTGAGGTGAAGCATGTTGAGGTGGCAATCGTTGCGTTGGTTAGGTTGTGATCGGCGGATGCAATATTATTTGGTTTGGATTGGGAGATGCATACGGGAAAGTGGGCCCTATCCAAGGGTTCCAGGACTGGGGGAAGTAGGGGCTCTCTAGTGGAGATGTGAGGTTCCTGCTGTCTTAGGTTTCAAAAAGACAATCGATAGTTAATGTTATCATCACATTATTTGGTAATTGGGTTAACTTTGAAAAGTCCTTTTGTTATGGTTTGCTGTACAGTATCCAGTATCTTGTATATAGCTGTGCTATTGGATGCTTCTAATCTACTTGGTCTAGGCTTTTGAGAGAGTCCGCATATCAAATACACAGCCTATATATTAAAAAGATTCAGTTTGTGTTTTGAGAAACTTTGAGACATACAATTGATTTTCCCCCTCTCATATTAACTACTGATTTATATGTCTACATTTTGCTAGGAGTGTACATAAACACCATTCCCACCACCAAAAGACTGTGACCCATCCCTCCCGCCCACTCCCACCCCCCACTGGCCCAGGAAGCTGCATGTCTACCCCTCACCACTGGATTTTTACTTTGGTGCCCTACTTACAATTTGATCAGGTCCTGCTTTTAGTTTCCCTTTCAGATCTTCTTACTCAACTTCTGTTGATGAGTGGGATCATCCCATACTCATCTTTATCTTTCTGACTTAGTTCACTTAACATAATTCCTTCTAGCTCTGTCCAAGATGGGTCAGAGAAGGTGGGTTCATTGTTCTTGATAGCTGCATAGTATTCCATTGTGTATATATACCACAGCTTTCTCAGCCACTCATCTGTTGAATACCTGGGTTGCTTCCAGGTTTTGGCTATTACAAATTGTGCCGCTAAGAACATATGTGTACACAGATCTTTCTGGATGGGTGTGTTGGCTTCCTTAGGATGTATCTCCAGGAAAGGAAATGCAGGATCATAGTGTAGGTCCATTTCTAGCCTTCTGAGAGTTCTTCAGACTGTTCTCCACAGAGGTTGGACCAATTGACATTGTCACCAGCAATGCAGGAGGGTTCCTTTGACCCCACAACCTCTCCAGCATTTGCTGCTGTTCCCTTTTCTGATGTATGACATTCTCACAGGAGTGAAGTGGTATCCCTCTCCAGGTCCTCCCTCCATTTTTGGATGGGGTTATTTGTTTACTTGTTGTTGAGTTTGGCAAGCTGTTTATATATTCTGATTGTTAGCCTCTTGTCTGATGTATGGCATGTAAAGATCTTCCATTCTGCGAGGGGTCTCTTGGTTTGGGTAGTGGTTTCTTTTGCTGTGCAGAAGCTTTTTAATTTGATGTAGTCCCATAGGTTTATGCTTGCCTTACTTAGTCTTCTTTGTAATTGGATTCGTTTCATTGAAGATGTCTTTAAAATTTATGCGGAAAAGAGTTCTGCCAATATTTTCCTCTAAGTATCTGATAGTTTCTGGTCAAATTCCAAGTCCTTTATCCACTTGGAATTTACTTTTGTATTTGGTGAATATAGCAGTTCAGTTTCATTCTTCTGCATGTTTCAACCCATGTTTTCCAACACCATTTGTTGAAGAGACTCTGCTTTCCCCCATTTAATAGTCTGGCCACCTTTGTCAAAGATTAGATGTCCGTAGGTATGGGGGCTTACTTCTGGGCTCTCAATTCTATTCCAGTGGTCAGTGTGTCTATTCATGTTCCAGTACCAAGCAGTTTTGATGAGAGTGGCCCTATAATACAATTTGAGATCTGGGAGTGTGATGCCTCTAGTTCTGTTGTTTCTTCTCAAGATTGTTTTGGCAATTCTAGGTTTTTTCTGGTTCTAGATAAACATTTGTAGTATTTGTTCTATTCTCCTAAAAAGTGTTTAGGATCTTGATGGGGATAGCATTAAATCTCTGTATATGGCTCTGGGTAGTATATTTATTTTGATGATGTTAATTCTGCCAACCCATGAACATGGAACTTCTTTCCACTTCTTTGTGTCTTTTTTAATTTCCTTGAGTAGTGACTCATAATTTTCAGTATACAAGTCTTTCACTTCTTTGGTTAGGTTTATTCCTAGGTATTTTATTGTTTTTGTTGCTATAATAAAATGAATTGATTTCTGGATTTCAATTTCTTCTAACTTAGTGTTTGCATAGGGGAATGCCACTGACTTTTGAATGTTAATTTTGTAGCCTGACACCTTACTGTACTGCCTGATGATTTCCAAAAGCTTCTTGCTGGATTCCTTAGGTTTTTCTATGTATACTATCATGTCATCTGCAAATAGGGAGAGTTTGACTTCTTCTCTTCCAATCTGTATGCCTTTAATTCCTTGCTCCTGCCTTATTGCTATGGTAAGAACTTCCAACACTATGTTGAATAGTAATGGTGATAGTGGGAAGCCCTGTCTAGTATCTGATCTGAGTGGAAATGCTTCCAGTTTTTCATCATTGAGTATGATATTGGCTGTAGGTTTGCTATATATAGACTCCACTATCTTCAGGAATTTTCCTATTCCCATTTTTTGTAGTGTTTTGAACATAAAGGGATGTTGTATTTTGTTAATGGCTTTCTCAGCATCTATTGATATAACCATGTGGTTTTTGATCTTGCTTTTGTTGATGTGATAGATCACGTTGATTGATAAACTAACCTTGCATGCCTGGTGTAAACCCCACTTGGTCATGATAAACAATCTTCTTAATATACTGCTGTATCCAGTTGGCTAGAATTTTGTTCAATATTTTAGCATCTGTGTTCATCAGAGATATTGGCCTGTAGTTTTCTCTTGGTTGTGTCCCTCTATGCTTTTGGTATCAGGGTGATGTTGGCTTCATAGAAGCTGGAATGGAGTATTCCAGTGTCTTCAATCTTCTGGAAGACTTTTAAAAGTAGAGGTAGGGGGAGTTGGGCGGTAGAGCAGCGGGTTAAATGCATGTGGCACAAAGCATAAGCACTAGCCTAAGAATGCCAGTTCGAGCCCCCAACTCCCCACCTGCAAGGTAGTCACTTCACAGGCAGTGAAGCAGGTTTGCATGTGTCTGTCTTTCTCTCCCCCTCTCTGTCTTCCCATCCTCTCTCTATTTCTCTCTGTCTTATACAACAATGATGACATCAATAACAATAATCACTATAACAATAAAAAAACAAGGGCAACAAAAGGGAATAAAGAAATAAATATTTAAAAAATAATAAAAGTAGAGGTATTAGTTCTTCTTTAAAGGTTTTGTAGAATTCATTTGTAAAACCATCTGGTCCAGCACTTTTATTTTTGGGACGGTTCTTGATAACTGTTTCAATTTCATTAGTTGTGATGGGCCTGTTCATGTTATCTAGTTCCTCTTTACTTAATTTTGGAAGTTCATAGGTATCTAGGAAATCATCCATGTCTTCCAGGTTCTCTAGCTTAGTGGCATATAGTTGTTCATAGAAGTCTGTCATTATATGTTGAATTTCTGTGTTGTCTGTTGTGATATCTCCTCTTTCATTTATGATACAATTTATTTGGGTTGTCTCCCTTTTTTACTTTCTGAGTCTGGCTAAAGGTTTGTTGATTTTGTTTACTCTTTCGAAGAACGAACATTTGTTTTTGTTGATCTTCTGTATGGTTTTCTTATTTCCAATGTTATTGATTTCTGCCCTAACTTTAGTGATTTCTGTCCTTCTGGTTGCTTTAGGGTTCCTTTGTTCTTCTTCTTCTAGGTCTGTAAGATGTGCAATCAGGCTGTTTATTTGTGCTTTTTCTTGTTTTCTAATGTGTGCTGGTATGGCTATGAACTTCCTTCTCATTACTGGCTTCATTGTGTCCCAAATGTTCTGATAGCTTGTGTCTTCATTTTCATTGAACTCTCAAAACATTTTGATTTCTTCCTTGATTTCCTCTTTGACCCAGTAGTTGTTAAGGAGTGTACTGTTGAGCTTCCACATTTTGGGACTCTTACTAATTTTTGGTTGATTGTTAAGTGTTAGTTTCATTCCACTGTGGTCTGAGAAGATGCTTGGGATGATTTCAATGCTCTTGAATTTGCTGATGCTGTCTTTGTGGCCTAACATATGGTCTATCCTTAGGATGACCCATGTGGACTTAAGTAAAATGTGTATTCCAGTTTCTTGGTATGAATGACTCTGAAAATGTCCAATAGTTCTAGTTTGTCTGTCTCCTCATTTAGCTTCCTCATGTCTTTATTGATTTTCTTCCTGGATGATCTGTCAATTTGAGAGAGTGCGGTGTTGAAGTCCCCTCCTATGACTGTGTTGCTGTTAATATATTGCTGTAGCTCTTTCAGCAGATATTTGATGTATTTAGATGGCCTCTCTTTGGGTGCATAGATGTTAGTAATTGTTACGTCCTCTTTATTGACTGATCCTCTGAGCATTAAGCAGTGTCCATCTCTATTTTATTTATTTTAAGTTCTATTGTGTCAGGTTGAGAATAGCTTTTCCTGACCTTTTTTGTGGCCCATTAGCTTGTATGGTAGTTTTCCATCCTTTCACTTTGAGTCTGTGTGTGTCTTGTTGAGTTAGGTGGGTTTCCTGTAGACGACATATTGTTGGGTTGTGTTTTCTGATCCATCTTCCTGCTCTGTGCCTTTTAACAGGTGAATTCAGGCCATTAACATTTACTTATACTATAGATTTAAGATATTTTAATGCCCTTATTCTAAACTTTGAGAGTGTTCTGATATATGGTATTTTTATGGTGATGTGATTGTTTATGGGAGACCTTTCAAAACTTTTTGCAGGGCTAGCTTTTCAGAGAAGGTTTTGATGCCTCCATCTAGTCTGAATGACAGTCTAGCAGGATACAGTAGTCTTGGTTGAAAGCCTTTCTCATTGATCACTCATATATATCTTGCTAGTCTTTAGTGTTTGTGTGGAGAAATCTGTTGCTAATCATATGAATTTTCCTTTGTAAGTGACCTTTTGCTTTTGTCTTGCAGCCTTCAGGATCCTTTCTTTATTCTTATTCCATTCTTATGTGCTTCTACTTTTGGGGGGCTTTTATGTAGGCTCTTGTCTTTGTTCATTTCTCCAGTTTTTCCTCTTAATTTAACCATTTTACATGGTGTGTTATGAGGTCCCTCTCTCAGTACTTAAAAAAAAATATTTATTTATTTATTCTCTTTTGTTGCCCTTGTTGTTTCATTGTTATAGTTATTATTGTTGTTGTTATTGATGTCATCGCTGTTGGATAGGACAGAGAGAAGTAGAGAGAGGAGGGGAAGACAGGGGGGGAGAGAAAGACAGACACCTGCAGACCTGCTTCACCACTTGTGAAGCGACTTCCCTGCAGTGGGGAGCCAGGGGCTCAAACAGGGATTCTTATGCTGGTCCTTGCACTTTGTGCCACGTGCACTTACCCCGCTGTGCTACCTCAGACTCCCTCTCAGTACTTTTCAATCCATTAATCACACTGGCCTTGATTGAATTGTGTCTAAGTAAGGTACTTAAAAAGTTCATGGTTGTGGAAATTAACAGTTGTTTCAATGTTATCTCAATCCCTGAGGTGAAGCACAGTGGCTCTTATGTTCTTTGTCTTCCATACAGGCTATGGGAGCCTGAGGGCGTTTTAATAATAAGTAGATTTTTTTTTTTTAGGTTAATCACTGACCAAGAGGGTGGGGGATAGATCGCATTGTGGTTATGCAAAGAGACTTCCACGCCCCCTAGGTCTATTGCTAGAGCTGAGCTTAGCAGTGGGTGTGTCCCTATTTTTATGAATAAATCCTGATTTCTGAGGAAATTATTCACACTTTTGCCTAATTTATTGAGAGAACGATGTGAAAAGGTCCCTATTATATAGCCACACCTCCTGACCACCTCAAGTATAGTTTTTCTCCTGAGTCACCAGTCCAGCTCTCTGCCCCCCCCCCCCCATGTCCGTATTTGGCTTCTTTGATGCCGTTCCAGCTCCTGAGGGGCAACAGCAATGGAGACCCTCATTTGTAAATTAGTGATGTTTAAGTTCTCTTTGCTTCAGCAGTCTTTCTGTTTATAAACTCAGACTGGAGTTGGTGCTTCAACTGACAGAGTGCTAGAGTGGGACCAGCCACTCTAGCACTCTGGGTGACAAGTCTAGCAGATGGAGACTTGTCTCAAGTGGCCTCCCCCAGGGCTCTGTTCTGGCTCCTACGCTATTTAATATTTACATCAGTGACCTTCCAGAAACTTCTTCAAGGAAGTTCATCTATGCTGATGACATCTGCTGTGCAACTCAGGCATCCAAGTTTGATATCCTCGAGGAAACACTCATGAAAGACATGTCTCTGATATCTGATTACTGTAAAAAATGGCGACTAATCCCTAGCACTGCAAAAACGGTATCATCTGTTTTCCATCTACACCATGCCTCGGCCTCGCGTGAGCTTAATATGCAGCTTGACAATACGAGAATCCGGCATGAAGCCCAGCCAGTCTATCTAGGCGTTACTCTCGATCGCACCCTGTCATTTCATGAACATCTCATAAAAACTGCAGCAAAGGTGGGCGCGAGGAATAACATCATTGCAAGACTGGCCAGCTCCTCATGGGGCGCGAGCGCTTCCACACTACGATCATCCTCTCTGGCATTATGCTGTTCCACTGCAGAATACTTTGCCCCAGTATGGTTCCGTAGCCCCCATGTCCACACTTGGTTGATTCCAAATTATATTCCTCCATGAGGATAATTTCTGGAACCATCCGTTCCACCCCGGTTCCATGGCTGCCAGTTCTTAGCAACATCGCCCCGCCAGATATTCGTCGGGATACGGCATCATCTAAGTTCATTTCCCACGTCTACGCTCGACCGGACCTGCCAATATACACGGATATCCTCGCCCATCCTGTCCAACGCTTGACGTCTCGTCATCCAATCTGGTCCCCTACGCCTACACTGAACTTCTCTGTTCCAGACTCTTGAAACAGAGTTGGCACTCAGCTGAGGTAAAGAACAAACACCTCATCACAGAGCCCTGCAAGCGTCAACCCGGCTTTGACCTAGCACGTTATGATTGGGCCCTCCTCAATCGCTATGGAACAGGCCATGGCCAGTGCGCCGCTATGTTCCATCGCTGGGGAGCCAGAGACGACCCGAACTGCCCCTGCGGCTACAGACAGACTATGACCCACATAGTCAACGACTGCCACCTCTCCAGATTCAAAGGAGGTCTTGAAACTTTACATCAGGCTCAACCTGACGCTGTTGACTGGCTATGGAAGAAGGGCAAACGCTAGAAGAAGAACCAGCCACTCCCGAGTAGATAGATAACAGAGTTTTAGCCCCAGTAATCTCTCCTTAAATCTCTCTCTATTCATGAGCTACATTTGTTTGCACTCACCCATGGCTTAGTGGGTTCCTGGAGTGATCCTAGTCTTGCATTCTCAGGTGGTCTTCTTTGCTATTCCTAGTTGGCTGGGGAGAGCAAAACACAGCTGTTGTTATTCCTTAGTCACAGCTTTGCTATAGCTTACTTATTAATGAGAGAGAATCAGAGCATCACTTTAGCTCATCTAATGCCAGGGATTTAACTCAGTACCTGGAAGTTCTAAGTGCAGCACTTTATTTACTATGCTATCTCCCATGCTGCTACTGTTGTTGTTTTAAAGTAATATTGTAACATATTAGTTCTATTAAATATATTTTATAGACTCTTTTTAGTTATTTTATTGTTGTTGTTATGAAATGATTTTCTTGTGTTTGCTTTGTTCCCAAAAGTATTTGAGACTATAGTCAAAGTATAGTTATCAGCAAATGCTTTCTAGTTTACTGAAAGGAATAAATTTTATTCTAACATTGTCAAAAATTGCTGTTGTTTTAGAGTAATCAGCACAGTTGATTGCAATCACCGTGCACTGTGCCATTTCAGTATTATTGCTTTCTAGTATTTGAAAACTAATAAATTTTCAGTGTAGCTAAAAGTTTACTGACATTGTACAAATACATTGCTTTGAAAGTTCACTAACTGGCTTATCTGACATAAAAATAGAGCAGGAACATAAATCAGGCATGAAAAAGTTTTTTTTTTTAAGTTCAGAACTAAAATTTAGTGTTTTTATAGTTCACATGTGATGAACATCATGAATTCTCCTCTAAAAAACCTAAAGAAATGGCTTGTTCCAAGTCATGTAACAGAGAGCAAAGTCACATTATGAACCCAGTGTTCCTATGTAGTCTGCTAGTGCCTTTAAAAAAAACCCGTTAGTACTTCCCTTCCTTGTTGTAAAAATAATGCAGTGTTTTCTGAGTTAAATCTTTTTTCTGTATCCCACACTCGTCTCCCAGAAATAGATAGGACATATGCAGACAAATTTGGTTTTCTGTAACTACATAAAGTCTTTCACATTGATAACAGTCTTGCAAGTATATCTGCTGTGTATTTTCAGTTTCATTCCCAGTTCTTGTTTGAATCATTTCTCACAAAAAATGGAATTGGAGTTCAGAGCTCTCTAACATTTACCCCTCTGCGAGTATGGACCAAAATTCTTTTTTTTTTTTTTTTAACTTTTAAAAGTTATCTTTATTTATTTGATAGAAATAGCCAGAAATCAAGAGGTAAGTGGGAGATGGGGAGAGTGAAAGAGAGAGACCTGCTGTGCTGTTTCACCACTTACAAAGCTTTCCCCCTGCAGCTAGGGACTGGGAGCTCAAACCCAGGGCTTTGTACCTTGTAACGTGCACTCAACCAGGTATACCACCACCTAGCCCCTGGACCAAAACTCTTTATGGGGTGCATAAGATTCTGGCTTCTGTAATTTCTTCTCCACTGGACATGTGCCTTAGCAGGTTGACCCATACTCCCAGCCTGTTTATTTCTTTCCCTTGTGGGGTAGGGCTCTGGAGAGTTGAGGTTCTGGGACACAGTGGTGAGGTTGTCTGTCCAGGGAGTTCAGGATGAAATCATAGTAGCATCTATAACTTGGTGGCTGTAGCTTTGTGAGTTCCTGGAGAGATCCTGGTTGTGTTTTATTTATTTATTTTTTCCTGGTTGTATTTTACTGAGTTTTCAGTCGATTTTTTTTTTCTAGTTTAGCAGGAGCACCATCTGAAGTGGCTCCTACTCCATAGCTACTCCAGAAGTCTGCTGAGTATCTTTTTCTTTCTTTTTGAGTTTCTTTTCAAAGTAGTACTGAGTATGTAACCCACAGCCTCTTTATCTAGTTTTTATTTTGTTAAAGTAAATAAAACATTAATATTATGTTTTATCCCTGCATACATCGATTATGCCTTTTTCAAATCTGTTCATTATATTACTTTCCCATATTTATTACTTACTGTATTTTATTTTCATATTTATCACACCTAATGTAAACAAAAATATCCCACTATTAAGATTTTTTTCTTTTTCCTTCCTTCTTTCCTTCCTTCCTTCCGTCTTCCTTCCTTCCTTCCTTCCTTCCTTCCTTCCTTCCTTCCTTCCTTCCTTCCTTCCCTCCCTCCTTCCTTCCTTCCTCCAGGGTTATTGCTGGGGCTAGGTGCCTATACCACGAATCCCTTGCTCCTGGAGGCCATTTTTTCCCTTTTGTAGCCTTTGTTGTTTATCATTGTTGTTGCTATTATTGTTGTTATTGCCATCATTGTTGTTCGATAGGACAGAGAGAAATGGAGAGAGGAGGGGAAAACAGAGAGGAGGAGAGAAAGATAAGACACCTGCAAACCTGCTTCACCACTTGTGAAGCGACCCCC